>NC_090934.1:1471911404-1472227434 GCF_040938575.1 Ambystoma mexicanum | reverse complement strand
TTATATGCCAACAAATCCTCCAACATTCCCGATCTCACCGCCCTGGCCCTAGCCTTCTTACGTGCTGCCACAGCCCGTGAACATTCCACCGACCACCAAGGAACCTCAACCTTCCCACCCTTCCCCTTCACAACCTCCGGAACTGCTGCCACTGACGCTGCTCTCATTCCCTGCACCAGGTGCTCATTCCATTCATCCACCCCCCATCCCTACCCCGAGGAACAATCAATTCCTGACACAATCTCTTATACAACTCCCAATCAGCCTTCCTAAAATTCAACCGACTCCCAAGCATCCGGGACGTGACCCCTACCTCACCCATCACAGTCACCAAAATGCCAGAATGATCGCTCCCCATATCCCCATCCTCACGCACCTCCCAATCACATTCACCCGCAATCGCAGCAGACACCCAGGTCAGATCCAAACACGACAACTTCCCAGTCCTCACATCCAACCGCGTGCCCGAACCATCATTAAGCAAAACCAGACACAATTCATCCGCCATGCCCTCCAGCAGTTCCCCATTCGCATCCGTCCGATCAATACCCCACAACGTATTGGCACTGTTGAAATCACCACACAAAACGCAAGGTCCCACATGTCCCCTTATCACTCCAGTCAGCACACCCACCTCCACCACCTCACACGGATTATAATAATTCAACACCAGTACTTCCGATCCCCCTACCCGAATCCCCGCCGCGATAGCCTCCACTGCTCCATCCACCACAATCTCCCTTGCAACCAACCCCTTCCGAACTGCCAGAGCCACACCCCCCGCTCTCCACCCAGCCTATCCTTACAAAACAACTAAAAACCCGAAATCACAAACCTCAGATCACCCCTTAACCACGTCTCCTGGATACAAACCACATCAACATTCAATTCCCCACACAACACTGCTTTCAACTCCTGCCCATTCCTCAACAAACTCCTCGCGTTCCACTGCAAAATCCTCAGGCCGACACCCCACTCTGCTTCCGTACTTTAGCAACCATCCTGAACACATCCTGTTCCAACACATCCACAACACTCAAAAACCTCCTCCCCGCTTCCACCACTGCTTTCATAAGATCTGACACACTGACAGACAAATTCCCCTGAACCAGCTCCAGCACACTCACCATAAACCTCATAAACTCAGTTTTCGGGACAACCACCATTTCTACGCCTTTCACCTCACCCACCATACTCTTCCTTCCCACAGCCTCATCCACCACCGGCTCTCTCCCACACACCTCACTCACTACCCGTACCGGTTTCACCTTTGCCACAGCCTCCGCATAAGATAAACCTTCCGCCGCCCTCACCTGCACCACCTCTCACGCCACCCTGTGGCTCTCACACCCCCTAAATGCAGTAGAGTGCCCCCCCACAATTCACACACTTCTCCGGGGTCTCCACCATGCATTCCTTAATATCATGATCTCCACCACACCTCCCACAGTGCCTCTCATTCCTGCATACTCTCGCCACATGTTCAAACTGCTGACACTTATAACACCTCAAAGGTAACGCTACATAAACTTTCACACGGAACCTCTGGTAACCCAACTCCACCACCTCCGGACACGCCGCCCTCGCAAACCTCACTCCACAGTCGTAGACACCACATTCCCCTGTGCATCTCTCCTCCCCAACCTCCACGCCTCCACCACCCCCACATCCGCCAGCTGCTCCTCCACCTCAGACATATTCACAGACACCGGCACTCCATACAGCACCCCCTTACACGACACACCACTTTGATCAAACACTTGCACGGCATGCCTACCCAGACAACGCACCTCCAGAATCTTAGCCTTACTACCAGCATCCGTCCCCTCCACCAACAACCAGCCCCCACCCACCACTAGCACCCGAGTGACATCCCCCACAGCCGCCTTCACCCATCCAGCAATCACCATCGGATTCTCCCTCAGAAACATCTTCACACGACTATCAGGCTTCAACACCACCTTCCACACACTGTCACACTGCATCTGCTCCACACCAGACACACCGCTCCCTGAGGCCCCCAGCCCCTCCAAAACGCACTTTTCCTGGGTCCCCGACCCAGAGTTGCCCCGGTCCAGCACCCCTCCAACATCCCTCTGTGTAGACCTGCTGTGATGCCGCCCCTCACTTCCCTCCTTCCCCCCTCCACAGATGTAGATTTCACAGTCAGCGTCCTCCCCCTCTTCACCCCCTCCCCCACCCACCTTCTTTTCAGCCTTCCTACTCCCCTTTGCCATCCTTACCACCTCCTCCAAGCACACTCACCCCCTGCACCCGCCTAGAGATTCCGCTCCGCCTCCTCGAGCCCAGCACCCTCCACCCAGACACCGCTCCGCCCTGCCTGAGTCTGCCTCCTCATCTGATGGAACACTGCTCTCTCCCTCTCGCGTCTGCGCACAGCCAACTGACGAGCCTGTGCCTGCCTCAACTCCACTGGCCGTCCATCTTCAGGGTCCCTTGTCGGGGATCCCAAATAGAAAGTAATGAAGCTGTAGTGCATTCAACACTTCATGTATGAAAATGATATGACATAGCAAAAGGTCTACAATCTGTGTTTCGGCCTCAACGCTGTTCTTGCGATGCTGTAATTTTGACGACCTTCATCAGGACGGGGAGAGTTAAAGCCGAGAGGTCCTATGTGATCTGTCAGAGTAAAGGACAGAGAACGAGAATCAGAAGTGTGTGGGGTTCAAATATTAAAACAGTGATTTGCGCACGCCCGCTGGAACACTTTTTCCACACTTGCCACATCAACGATCTCAAAATGCCGGGCGCTATTTAAATGTCGCCCTGGTAACCGTCTACTGCATTTCTGGCAGACCCTGGACGTTAGCGCTTGCGCGAGGCCGGTTCCTGAACAAACACACGTCAGGTATGAATATTCTAATCCCCGTTGGGATCCTACTTAGTAGATCACTGTGGATGTCCTGATAACGAGCCCTTCCTATGCTGATCTCCTCTAGACACGAAACTTGACTCACACGCTGGTAACGGAGTGGGGTGCACTGCATACTGGTGACTTGTGCACAATTTATATCCCGGCACGTCTCCTTTAATCACTACCAATCATGCCCAGGACTCCACACACGATCTGAGCGTGATACTTTGTCCTGTCTTCCTCAGTCCCATCGACATGCTTCTACAAGCACTCGTCCACCACTTTGAAGCCATACAGGATTAGTTCAATTGTTCTGGATCATTTGTGTTACAAACGGGTAAGAAGCAATTACATTATACCCTATAGTGTCTCAGTCAAGATATTATTCTGAATCACTGCCCTTGTTACAGTGATCTACTACGCTGTCATGACCCATAGAACTTGCCCTTTCTGGACTTCCTGGTCCTTATCTCGACGGGGCTTGTAATCCTTGTTACTCCCAACATGGCCGTGCCAAGTGACTTACTTTGCACCAGCCTCTACATCGGACACGGCACGTTCTATAAATTGGCCACGCCCCCGCGGCCCTGCGCGTCTCAACGCTATCACTGGGTAGTGACTAGACATGTGTGTGCTGTTCGGCAAATCCACTATTCCTAGTTCCTGGTCCCTTCTTCTTTCCTTCCACCTTTCCCCTCTAAATCTGCTCCTGGAATCCTCAAACCTAGTGACCGCTACTTCCTTCCTGGACATCCTGTGACTACAACCTTCCTGGCACTCTGAACGCGCGCTGGAGTCGGACGAGACTCGTGCGAGCCTATAGAAGACCCGATCCGCCCGCAAGAGGAATCCTCCTGCGGAACAGAGCAAGAAGCGATCCCAGGTGAGACGGGGGGCGATTTACGACAGTTTGAGACGCCAAAGGACCGACACTGATACTGCTATGGAGAAAGCAGTCCAGGACCTCATGCGTGGCATGCAAGAACTAACAACTGAAGTGCAGAACTTAAAAGCAGAGAATGCCGCGTTAAAGCAACTTGTTTTGTCTCGTGACTCCGCTAACAAGGAGAGTGTGTTACTGGGTGGAGTGGTAGACAAATATGATGGCTCAGCAAAGTCCTTACGTGGATTCCTGGATTCCTGCTTTGTGCATTTTACTTTTAAGTCCTACTATTTTTCAACTTCCAGGGCGAAGGTGGGCTTCATAATCTCGCACCTCACAGGGAACGCGTTGACCTGGGCCACTCCCCTAGTCAACACTGGAGATGCCCTCCTGGATGATTATGATAGATTTATTCAGGCACTCAAAACTATGTTCGACCACCCAGAACAGGTTTATAGTGCTCAGGAACGGTTACTTGATTTCCGACAGGGATCCCAGGATATGCTAACGTATGTTACTAGATTCAAACAATTGGCCAAGGAAGCAGATTGGTCCTCAGAAGCAAGTTTCACTCTATTTCGCAGGGGTCTAAATGAGGATATAAAGGATGAATTAGCCATAGTGGCTCGTCCTAGCTCATTCCAGGTTCTTATGGATCTAGCCATGCAAATAGACTTCCGAATCCAGGAAAGAAAGGCTGAAAGAAGAAAGACCAAGATACCCTTTCAAAAGAACTTCCTTGAGACTTCTGTAAAAACTGATCCTGCCCCAACCCCTGACATTGATCCGGAACCCATGCAAATAGGAGCCTTCAATGGACCTATTTCCCCACAAGAAAGGATGAGAAGGATCCACACAGGCCTGTGCATGTATTGTGACTCGGATAAACACCTTGTTAGAGAATGTACTCTAGCCCCTCCACGGTGTTCGGGAAACGCCAGCTCCCGATCCTAGATGGAGCGAGGTGTCGGGAGAGAGATGTTTGCTCCACATCTATTCCATCCTTGAACTCTCCTGGACAGAACAATCTAGTGGTTCTCCAAGCCTTCATATCATTACCAAAGAAGGAGGCCTATCCCATTCTGGCTCTGGTGGATTGTGAGGCTATGGGAGTATTCATCGACCAAGATTGGGTCTTTAGGTACCATATTCCATATGAAGCTCGGGATACAATGCAACCTGTGGAGGCAATTGATGGTAGACCCCTCAGTTCAGGACCCATATATTTACAGACCAAGGAAATACGACTTTCAATAAATCATCACCAGGAACTGCTCAAGTTTGATATCATCAAATCAGCCCATTACCCCATGGTATTGGGCATGCCCTGGTTACAGAAGCACAATCCATACATCAATTGGACAGCGGGATCCTTATTTCTGGGTTCAGAGCATTGTCTATCTCATTGTTTTTCCTCGAGTCCTTCCTTGATGTCATCCAATGCTACTCCCACTGATCAATCAGAGACACTCAGGGTTTCCAACATTGTTCAGGTGCCAAGGGCTTATCAGGATTATGCTGATGTCTTTTCAAATGCCATAGTACAGGCCTTACCCCCTCATAGACCCGAAGACTGCGCCATAGACACAGAGCCTGCAGCAGTGATTCCCTTTGGGAGGATGTTTATCCTATCCGAATCGGAAAAAAATGCCCTCCGAGAATACTTGGATACCAACCTTGAAAACGGCACCATAAAACCATCGAAATCTCCAGCCGGAGCCTCGCTGTTCTTTGTTCCAAAAAAAGACACCAAGGAACTCAGACCTTGCCTCGATTACCGTGGATTAAATCAGTGTACCCTCAAGGACCGTTACCCCTTACCCTTGATCTCGGATATCCTGGAGGCAGTGAGAGGAGCTGTCATCTTCACGAAACTGGACCTCAGAGGTGCCTATCATTTGATTCGTATTAGGGAAGGAGACGAATGGAAGACGGCCTTTAGAACACCCTTTGGACATTACGAATACCTGGTCATGCCTTTTGGACTTGCTAATGCCCCCGCAGTCTTCCAACGCTTCATGGATAGGGTGTTCTCTGACATGCTGTTTCTTTTCGTCATCCTCTACCTGGACGATAACTTAATTTTTTCCAAAGATATGTTAAAGCATGAAGAACACGTGAAGGCAGTCTTACAACGACTACGAGAACATAGACTCCTGGCCAAGCCTGAGAAATGCCTCTTTCACGTTACTTCTGTTCATTACCTGGGGTTTGTCCTTAGTCCAGAAGGGATTGGTATGGATCACTCGAAGGTAAAGGCCATACTGTCCTGGCCGACCCCCACTTCCGTGTAACAGGTTCAATCCTTCCTGGGACTTGCCAACTTCTACCGGAAATTCATACCCACCTTTTCTGAAATTGTACAACCTATCACCGCTCTCTTGAAAAAAAGACACCCCCTTCCTCTGTTCTACATCTCAAGACAAGGCCTTCCATCGCCTAAAAACAGAATTCACTCAAGCCCCCATCCTAGCTCAGCCCGATATTAATCAGCCATTTCTAGTAGAAACGGGTGCCTCTAACTATGCCATAGGAGCAGTCCTAAAACAAGAGTTTGATGACAAATTGGAACACCCCATCTCTTATCTATCACGAACTCTGACCTCCAGTGAGACACATTATTCCATCTTGGAAAAAGAGCTATTAGCCATCCGCCAAGCCTTAACAGAATGGCGACATCTCCTCCTGGGAGCTAGACATCCGGTCCAGGTTCGTACGGACCATCAAATGGAATGTAGAAATAGTCGTCAAGCCCGTTGGGCCTTCTTCTTTGCCCAGTACCAGTTTCGTATTAGCCATGTTCCCGGAACACAAAATATAATCGCTGACGCCTTGTCTCGGTGCCCGGATTACGAAACTACTGAAGACCGGGCCTGTCCCAAGATGTTTCCTCACACTATCTTCGTAGCCCAAGCAGTCAGCCTTTTGGAAGAAGTGCGGATGCAAACCCAATCCTCAGAGTTCTGGAAGGACCTTAAAAACAAAGATCAATGGAATCTGAGATCCAAGGATGGATATTTGTTCAAGGATAACACCCTGGTCATTCCCACACAAAAACTACAACAAAGGATAATAAATCTCTGCCACAACACCCCTCACTCCGGACATCATGGTATTACCAATACTCTCCGCATTATACAAAGACAATTTTGGTGGCCAAAAATGAAGTCCGACGTTCGGCTGTACGTCCAAGCCTGCTCTATATGCAACCAAAACAAGCATGATAGCAAGAGAACGACGGGCCTCCTATTGCAACCTCCAGTTCCGACAAGACCATGGGAAGTCATTGCTACAGACTTTATTGTGGAATTACCACCTTCCAGGGGCTTTACGACCATCATGGTCACCATCAACTTGTTCACTCACATGGCTCATTTTACGCCTCTATATAAACAACCATCCTCCTCAGAACTTGCTGGAATCTTCCTGGAACACATTTTCCATCTTCATGGACTTCCTTCCAAGATTATATCGGACCGAGGACCTCAATACGTCTCACAATTCTGGAAACATCTGTGTCGTATTCTAGGGATCCAACGCGCTCTATCATCAGGTTATCACCCACAAACCAACGGAGCCACGGAACGTGCAAATCAGACCCTAGAGCAATATCTTCGTTGTTTTGCCACCAAGGTTCAGGATGACTGTTCTCTCCTTATGCCCTTGGCCGAGTTTGCCTACAACTATTCCGATCACTCAGCAGTCACGGTCAGCCCTTTCTATTGCAGTCAAGGATTCCACCCGTCCGTTTTACCTTCTGTTCTTCCACATCCCACACCAGTACCTACACTCGACTCATGGATTGGGACTCTCATCATGATTCACAAGGAAGCCAAGGAACAATTGGAAAAGGCCCAGACACGCACTAAGCGTTATGCGGACTCCAAAAGAAGACCAGTGCCTTCTTATTCCGTTGGTGATCAAGTCTGGTTGTCCTCGAAGCTATTACCACGACATCTACGGCCAAACAAATTAGCCCCCTGGTACTATGGACCATTTTCCATAAAGGAAATCATCAATCCTGTCTCATTCCGGCTCAAGCTACCAGACTCCTGGACGAGAATACACCCAGTCTTTCACACTTCTCTATTGAAACCCTACATCCAATCCACCCGGAAAACCTGCAGACCCAGTCCTGTGATTGTAGACAATCAACTGGAATATGAAGTGTCCATAATATGCGATTCCAGGTATAAACGGGGTCGACTTCAATACCTGGTTGAATGGAAAGGATATACTCCTAGCGAGAGAACCTGGGAGCCAGTTTCTAACCTAAATACCCCTCGATTGCTTAGAAGATTCCATCTCATACATCCGGGCAAACCTGGTGGAACAGGTTTTCGGAGGAGGCATGCTGTCATGACCCATAGAACTTGCCCTTTCTGGACTTCCTGGTCCTTATCGCGATGGGGCTTGTATTCCTTGTTACTCCCAACATGGCCGTGCCAATTGACTTGCCTCGCACCAGCCTTTACGTCGGACACGGCACGTTCTATAAATTGGCCACGCCCCCGCGGCCCCGCGCGTCTCAACGCTATCACTGGGTAGTGACTAGACGTGTGTGTGCTGGCCTCCTTACTGTGGCTGCCTGATACGGTCACCAGTATTCAAATTGGCTCTCTCACTTCACCTGGGCGTCCCGATGTAGCCACAGTATTTTAAAAATGTTTGTATGTTTCACCCCTGCGGCCCGGTACAGTTGCACGTACTTCTAAAATGTTCACTCGTACCCAGCTCGAGTAATTAAAAATTGCCAGCCAGTTTCAGCCAGGCGGCCCGATGCAGGCACTGCCGCCCAACTCTTTTTCTTTACCCGGAAGCCGCTCCTTTCCAGGACAGCCTTATGGTCCTCATTGCTCACTGTTCTTCACAACTGCTCCGCTCACTTCCTTGAACTCCCCGTGGTCCTCGCCAACCGCCGCTGCTCCACGCAGCTGCTCCACTCCTTCCGGCTCTCCTCTTGTTCACCACGGCTCCGGCTGAACTCCGAGCGGCTGCTTCCCCGAATTCCGGCAGCGACGGCTGATCTGGGCATTGCTACAGCCACCAGCACCGCGGCCTGCGAGTTTGCTGCAGCTGGCTGCTCCTCTTCTCGCTCACTCCTCTTCAATGACGTCCAGCAGCCCCTCATGACAGCAACAGGTAAAACTAAATCCTCTCCTCCAGCGGCGGGCGTCCTGCTGCTGAAACTGCAAGTCCTTTCCTGCAGGATGCCCGCTGCTTATATGGGGCTTGCCACGCCCTTTTCTTTTGTGCCCTTCACGAGCTTTCCGAGTGCTTTGGCGCTCTTTGGAATAGTACCTCCCCCCTACCCAGAAGTGGGGAGGGAAGAGGAGTGAGTCCCCTGCCACGGTTATCGGGGTGCCTCCCCCATTATGGCAGCTTCTTTTTCCGTCGTCACTTTCAATGCTGCTCCGCTCGGCTTGCCTTTCAAGTTCTTGTTTGTTTTCTTTTGTTTGAAGGGTCTGCCACGCGCCTCATGCGCAGGGAGGATATGTCAATCTTTGTCCCCCTGCAACCTTAACCTTCGAGCAGCCCATATCCCCATATCCCTTAGCGTGTAACTTATGGTAATGGGTGGAGTTCCCAGAATGCCGCCTTTCCGTAGACTGGCAACATGCGGTTGCTTGTTTCCTTGCACTTGAGGTACAATGTATCAAAGGAGAGCGGCAGAGAGAGGGATTGTCAGTAGAAATGTTAGATAGTGAAATGGGACTTGTCTGCAAGAGGCTAGTGGTGGGGGTGCGGAGTTGCACGTTGTCTTTTTCTTGTAATGCCTGCTCCCTTCCTCTCCTGACTGAATCCCATCTACGATCTCCTGTCACTGCGCAACATATCCGCGGCAGAAGGTCACCACAGGTCTAGCCACTAGTAGATCAACACTAATCGAGCCGCAGTGAAGCCCCCCTCTTTAGCGTGTCGCACTCTCGCACGTCAATGGCTAACTGGACCCACAGTGCTGTAGTCTTATCACATCTTGAGCTCGATAGTGTACTCCTAAATCACTACACCAAACCCACAGGAACTGGTTATTTCCGACCTGCACTCATTAACACCACACGCGTTGCCTGCTAAACTCATTGCTGCTGGAGATGCAAGAATCCATTACAATAAGACCGTGGAGTATGGCAACATCTTTAGAGATCATGCAGAGGGTGTGCCTGGGAAACATGTAGGGTTCATCATGCGATATGCAGGGCAAGCAATAGCAGCAGACTCCCGGAGAAAAGTGGGTCCAATGGCTTCTGATCTTGAAGAGAGTGCCCCACCATGTATGTAACTGCCCCCCCACACACACACCTTGTAGGGTTCTGGGCTAGAGGTGTTGACCTCACAAGGTGCCAGGAAACCATGGCCGCCCAATGCAGTGGATCTCCTTGATCTCCTTGATCTCCTTGGCAGGGTTGCAGCTCTGCAGAATAAATCAGCCTTAATATTGAGGCACTGGTACTAATGAACCCCCTGTTTGCTTTTCACCAGATCCGATCACTGGCAGCTGGATGGAAAGCCCCTGGGCTTGGTCGGATCCGGGGACGCTACGTGGCGCAAAGCCTTCTGGACGGGAGTGGTGACGTCAGCGAGCAGAAGCTCGACAGGTGAGCAGAGAGAGGGATCTGCAAACACATCTTGTTATCCTCTCCCTGCTTAGGGAATTGTGTCCACAGCATCACTCTCCCGGGAAGTGTCCCTTTTAGCGAGCTTCCTGTTCCTCCAGCAATAAAGTTGCCAGGTGACTCCATGTTCCTATTGGCACCATGCCCCTGTCCTGGGCTTTCATTTCTCCATCAATTACAATTGACTAACGTCAAACTAAAGTGAAATAAAATCCCAAAAGTGGAGTCTGGATCAGGGATTCCCCTGTGACATGTGGTCATCTCGTGACATTATTCAAAAGGGCACTTCTCTGAGGAAAAGAACTAGGGGTACGATAAGAGGACGGGAGGGTGGTGACATGTCGCAGACAAAGGGATGGGTGCTGTAGAGCGAGGAAAGGACTGTCCTGCAATGGTGTGAGTGCGCGCAGGTTCATTAAGGCTGATCATGCATGGAGGAGGGTCTACTCGCAGTTCAGAGAAGCAATAGGTAGCTACTAATGCCTACTCCTTGGATACGCGACAGACGCGAGATATACTCCAGGTGCCCATACCCTTGTGGTGGCTTCCTGAGCTAGGATTGCCTTTGACATTTTTGCAGGGCAAACTTTGCAGTAGTAATTTGGGACTGCCAAGTCTGGAGGTGGGACATGGAGGGACTAGAATAGACTGTGTGGACAGTGACTGCAGATGGAGTACAAAAAGAGCAGGGCAGGTTGGAATAGATCTGTTGTCACAGTCTAGGACAGGGATCTCCAACCACTGGCTCTCCTGATGTTTTGAACTACAAGTCCCATGAGCACCAGCCAGCATAGTCAATGGTGAGGGATCAAGGGAGTCTTTGTCCTAAACATCTGGAGAGCCCCAGGTTGCAGCCTTTGCTCTAGGGCAGGGGTCTGCAACCTTTGGCTCTCCAGATGTTTTGGACTACAACTCCCATGAGCGCTAGCCATTAGACTCAAAGGTGAATGGTCATGGGAGTTGTAGTCTAAAACAGCTGGAGAGCCAAAGGTTGCAGGCCTGTGCTCTAGGGCATGCTGCAAGTCTGGCACTCATGAGAAATGTGTCACCATGGCTTGGCATCTTGTGTCTGTTTCGCAATCTGTGCACTTTCTCAGTGTTCACTAACAAGAGTCTTCGTGTTTATGTACTTGGTTTCAACGTTCTATAAAACGCTGCCTTCCCTAGAAGGGCAACAGGGAGCTTTATAGTAAACAAAGTCTTAAGCAAAGAGCTACAATATCAGCTTTCACAGGGCATTGATTGATAAAGATAAGAGAGTACACACAGGCATGACATTCAGAAACAAAAAAACAATCAAAATAAAACTCTTAGATATGAAAACATGGGTGTTTAAGTTCACCAAATTAAGAGGCGAAGAGTTGAAGGGTAAGGAAAATCAAAAAACAAATGTGTGGCGAAACTTCCCAAAGATGAGAAGAGGTGGAGCCGAGCGAATGGAAAGAGAATGGGATCCCAAGTTCTGGGCGACGCAAGAGTGAGTGAATGGGCAGAGAGCTACTTAGCCGTAATGTTGGGCGAGATGAGTCTTCTGATGTCCACACCACGAGATACCCTCTGACCTCCGCACAAGTGCCACCTGGCAGCTAGATATCTGGCCTGCATCTTGCCCAGCACAAGTAAATACTTTATACAAGTCAAAGTGCCGCTTGTCGAGAGATATAACCCGCGGCACCGCAACCCAATTCCGCAGCTGCTGGAGAAGGCATAGGAGGTGGGCTGGTGAGGAGGCAGGAGGCCCAGCTGTGCAGTAACTCTGGGACATCTCACGGCCGAACACAAAGAGCCCCATTACGAGTATGGCGGTCATTCCCTAATAATACTGCGGAAAACAAATACTGTTACCGCCACTTGGGCAGGTGGAGTTTTCGCCTGATTACAAGTGGTGACAGCGGTGTAAATCCCCATTTATTTTGGGTCCATTTGGAATAATTACTGTGGCGTAATTACCAATCCTGCCGATTTTTGGGTGTCAAGTGGGAAGATTTACCCCCAGGGTTTTGCTGGAGGTAAAGCCTCCACTCAAATCAAACACTCATAATTTGGCGCAGTGGTATAATCGGAGGTAACTCAGTTACCTCCAATTTTGACACTTACCGCTATACTCGTAATGAGGCCCAAAGCTTCTTACAGATGCACGACCTACACCGTGAACAAGAAGTATCCCACACAACGGTCCAATTCCAAACGCCCAACTGGAACCTGGGGGTGCCTGCTCCGTGCAGAGAATGCACACACTCCAGCTCATTCTAAGTGGGAACTTCCTGGGGTGTCCCAGGGGTGCGCCAGGAGAACCCATTGCAATAGCGGGGGAACCCCACAGTAGTCAGAATTACACATGTAGTTACTTCCGCCCAAATGATCTTCGCTCAAGTGAGGCGGTATGCGTGCAAAAGGGTGCCATTTGCTGTTACATTGGCAGCGTGGGTGTGCACAGAAAGGGAGACGCGTGGGAAACAGCTGTGTGGTCCTGAGAACACATTCCAGTCTTTCTCTCTTTTCCCTAGGGAAACAGAAGCGGGTCCTCACATCTTGCTGCAGGTGGGAGCATAGAAAAAATGCTCAGGTTTACTGCATTCCTCAAATTAAACTTCATGGACTCTGCAAAGGACAAGTGTCCCTGTGTCTCTCAGTCTAACTCAAAAAGAAGAGGCACAAGTCTAGAGGGTCTTCTTCTCAGCAAGAGTGGTGTCACCCCTCCAGGGGTAGATTGCTTGAGGTCTTCAGGTCCTGTGAACATGGAGACGAGGTGTGGATTTCCCCCAGCCCTGCACCCATGATTTTCAGGCAGCTCAGTGTTTATCAGGTCTGGGTGCTGCCTCCTCTTTGAGTCTCTCCCCTTCCAGAGTAATTATATTGGTGGCTCTGTTGGTTGGGTTTGCTATGCCCTGTTGGGGTTCGGTGGAGAAGCAGGGTCCCACACTGAACTTTTCTTGCTCTGCACCCCTCAATGTTCTGCCAGGACTTCTAGTCCACCCTGCCTACTCCTGAGTTGTCCTTCCTGCCCCCCCCCCCCGCGTGTACATGCTGCCTCATTCCTACACTCTTTCCTGTTCTTCTCCTGGGGTTAAATGGTCCTTACCAATCATCGTGTGCTCCCCCGCTAGCGTAGTGTTCTCTCTCACCTGCAGCTTCAAGGGGTTCAGCTCCCTGGCGTCTAATTACCTTCTCTCTCCTCATATTCTGTGTCTGGTTTTGCTGTAACACAGAAAGGGTGTTCCTACCAGAAGTATAAGTTGAACATCTTTTCAGCGAAAGATGTTTCCTATAAAGTTGATTCAATTATTGCTGGCATCTTCTACAGAAAATGCATTTATTCTGTATAGGAGTTGTGGCTTGAGTCAATCAAGCAACACTTTTAATTTAATCTGAGCATAAATGTCAATAATCATAATAGATTGTTTCACTAAATACACATAAATACTAAGGGTAGTTTAAAAAGTATAGCTAAAAATCTGCCAAGAACTGCAAATAGTCCAAAGTGAACATGATTTTAAATCAACCTTTCACAACGTTCCTTACATTGAGCAAGATTTGGTTAGACTGAGAATAGTGGCACAACTGTGTGCATCTGTCTCTAGTAGGTGCTATTATTTTTAGTAAGGAATTTTGCTTTATTTTATTTTTCATTTGTCCACCACCACCAGGAAGTCCTGTCCTGAAGAAGGCGGCATGTACATTCTCGCCGTAACACAGTTACTATGCGTCGACCCTGGACTATTGGCAAATCTTTCCAGATTTTGCCTAAACAACCATTGGTATTTATGTGTATGTAGTGTATGATGGACTGTATCTTGTCTTAGCACTTTCTGTTATATTACTGTCCGGGTCTTTGTCCAGACAGAGGCATTACTGGCTCTCTGTCCGCACAAAGAAGAGAGCTCACAAACAAGCTTGCGTCTCTGTGGCATCTAACAACTCAGCCGAACTCTTTAAAATCTACAAGGAGCTGACCAATCCTGCTGAAGTCTCTACCTCTCCTGTTCCCTCCCAGGCCCGCTGCATGGCACTGGCTTCTCACTTCATCTCTAAAACCCAGGACATCCCGTCCACCCTCTCGTCCTCTCCTCCGCTTCCCTCTACTCTCTACTCTACCTCTGGCTCCCCTGTGGCCTCCTCTCCTCTCTCTTTCTCTTCCTTTCCTCCTTTCACCGCTGACAAGGTTTCTAGACAAGTCCGATTTATGAAAGACTCATCAAAACAGGTTCTTCACTGTTCTCCCAAAACCATCAAGGACCACATTGACACCCTCGCTCATGCCCTGGCTCACTTCTGCAACCACTCCCTCACCACTGGAGCCTTCCCTTCCAACCTGGAGCACTCTTTTGTGCACCCTCTTCTCAAGAATCCCTCAGCCGACCCCTCCTGCCTGGCTAACTATCACCCAATCTCCATCACTCCTTTCCTGGGCAAACTCCTGGAAAGGTTGGCCATCTGCCAGCTTAATCTTCACACTGAATCTGTTGGTTCTCTCTATGACCATCAGTTTGGCTTCAGAGCTGCCAAAAGCATGGAAACCGCTCTCCCGAACATCTGTGAAGACCTGCTCTCCAACCTCAATTCCAAAACCCGTGTCCTCATCTTACTTGATCTCTCTTCTGCCTTTGGCCATGCTATTCTTATGCAGATGATACCAAATCCTGATCCACTTAGATCAAGACCAGGATAGGGTGTCGTCATGCCTTCAGGATTGCTTGAGAGCCGTAGGGGACTGGATGGACCAGACTTGGTTTAAACTCAATGGCGACAAAACAGAGGTAATGGTGGTGGGCTGCCCTCCGGACTCCTCACTGTGGACCGCAACTTTTTGGCCCTCCTCGCTGGGCCCGCTTCCGAGCCCAGTTGATAAAGTGAGAAATGTGGGCGTCATACTTTCTGCCACCCTCTCCATGTCTAATCAAGTGACGGCCGTCTGTCAATCCGCCCATCACCAGATCAGGCTCCTTAAGAGGGCACTACCTATGATACCTGAAGCCTTCCGCCCCCCTGTGGTGGCTGCGCTAGTGCTCTCACGCTTAGACTATTGTAACTCCCTGTATTTGTCACAGCCTTCTGTCTTAATACAGCGGCTACAGCGCATGCAAAATCTGGCGGCCAGGCTGGCTACGGGCACCCCTTATGGTGCCCGCATCTCCCCAGTACTCCGCCAACTGCATTGGCTTCCGGTGGGTCAGCGGGTTCTTTTTAAGTCCCTGTGCATTGTGCACAGGGCGGTTCATAGCCAAGGAGCTGAGTTCTTGCAAGCGAAATGTATTCGCTATATGTCCCTACACGGGCTCTGCGCTCTTCGGCCACAAACCTTCAAGTTGTCTCTAAGTTCAACCGTGAAAGGATCAGGGTCAGATCCTTCTCTATTGCTGCGGCTAAACTTTGGAACAACCTCCCCCCAACATTAAGAAGCGCCCAAAGTCATCTCAGGTCCAGAAGAGCTCTTAAGACCATCCTGTCCTAATTTTTCTTCCTGGCCACCTTTTGTGGGATTAGCTCTCACTCCCCAGCACCATGATGCCTCGGCTACCGTGCGCTCTATAAATTCAACTAACATAACATAACATACTGCTCAACCGTCTCTGTGATAACCTGGGTATCACCCATCAGGCCCTGGCCTGGGTGACCTCTTTCCTCTCTGATCGACCCTCCCAGGTACAACTTAGGTCCTTCCTCTCCTCTATCTCCATCTCTACCTGTGGTGTACCCCAGGGGTCTAACCTCACTCCCTGGCTATTAAACCAATACCTGGCACCTCTCGCCCACCACATTTCCGCTCTCTGCCCCTACTTTCAGTGCTATGCGGATGACACTCAGCTCGTTTTCAGGCTCCCTTCTGCCACCTCTTCTTCTTCTCTCATCTCTGACGGTCTGTCCGCCATCCAGGAGTGGTGTGCCACCAATGATATCTTCCTTAATGCCAGTAAGACAGAGATTCTCCTCATCGGCACACCTGCAGCCTCCTTTCCTATCACTCTCTGGCCAGCCTCCCTTGGCCCTCTTCCTACTGCCACCTGTGAGGCTTAGAACCTTGGGGTCATCTTCGACTCCACACTCTCCTTCTCTCATCACATCTCTGACATCGCTAAGAAGTCACACTACCAGCTGCACCTCCTCAGAGGAATTCTTCCTTTCCTCTCCTTCCCCCAGAAGCTCACTGTCTCTAGAGCTCTGGTTCTCTCTAGGCTGGACTACTGCAACAGCCTCTTTCTAAATCTGCCTGCTTCTACCCTCCGCCCTCTGCAGCTCATCCAGAAGAGGACTGCGAGACCTTTCCTTGGCCTCAAGCCCAGGGATCGTATCTCTCCAGGACTGAAATCTCTGCACTGGCTCCCAGTGGCTGCAAGGATTAAATTCAAGACCCCCTGCATTGTCCACAAGGCCTTCTGGGGCCTCAATACCTTCAACTCTCTCTTCCTTAATATCTTCCCTCTTGAGCTCTTTGCTCATCCGCCTCAAACTCCCTCAGAGACAGTCACTTCTCCAAGCAACAAGTTGGTGGTAGATCTCTTTCTTCGGCTGGGGCCTCCCTCTGGAACAGCATCCCTGCCTCTCTGAAGCTTGAGTAGAACCATCTCCGGTTCCGGAAGAACCTCAAGACCTTCCTCTTTGCTTCTGCCTTCTCTCTTCCTTTCTCCTGCTGAATTCATGTCTGATACTGCACTGGTAACCTGGCTACCATCTGATTTCAAACCCAGGTCCCTACCCGTCCAGTTGCACACCCGCACTGCCTCCTTGCAACCCTTGCTGCCAGAATGTCTCCCAGGTAGGGCTGCAGCTGCCAGAGTGTCTCCCAGGTAGGCATGCTGCTGCCAGAGTGTCTCCCAGGCAGGGATGCAGCTCCCAGAGTGTATCCCAGGCAGGCATGCTGCTGCCAGAGTGTCTCTCAGGTAGGCATGCTGCTGCCAGAGAGTCTCCTAGGTAGGGATGCTGCTGCCAGAATGTCTCCCAGGTAGGGATGCTGCTGCCAGAGTGTCTCCCAGGTAGGCATGCTCCTGCCAGAGTGTCTCCCGGGTAGGGATGCTGCTGGCAGAGTGTCTCCCGGGTAGGGATGCTGCTGCCAGAGTGTCTCCCAGGTAGGGATGCTGCTGCCAGAGTTTCTCACAGGTAGGGATGCTGCTGCCAGAGTGTCTCCCAGGTGGGGAAGCTGCTGCCAAAGTGTCTCCCAGGTGGGGATGCTACTGCCAGAGTGTCTTCTAGGTAGGGATGCTGCTGCCAGAGTGTCTCCTAGTTAGGGATGCTGCTGCCAGAGTGTCTCCCAGATAAGGATGCTGCTGCCAGAATGTCTCCCAGGTAGGGCTGCAGCTGCCAGAGTGTCTCCCAGGTAGGCATGCTGCTGCCAGAGTGTCTCCCAGGTAGGCATGCTGCTGCCAGAGTGTCTCCCAGGCAGGGATGCTGCTGCCAGAGTGTCTCCCAGGTAGGGATGCTGCTGCCAGAGAGTCTCCTAGGTAGGGATGCTGCTGCCAGAATGTCTTCCAGGTAGGGATGCTGCTGCCAGAGTGTCTTCCAGCTGGGGATGCTGCTGCCAGAGTGTCTGCCAGGTGGGGATTCTGCTGCCAGAGTGTCTCCTAGGTAGGGATGCTGCTGCCAGAGTGTCTCCCAGGTAGGGATGCTGCTGCCAGACTGTAAAGGATAGTGATTGTGTTCGTTTTGCTTTGTTTCCTGTGTTTTATTTTTGTATCCAATTTTGCAACTCTGCAAGGTCACAGAATTTTGTAGCATGTTGCAAACTTTTTTTGCAAGTCTTCAGACGTTTACAACAATGTCACGGACATTGCGCCCATGCCCACACAAGCCAAAGAAGGCATTTCTGGCTCCGTTGACACCTGGGTTTGTATCCAATGTGACGGTCCGAGTTCTGACAGGCTGGGACTTGTCACTGCATGTAGGGACTGGATCCACCAGGGGGCGATGATGCAGAATGCCCGTCTTATCTCAACCGGTGATCTGGCTCTTCAGTCAGATGCCCTGGGGCCAGGTGCACAATACAAATAAATAAAATACAAATAGAAATTCTGTATAGGGGACAAGGATCCATCAAGAAACAGGGTTTGTTTCTCTGAAACCAGTGCGATGCCAATGCAAAACCAATCTTTGCAATGCCTCAATGGACCTCCCCCATCTCCCGCCACCCCTGCATCACTTCCTCTTTTACTCCCATCTCTACAGCGGCTTTAAGAATCCGGCTTCCTCGTGCTAATGTCACTCCCACAGGCCTGCTTCCCTCTCTTATCTTTATAATCTTAATCAACCTTTGCCTACTTAGTAACTCGTTTAATTTCTCCATGACTACCTCTTCCCACATCCCTTTAACATGAACTACTCTCCAAAAACTTCCTCCTGTGCAAAATACTGTCGCACTGGGCTTCTTTCTTAACTGAGTTGTGTAAATTCAGTTTTATGAACATCAATCAGTTATAATATCATGATTCCAGTTAACTTCTCTCCCCACCTCAGTCTGCTTGTTTTCCTGCTGGCTTTGCATAAATTGCTCTTCTCTCTATCAGTAACTTGATCACCTCTGCCCGTCACACCAAAACAGCTCTGTTCACATCTCACTTCATTTGTCAGCCATGTCGGATACAGTCAGGAACACAATACTCTGGGGTTCTCCGACACAGTTCTCGCTCTACCTTTCCAACTAGGGATACGCCACCATCTTGTCTGCCTCCTGTTCTAGAGCCCTGGTTCCGCTCTCCTGGTTTTCTTTCTACTATTCCAAACAGATGTACTCTGGCTCCTAGGGAGCCCCTGCTTCCTATGCTTTCCCCCATGGTTGTGGTGTCCCACAAGGGTCTGTCCTTGCACGCCAACTCTTTGCCATCCTCCCCACTCCTCCTGCTTCTCTTATCTCCTGGTTTGGGCTTCTCCCTGATGACCCACAGTTCCTTGTGTTCTCTTTTTCTTTTTCTGGATCTTTAACAGTATCTCCACTATTTAGCTCTAGTTCAACCCTCACACTCTTCCTCTACAGTCTAAGTACGTAGAAAATAATGCCTACTGTGTTTTCTCTCCTCATGCCGGTTCCACCCAATTCTCTATCTCTTCCCTTTCCAAAGTCCTTTCTGCCTATGATCTACACCCTGCATTCCATCCCTCTCTTGCTTTCTCTGTTCCCCCTCTTCCTTTCTCTGTCCCCCCTCTTGCTTTCTCCGTTCCCTCTCTGGCTTTCTCCGTTCCCTCACTTGCTTTCTCTGTCCCCCCTCTTGCTTTCTCTGTTCCCCCTCTTGCTTTCTCTGTCCCCCCTCTTGCTTTCTCTGTCCCCCCTCTTGCTTTCTCCGTTCCCTCTCTTGCTTTCTGTGTTCCCTCCCTTGATTTCTCTGTCCCCCTCATGTTTTCTCTGTTCCCTCACTTGCTTTCTCTGTCCCCCCTCTTGCTTTCTCTGTTCCCTCTCTTGCTTTCTCTGTCCCCCCTCTTGCTTTCTCTGTTGCCTCACTTGCTTTCTCTGTCCCCATCTTGCTTTCTCTGTTCCCTCACTTGCTTTCTCTGTTCCCTCACTTGATTTCTCTGCCCCCCTCTTGCTTTCTCTGTTCCCTCTCTTGCTGTCTCTGTTCGCTCACTTGATTTCTCTGTCCCCCCTCTTGCTTTCTCTGTTCCCTCACTTGCTTTCTCTGTCCCCCCTCTTGCTTTCTCCATTCCCTCTCTTGCTTTCTCCGTTCCCTCTCTTGCTTTCTCTGTTCCCTCACTTGCTTTCTCTGTCCCCCTCTTGCTTTCTCTGTCCCCCCTCTTGCTTTCTCCGTTCCCTCTCTTGCTTTCTCTGTCCTCCCCTCTTGCTTTCTCTGTCCTCCCCTCTTGCTTTCTCCGTTCCCTCACTTGCTTTCTCTGTCCCCCTCTTGCTTTCTCTGTTCCCTCTCTTGCTTTCTCTGTTCCCCCTCTTGCTTTCTCTGTTCCCTCTCGTGCTTTCTCTGTCCCCCTCTTGCTTTCTCTGTTCCCTCTCTAGCTTTCTCTGTTACCTCACTTGCTTTCTCTGTTCCCTCTCTTGCTTTCTCTGTCCGCCCTCTTGCTTTCTCTGTTCCCTCACTTGCTTTCTCTGTCCCCCCTCTTGCTTTCTCTGTCCCCCTCTTGCTTTCTCTGTTCTCTCACTTGCTTTCTCTGTTCCCTCTCTTGCTTTCTCTGTCCCGCCTCTTGCTTTCTCTGTTCCCTCTCTTGCTTTCTCTGTCCCCCCACTTGCTTTCTCCTTTCCCTCTCTTGCTTTCTCTGTTCCCTCTCTTGCTTTCTCTGTTCCCTCTCTTGCTTTCTCTGTCCCCCCTCTTTCTTTCTGTCCCCCCGCTTGCTTTCTCTGTTCCCCCTCTTGCTTTCTCTGTTCCCTCTCTTGCTTTCTCTGTCCCCCTCTTGCTTTCTCTGTTCCCTCACTTGCTTTCTCTGTTCCCTCGCTTACTTTCTCTGTTCCCTCTCTTGCTTTCTCTGTTCCCTCTCTTGCTTTCTGCCTCCCCTCTTTCTTTCTCTGTTCCCTTGCTTGCTTTCTCTGTTTCCTCTCTTGCTTTCTCTGTTCCCTCTCTTGCTTTCTCTGTCCACCCTCTTGCTTTCTCTGTTCCCTCACGTGCTTTCTCTGTTCCCTCACTTGCTTTCTCTGTTCCCTCGCTTGCTTTCTCTGTTCCCTCTCTTGCTTTCTATGCCCCCTCTTGCTTTCTCTGTTCCCCCTCTTGCTTTCTCTGTTCCCCCTCTTCCTTTCTATGTCCCCCCTCTTGCGTTCTCCCTTCCCTCTCTTGCTTTCTCCGTTCCCTCTCTGGCTTTCTCTGTCCCCTCACTTGCTTTCTCTGTCCCCCCTCTTGCTTTCTCTGTTCCCTCACTTGCTTTCTCTGTTCCCTCACTTGATTTCTCTGCCCCCCTCTTGCTTTCTCTGTTCCCTCTCTTGCTGTCTCTGTTCGCTCACTTGATTTCTCTGTCCCCTCTCTTGCTTTCTCTGTTCCCTCACTTGCTTTCTCTGTCCCCCCTCTTGCTTTCTCCATTCCCTCTCTTGCTTTCTCCGTTCCCTCTCTTGCTTTCTCTGTTCCCTCACTTGCTTTCTCTGTCCCCCTCTTGCTTTCTCTGTCCCCCCTCTTGCTTTCTCCGTTCCCTCTCTTGCTTTCTCTGTCCTCCCCTCTTGCTTTCTCTGTCCTCCCCTCTTGCTTTCTCCGTTCCCTCACTTGCTTTCTCTGTCCCCCTCTTGCTTTCTCTGTTCCCCCTCTTGCTTTCTCTGTTCCCCCTCTTGCTTTCTCTGTTCCCTCTCGTGCTTTCTCTGTCCCCCCTCTTGCTTTCTCTGTTCCCTCTCTAGCTTTCTCTGTTACCTCACTTGCTTTCTCTGTTCCCTCTCTTGCTTTCTCTGTACGCCCTCTTGCTTTCTCTGTTCCCTCACTTGCTTTCTCTGTCCCCCCTCTTGCTTTCTCTGTCCCCCTCTTGCTTTCTCTGTTCTCTCACTTGCTTTCTCTGTTCCCTCACTTGCTTTCTCTGTTCCCTCTCTTGCTTTCTCTGTCCGCCCTCTTGCTTTCTCTGTTCCCTCACTTGCTTTCTCTGTCCCCCCTCTTGCTTTCTCTGTCCCCCTCTTGCTTTCTCCGTTCCCTCTCTTGCTTTCTCTGTCCCGCCTCTTGCTTTCTCTGTTCCCTCTCTTGCTTTCTCTGTCCCCCCTCTTGCTTTCTCCTTTCCCTCTCTTGCTTTCTCTGTTCCCTCTCTTGCTTTCTCTGTTCCCTCTCTTGCTTTCTCTGTCCCCCCTCTTTCTTTCTGTCCCCCCGCTTGCTTTCTCTGTTCCCCCTCTTGCTTTCTCTGTTCCCTCTCTTGCTTTCTCTGTCCCCCTCTTGCTTTCTCTGTTCCCTCACTTGCTTTCTCTGTTCCCTCGCTTACTTTCTCTGTTCCCTCTCTTGCTTTCTCTGTTCCCTCTCTTGCTTTCTGCCTCCCCTCTTTCTTTCTCTGTTCCCTTGCTTGCTTTCTCTGTTTCCTCTCTTGCTTTCTCTGTTCCCTCTCTTGCTTTCTCTGTCCCCCCTCTTGCTTTCTCTGTTCCCTCACGTGCTTTCTCTGTTCCCTCACTTGCTTTCTCTGTTCCCTCGCTTGCTTTCTCTGTTCCCTCTCTTGCTTTCTCTGCCCCCTCTTGCTTTCTCTGTTCCTCCTCTTCCTTTCTATGTCCCCCCTCTTGCGTTCTCCCTTCCCTCTCTTGCTTTCTCCGTTCCCTCTCTGGCTTTCTCTGTCCCCTCACTTGCTTTCTCTGTCCCCCCTCTTGCTTTCTCTGTTCCCTCACTTGCTTTCTCTGTCCCCCCTCTTGCTTTCTCTGTTCCCTCTCTTGCTTTCTCTGTTCCCTCTCTTGCTTTCTCTGTTCCCTCACTTGCTTTCTCTGTTCCCTCACTTGCTTTCTCTGTCCCCCTCTTGCTTTCTCTGCCCCCCCTCTTGCTTTCTCCGTTCCCTTTCTTGCTTTCTCCGTCTCCCCTCTTGCTTTCTCTGTTCCCTCTCTTGATTTCTCTGTCCCCCTCTTGCTTTCTCTGTTCCCTCACTTGCTTTCTCTGTTCCCTCTCTTGCTTTCTCTGTCCCCCTCTTGCTTTCTCTGTTCCCTCACTTGCTTTCTCTGTCCCCCATCTTGCTTTCTCTGTTCCCTCACTTGCTTTCTCTGTTCCCTCACTTGATTTATCTGCCCCCCTCTTGCTTTCTCTGTTCCCTCTCTTGCTTTCTCTGTTCGCTCACTTGCTTTCTCTGTCCCCCCTCTTGCTTTCTCTGTTCCCTCACTTGCTTTCTCTGTCCCCCCTCTTGCTTTCTCCATTCCCTCTCTTGCTTTCTCTGTTCCCTCTCTTGCTTTCTCTGTTCCCTCTCTTGCTTTCTGTCCTCCCCTCTTGCTTTCTCTGTTCCCTCTCGTGCTTTCTCTGTCCCCCCTCTTGCTTTCTCCGTTCCCTCACTTGCTTTCTCTGTCCCCCTCTTGCTTTCTCTGTTCCCTCTCGTGCTTTCTCTGCCCCCCCTCTTGCTTTCTCTGTCCCCCTCTTGCTTTCTCTGTCCCCCTCTTGCTTTCTCTGTTCCCTCTCGTGCTTTCTCTGTCCCCCCTCTTGCTTTCTCTGTCCCCCCTCTTGCTTTCTCTGTTCCCCCTCTTGCTTTCTCTGTTCCCCCTCTTGCTTTCTCTGTTCTCCCTCTTGCTTTCTCTGTTCCCTCACTTGCTTTCTCTGTTCCCTCACTTGCTTTCTCTGTCCCCCTCTTGCTTTCTCTGTTCCCTCTCGTGCTTTCTCTGTCCCCCCTCTTGCTTTCTCTGTCCCCCTCTTGCTTTCTCTGTTCCCTCTCTTGCTTTCTCTGTTCCCCCTCTTGCTTTCTCTGTTCCCCCTCTTGCTTTCTCTGGTCCCTCACTTGCTTTCTCTGTTCCCTCACTTGCTTTCTCTGTTCCCTCACTTGCTTTCTCTGTCCCCCCTCTTACTTTCTCTGTTCCCTCACTTGCTTTCTCTGTCCCCCTCTTGCTTTCTCTGTCCCCCTCTTGCTTTCTCTGTTCCCTCTCTTGCTTTCTCTGTCCCCCCCTTGCTTTCTCTGTTCCCCCTCTTGCTTTCTCTGTTCCCCCTCTTGCTTTCTCTGGTCCCTCACTTGCTTTCTCTGTTCCCTCACTTGCTTTCTCTGTTCCCTCACTTGCTTTCTCTGTCCCCCCTCTTACTTTCTCTGTTCCCTCACTTGCTTTCTCTGTCCCCCTCTTGCTTTCTCTGTCCCCCTCTTGCTTTCTCTGTTCCCCCTCTTGCTTTCTCTGTTCCCCATCTTGCTTTCTCTGTTCCCTCACTTGCTTTCTCTGTTCCCTCACTTTCTCTTGTGAATATCAACCGAATAATATTTGTAAAATGTGTCCCTTTCCTACTGTCTCCTTTCTCTTTTTTCTCTGTTTCTCCATTACTCATTCTCTCTTTCTATTCTGTTCTCATTGACTTGCTCTCTCTCTCACACACACACACATACAAAAACAAGTCTCTCTCTCTCTCTCTCTCTCTCTCACTCTCTCTCTATCTTTCTTTTGAAGCGTGTGCCTTGTTCCCCTTAAACTCGAAAGGACCACCTGCTGAACCTTATATCATATAGAGTCAGCAAGACTAAAGGCAGCAATACTGCCAGAAGCCAGAGTGGGACTCTCTGGAAGATGAAGGAGGAAATACAGGCACTTGCCGACCACCTTCCGGTGAACAGAGGAGCGGCTCCAAGCCGAGGCCTCTCTGAGTAGCGAGGCCGCTGTGGCTTTTCCATGCTGCATCCTTCACCCTGCCTGCAGGGCGAGAGTTCCAGTCTTGAATGCCTGGCACTCAGAATCCCCGCTCCCCTGGCACCATCCGGTGAAAAGAAGCTATTCCTGGGAAACTGGCCTGAAGGGAACCCAGGGACCACAATACCATTTAGAGTGGACGGGACCTGCTGCAATATGTTGAATGCTCCAAGGCATGCAGTCAAAAGCGACCCCTTGGTTACCTGGAAAGATCTGTATTACATTTCAAAAATAGAAACCATTGATTTTATTTACATCCAGGTGATGGCACTGATGCCTGAGACGTCACCTCGTTTCTGGTCTACTTATCAGGAGCACTGATGCCAGCACTGATGCCAGCTTTCACACACCCGGGGGGAAGACAATCACTAACATGGTCTTCATCAATAAGACTAAACCCCTTGGTGGCGCATTTCAGCAACGAAATCCCTGACTGGCAAAACTACGGCTGAACTGTGCCCTGCTCTGCCCATGGCTGCTACCTCATTACCACTTCACCCGCCGCAGCACAATAACTACACAAGTAAAATAGTACCTCTGTATGTGCTGGAGTGCAGTCTCATATGTCTCACATGTAAGGAAGACAGAGGCACGCCTCACTCTCTGCGTGAAACGCTTCTTCTATGAGGGAATGTGACCACGTGGTTGTGCTTTGTCGCCTCTAGGCTGGGAGATCTCGCCTGCTTCCTGGGGTACGAGGACCTGCTGGACCTGATTCCGCTGAGAGATCCCCTGGGCTCAGTGGGGAAGAGGCTTCTACAGTGCCTTGCCAATGGAACCCTGAGCTCCCGAGGGCGGGTGAGTGTTGCAGTCAGTAGAGGGAGTGCTGCAGTCAGTAGAGTGAGTGCTGCAGTCAGCCGAGTGTTGGGGGAAACAGCAGTAAGGTGGGTCTTCAGGAATAGCACAGTACATGTCTCCTACCAGCTGCATGGAGCTAGTCTTATTCTGGGCATTCTTCTGGGGGATATCGCTGGTGAGTGCGTGGGGGTACTCCCAGGGAAAGGCCTCAAGAGGAGCCCTTTAAAGGGGGTTGTGTGAGTGAGACAGCACATGCCCCCCCCTCTGCCAAGCACTATCATTTGCGCCACTGGTTCCGGTGGAGGGCTTGGTGGAAGTGTAACCACCAAGCAGTTGAACTGGCCAACACCTTGCTCTTGTCACCCACCCCAGCAGAAGGACATGACTTACTGCGATCCCATTGGGTGAAACAAGGCGAGGACAGGCAGACCCCCAGGTCATCACAGAAGCCGGCTACACCTGCTTACAACACGCCTTGTGGACTTCACTGACATCACGAAACAAGACGTCTTAACAATAACAATACATTGCCCTGTTGAGTGAAAATCAGACACGACAATGAATACATTATACTCTGCAGAATGCAAACTCTTACAGTCCTAAGCTTATGCAGAAGAGCTTGACTGGAGGGCACAGGTATTATGCGTAGCAACTAGTCAATAGTTTCATATTTATTTTTGCATTCACTTTTTCCTTCTGTTGAGACTTACAATTCATTCCTCAAACACCTACTGAATTATATACTAGGGTATAATTTCAACACAACTCAACATCCCTGCGTTTACAGCCCCTGCATAGTAGTGTCTGGGACCGTGGTACCAGCACACCCTATGCATTCGCCCTCATACACACGGTGGCACTGATTCTTAGGGAGACTTCTCAATAGGTGGGTTCCCTAATACCAAGAGTACAAGGGTTGTGTAGTCTCCCACAGGGTCACTACGTCAGGTATTGCTAACGCTGATGTATTAGTATTTCACTTATACAGGAAATTGCTGACCAGCATTAGGGCCAGAGAGCGGTTCATTTTGATTTGGTGTGTAGTGTTTGCTCTGTTTCTGGACGGTCTCCTCGGGTGTCTTTTGTAACCTTTGTCGTTGTTGGCGCTTTGATTCCAGCTGGCTCACGCACTAGCCAAGTCTCTCCGAACTGTGAATGTGACTGCCTTGGACCCGGAAGTGCTCCAGTCCTGGGGAGGGATCTTTTCAGAGCTGGGCGTCAGCTTCATAGAGAGACTGTCAGACATCCAGGTGGCCCGGATCCTTCCAAAGCTTCAGGTTGCGGAGCTTACTCCGGCTCAGGTGGATATGGCCAGTCTCTCAGTTACTTTGCTTCTAGTGATATCAGTCGCTGTTCCTAACCAACTCTACCTAAACTAGCTCTTCTAATTCCATGTCAAAGCGAAGCTGTTATTGAGCCAAGAGGCGTTCCTGTTTGGGGCCTGCCAACTGCTGCCTAGGCCGGCTCTTGTGGTCAGTTCTATTACCATTGTAACCCAACTCACAACTCATAGCCGCTCCCTCCAAGCCCTACTTTCCCCTACATAACTCCTTTTCTGCTCACCCACACACCCTTTCCCTCTTGGGTGGCCCCCTTCCTTCACTGTCTTCACTCAATGACTTCTTTTATCCTCCATCCTGTACTTTCGCTTCAGTGCCTCCCTCCTGGTACTCACTTTTCACCTCCCTTTCTCTCATAGCCACAAATCGGTCTAACGTTTACCTCACTCTCTGCCCACCCAGCTCCCTCTTCTCCCCCTACTCCCACAAGCCTGAGAACACAACAGCCTCTTTCTCCCAGGAATGTCAACCACATTTATCATACTCGCCTGCCAGACAACACCTGCCCCCACCTGCCCTCCCCACTTTCTATCATTCTTTGCCTTGACTGCTGCAATGCACAACAACTCGCCAAGAAGCCTCCCTACACCACTGACCGCATCAACCCATATCACCCTCGGCTTAACATCCTCACTGTTGCTACCCGCACTCTCTAGCACCTACTCACACCTCCCCCCACTTCCATGCTGAGGGGCTCCCATGCACGGCCGCTCTCATTTTAGGTCGCTTCTCTTAGTCTACAAACCTATCCCTGGTCTTGCTCCTCAGTAGCCGGCTGCTTGTATCTCTGTCTACTCCATTGTGTTCCTCTGTTCCTCCTATCCCACACCCGTCCCCCTCTCCCTCCTATCGCTTCCGGGCCGTCTGCCCATCACTCTCAGAGATAGGCAGACGGCTACTCTGTTCACAGCTCGGCTTAAACATCACCTACTAGCCAAAGAGTGAAGACCCACACCCCATCTTGCCCACCTGACACCACCCCACCCTGCAGTAGTGCCTAGTAATATAATGTTGTACTTTTGTACAGCACTCCTCTTTAGTTTGAAACACTTGAAGGTTATTTAATGTTACCTTTTTATGTCACTGGGTTATTTTATTTTTCGATATGTTTTGCTTCGTCCCTGGTCTCGGTGCCACTTTCTTCACACCCTGATAGACTGGCTTGCCACTTGCTCTCATACTAGCACTATTGTACTGGCACCCTTCGTGGCAATGCCTCCACCATCTGTAAATGTGATATTGTAAGTCATTTCTGATTGAAATTGACATCCACGTTCCTCAAACAAATACAAATATCTTATCGGGAGGCCTCCACATCATTTCCTCAATTCACACAGTTTCCTTTCCCTATTTTTCTCCATTCTTCCCCTCTCTTATTTGTTGTAATTATGTTTATTCAGATAAAAACATCCATCAAACACAAACAAGACATATCATGAACAAATAATGTCATTACTTTCATCAGTTTTCATCCTTGCAGTACTGCCTTTAAAGTAGCAACATTGACAACTGGTGCCCCAGAAGGGTCCAAGTGGGTGTGTCTGTCTCTCTCTCTCTCCCTCTCCCTCTCTCTCTCTCCCTCTCTCCCCCTCTCTCCCTCCTTCTCTCTCTCTCTCTCTCTCTCCCTCTCGCTCTCCGTCTCTCCCTCTTTCTCTCTCTCTCTCTCCCTCTCTCTCTCCCTCTTTCTCTCTCTCTCCCTCTCTCTCTCCCTCTTTCTCTCTCTCTCTCCCACTCTCTATCTCTCCCTCTTTCCCTCTCTCTCTCCCTCTTTCTCTCTCTCTCCCCCTCTCTCCCTCTTTCCCTCTCTCTCTCTCTTTCTCTCTCTCTCCCTCCCTCCCTTTTTCTCTCTCTTTCTCTCTCTCTCCCTCTTTCTCTCTCTCTCCCTCACTCCCTCTTTCTCTCTCCCTCTCTCCCTCTCTCTCTCTCTTTCTCTGTATCCGTAGCTCTCTCTCTGTCTCTCTCCCTCTTTCTCTCTCTCTCCCCCTCTCTCTCTCTCTTTCTCTCTATCCCTAGCTCTCTCTCTCTCTCTCTCACTCTCTCCCTCCCTCTCTCTCTCCCTCTCTCTCTCTCTCCCTCTCTCCCTCTCTCTCTTTCTCTGTATCCGTAGCTCTCTCTCTGTCTCTCTCCCTCTTTCTCTCTCTCTCCCCCTCTCTCTCTCTCTTTCTCTCTATCCCTAGCTCTCTCTCCCTCTCTCCCCCTCTCTCTCTCCCTCTCTCTCCCCTCTCTCTCTCCCTCTCTCCCTCTTTCTCTCTCACTCTCTCCCTCTCTCTCTCCCTCTCCCTCCCTCTCTCTCCCTCTCTCCCTCTTTCTCTCGCTCTCTCTCTCTCGCCCTATTTCTCTCTCCCTCTTTCTCTCTCTCTCCCCCTCTCTCCCTCTTTCTCTCTCTCTCCCTCTCTCTCTCTCCCTCTTTCTCTCTCTCTCTCTCCTATCTCCTCTCAGAGGTATTATGGAGCCCTGATTGACACCTTTCTTGACGTGCACTATAGACTTGGAAAAAGGAATTGCTTCGAATAGGTCTAAAACAAAATAGAATGTATTTGTCTCCCACAGTCAACACGAAGAAAGACTAATATCGCCTAACTATATATTACACAACACGCAGATGGACGAGCGAGCAGGAACGCAAAGCCCTTCCTCTCGGACGTCAACTATTGTTTATGTTTCAGGTTCGAGGATAAGGGCTGTGAACTCCAGCCTGAGCCACACTATGAACATGGTAGAAAGACTACAATGCAATGTCGAGAGCGTATAGGAAGAGCAAAGTCAATGCATCTGGGTGCAGCTATGAAAACTAGTCCAATGAATGCTAAAATAACACAAATCTGCTCTAGTGAAATATTGATTTTGGATTTGAAACTCCTGTGTACGGCTCCAGGCAGGGGTGTTGCTAGGTCTGCAGAAGATCTGGGGCTAGGCTAGTGTCGGGACTGTCGGGACAGGGGGCTAGCCAGCCTTTTGGTTGCAGCCCCTGAGGTTCTATCCGGAGCTGTAGCCCCTCAGCCCCAGGCTAGCAACGCCTCCAGGTGTATGTGCAGTTACTTGGATGTGTTAGCAGTTAGTTTGCATGGACCCAGGAAAGGGGGAGACAGTGATGTGCCCCTGGTACAGAGGTTCTCTTGCCATCTGCAGGTGCCCTTCCCATACATGCCAACCCTCCCGATTTAGGCGGGAGACTCCCGACTTTTAAGTAAATAATGTATCTATTTTTCACGTTCTCCCGCCTGTAATCATTCTAGCCCCAATGTATTCCTATGGGGAAATTAACATCTCCCGATTTTCCTGACGAAATCTCCCCAACAGGTGCGTCGGAATGTTGGCATGTATGCCTTCCTGTTGGACAGTAGATGAACTGTGTAGGTCTCGTGGGTTGTCGTAGAATATGTGGTCGCGTGAACACTCACTTTTCTTTCTTTCTTTGAATTTAGGCACACGTGCTGTTGACGAAGATCGGGCCGCTGGAAAACGTAAGTTGCGTCCACTTCCTTATGCAGATCACCTACCAATAAATCACTCAGCTATTGGTCCAGTCCCTTTCCCCATACAGATCACCTACCTATAAATCACTCAGCTATTGATCCAGTCCACTTCCCCATACAGATCACATACCTATAAATCACTCAGCTATTGGTCCAGTCCACTTCCCCATACAGATCGCCTACCTCTAAATCACTCAGCTGTTGATCCAGTCCACTTCCCCATACAGATAACCTACCTATAAATCACTCAGCTATTGGTCCAGTCCACTTCCCCATGCAGATCGCCTACATGTAAATCACTCAGCTATTGGTCTAGTCAGCTATTGGTCCAGTCCACTTCCCTATGCAGATCGCCTACCTATAAATCACTCAGCTATTGGTCCAGTCCACTTCCCCATACAGATCACATACCTATAAATCACTCAGCTATTGGTCCAGTCCACTTCCCCATACAGATCGCCTACCTCTAAATCACTCAGCTATTGATCCAGTCCACTTCCCCATACAGATCACCTACCTATAAATCACTCAGCTATTGGTCCAGTCCACTTCCCCATACAGATCACATACCTATAAATCACTCAGCTATTGGTCCAGTCCACTTCCCCATACAGATCGCCTACCTCTAAATCACTCAGCTATTGATCCAGTCCACTTCCCCATACAGATAACCTACCTATAAATCACTCAGCTATTGGTCCAGTCCACTTCCCCATGCAGATCGCCTACATATAAATCACTCAGCTATTGGTCTAGTCAGCTATTGGTCCAGTCCACTTCCCCGTGCAGATCGCCTACCTATAAATCACTCAGCTATTGGTCCAGTCCACTTCCCCATACAGATTACATACCTATAAATCACTCAGCTATTGGTCCAGTCCACTTCCCCATACAGATCACCTAACTCTAAATCACTCAGCTATTGGTCCAGTCCACTTCCCCATACAGATCACCTACCTATAAATCACTCAGCTATTGGTCCGGTCCACTTCCCCATGCAGATCGCCTACATATAAATCACTCAGTTATTGGTCTAGTCAGCTATTGGTCCAGTCCACTTCCCCATGCAGTTCGCCTACCTATAAATCACTCAGCTATTGGTCCAGTCCACTTCCCCATACAGATCGCCTACCTCTAAATCACTCAGCTGTTGATCCAGTCCACTTCCCCATACAGATAACCTAACTATAAATCACTCAGCTATTGGTCCAGTCCACTTCCCCATACAGATCACCTACCTATAAATCACTCAGCTATTGGTCCAGTCCACTTCCCCATACAGATCACATACCTATAAATCACTCAGCTATTGGTCCAGTCCACTTCCCCATACAGATCGCCTACCTCTAAATCACTCAGCTATTGATCCAGTCCACTTCCCCATACAGATAACCTACCTATAAATCACTCAGCTATTGGTCCAGTCCACTTCCCCATGCAGATCGCCTACATATAAATCACTCAGCTATTGGTCTAGTCAGCTATTGGTCCAGTCCACTTCCCCATGCAGATCGCCTACCTATAAATCACTCAGCTATTGGTCCAGTCCACTTCCCCATACAGATCACATACCTATAAATCACTCAGCTATTGGTCCAGTCCACTTCCCCATACAGATCGCCTACCTCTAAATCACTCAGCTATTGGTCCAGTCCACTTCCCCATACAGATCACCTACCTATAAATCACTCAGCTATTGGTCCAGTCCACTTCCCCATGCAGATCGCCTACATATAAATCACTCAGCTATTGGTCTAGTCAGCTATTGGTCCAGTCCACTTCCCCATGCAGATCGCCTACCTATAAATCACTCAGCTATTGGTCCAGTCCACTTCCCCATACAGATCACATACCTATAAATCACTCAGCTATTGGTCCAGTCCACTTCCCCATACAGATCGCCTACCTCTAAATCACTCAGCTATTGATCCAGTCCACTTCCCCATACAGATCACCTACCTATAAATCACTCAGCTATTGCTCCAGTCCACTTCCCCATGCAGATCGCCTACCTATAAATCACTTAGTTATTGGTCCAGTCCAGTCCAAGTGGACCTAGAAATGTGCAATGAAAGGCAGGCTTGTACTATCTACCACGTGCCGAGTCTAGGCTGAGCAGAGCCAACCCCCTGGGATGCTGCGCTTTCTTCTTTGCACAATGGCCTTATGCACAGAATGTTTGCGCAACTTCCATTGTGCAATGCAGGCAGCAAAGGCAGTCCAGAAAGGAGTGGGAGGTGGGAAGAGGCGTGGGGTGTGTCGAGGTGGGTGGCAAGCAGCCTTGGGAGTGTGAGGATGGGGTAAAGGTTTGAGGCGGTGGGGAGAAGGAAGGAGGGGGTGTCACCCGGATAATGGAAGAGGAGAGCTGGGGGAGGAGGGGTGGTCGGGTAGGTTCCAGGGGTATCCCCCGGATACTGAGGTTGGGTGAAGGGGAGCAGGGTAGATTTCTGAACTCCTGTTGCACAGCAGGAGTTTTGAAATGGATACACTTCTGGAATACAAGTGATGCCCTCCATGGAATGCCAAGTGGCTTCAGGGGATGCCTCATGAATCGGGGTGCTGGTCTGGTGTCAACTAACCCAATGCAGGCCGACACAGAGAGCTAAGCGTACTGTCACACTTATCACTGAAACCCAGAAACACGCGTCCTCTCAGGAACCCAGGGTCTCACCTGAGCAAATACCAGGTGTTCTGCACATGTAAAGCCTTCAGTGACGGATTCCATGGCATTGCAGCGGGCAAGCAGCTGACTGCAAGATGGGGGTGGGTGACATGCCCTGTCCGCGGGTGACAAGAGGCCCCATTCTGCCGCCAGGGGGAACGTGGAGTCTTTCTACATGCCCCCACTCTGCTGATCATCATATCATGTTTCAGCAAATCGGATTGTCTGGGAAGCCAATCACAGCCAAGCTTATTGGCAGAAGCACGTGACTTGGCTGTGTTTCATTTGCTATGCTCAGTATGGAGGCCAAAAGGACAAAATGGGCGCATGCTCCGGCGTGCTGCATGGCAGAGTACAGGTGTGTTCTGAACAAACCTTAAGTATGAGCCGCTGAGTAAAGTGCCGAGCAGCAATTGTGCTATTTCAAGGTGTGGTTATTTGTTTACATGTACACGTGTATTACTATTCATAATGGTGCCAAAAGTAACGCTTTGCATGGAGCAAAGATGCAAGCGCTACATGAAAAATAAGTAGACAGTGGGCCTCATTACACGGACGGCGGTAACCATGACGCTCTTAGCGCCATGGTTGCCGCCGGTATTTTACCGATTCCGCCTTGGTGAATGGGGGACTTACCGCCCCATTCCAAGTTTGGTCCGGCGGTAATTCCCCATTCACCAAGGCCCTTCCCCATTCCCATTTGAGCCCCCACAGGGCTCAATGGGAATGGGGAAGGAGTAAATAACGGTACCGCTATTACCGTACCGCTATTAGCCGTAACGTTATTTGCCCTGAAGTCCCTCAGCGGGTCCCTTCCTTAACGTGTGGTCTGGCCACACGTTAAGGACGGAACCCGCTGAGGGACCTCGTAGTATGGCGCTAAGGGATTACCGGCACCGTTGCCCTTACCGGTGCCGGTAATCCCTTAGCGCCATCCGTGTAATGAGGCCCTGTGTCTGTGTTATTGTGTAGTGTAGTATAGTGTAGTGTAGTATGGTATAGTGTCGTATAGTATTGTGTAGTAAAGTATAAGGTAATGTAGTGTATTATAGTGTAGTGTAGTATATTGGAGTATAGTGCAGTATAGTGTAGTGTAGGATGGCATAAGGTAATGTAGTGTATTATAGTATAGTGTGGTGTAGTATATTGGAGTATAGTGCAGTATAGTGTAGTGTAGGATGGCATAAGGTAATGTAGTGTATTATAGTATAGTGTGGTGTAGTATATTGGAGTATAGTGTAGTGTAGGATGGCATAAGGTAATGTAGTGTATTATAGTATAGTGTGGTGTGGTATATTGGAGTATAGTGCAGTATAGTCTAGTGTAGGATGGCATAAGGTAATGTAGTGTATTATAGTATAGTGTGGTGTAGTATATCGGAGTATAGTGCAGTATAGTGTAGTGTAGGATGGCATAAGGTAATGTAGTGTATTATAGTATAGTGTGGTGTAGTATATCGGAGTATAGTGCAGTATAGTGTAATGTAGGATGGCATAAGGTAATGTAGTGTATTATAGTATAGTGTGGTGTAGTATATCGGAGTATAGTGCAGTATAGTGTAGTGTAGGATGGCATAAGGTAATGTACTGTATTATAGTACAGGGTGGTGTAGTATATCGGAGTATAGTGCAGTATAGTGTAGTGTAGGATGGCATATGGTAATGTAGTGTATTATAGTATAGGGTGGTTTAGTATATCGGAGTATAGTGCAGTATAGTGCAGTGTAGGATGGCATAAGGTAATGTAGTGTATTATAGTATAGGTTGGTGCAGTATATCGGAGTATAGTGCAGTATAGTGTAGTGTAGGATGGCATAAGGTAATGTAGTGTATTATAGTATAGTGTGGTGTAGAATATCGGAGTATAGTGCAGTATAGTGTAGTATAGGATGGCATAAGGTAATGTAGTGTACAGTATAGTGTGGTGTAGAATATCGGAATATAGTGCAGTATAGTGTAGTGTAGGATGGCATAAGGTAATGTAGTGTATTATAGTATATTGTGGTGTAGTATATTGGAGTATTGTCAGATTCCCCTTGCAACTTTCAGTTTCCAGGAGACTAGGGGTTTGGCACAGGGGACATGCTCAATTTCAAAAAGGGGACCTCATAGTGACCGGTGATTTCAATGTGGTACCCGATGTTGAGTTGGTTAGGTCGGGCGCAGCCACTTAAGCGGAAGGGGGAAATTAGTTTCCCTTAAGAAGCGATTGATGATCTAAAATTGATAGATGTGTGGAGACATATGTACCCCCTGCGTTCGTTTTTCTCATGTACATTGTAGTTTTTCAAGAGTAGACCATTTCTTGGTTTCTCGCTCCCTTCTTGCAGGGATTAATTCCGTTGGCATCCGCTCATTCTGCTGTTGCGCTTCAGCTTGACACATATACTGGGGCAATTAGGGAAGCCTCCCTATGGAAATTGAACTATGCTTTTTGGCAGTTATAGCCTAGTGCACTCCTATTTCAGAAAGGCTAACCCGTTTCAAGTCAATACTACAGCAGACACCTCAATGGCGACCATTTGCTGTGCTTTTAAACCCACCTTGCGTGGTGAACTTGTAAGTTGGCCTCAGCAAGGAAGCCCAACTTGGCAGCTCAAAGGTTTGGAGGCTGAGTGAAGAGTTCAGGATTGGGAGTCTCAATACAAGGTGGATGGGTCCTGCAAGACGTAGAGACATTTGCAGGTAGTTAGAGCAGATTTGAAGGAGCTCTGGGCGGACGATATCTCTCATAAAATGCTTTGTACCGAACACTTTTCTTTGAGTACCGCCAATAAAGCTTCAGCGATCTTGACTGCAAGTTAAGAGCCCAGAGATATAGTAATAGCATACTTCAATTATGGGATGGTTTGGCCATTTACATGTTGACGACCCTGCTAAAAAGCAGATTTTGCCCCAATATTACACAAAAAGTTTTAAAGCAAATCTGCTGGGTAGGGCATCCCCGTTTTAATGTATTCACGGAGCGCAGCTTCCCTCAATACCAGAAGACAATAAACAGCTAGTGGAGAGCCCCATAACTGTAGAGAAAGTCTCCATTGCTATGCATTCTCTCTGCACTAATAAGGCTCCAGGCTGCCTCTCAGCTCTATTTTGTCAAATGTTTTCATCTGCATTATCACCTCATCTATCAAAATTCTGTAATACTTTTTTGGAAATGTGGGCGATTACACACCCAATGGGGGAGTCAATACTCACAGTGATAGGCAAACCAGATAAAGATCCCACCCAAAGTACTTCCTAAAGACCTATAGCACTTCTCAACTAGGATTCTCGTATCTATTCTAAGGTCTAAGCTGCTCACATGGTGTCCGCAGGATTCGTCCGCAGGAGCTGCTGAACCCCACAGACCGTTCACAAGGTTTGGTCAACTTCTGATTGATATTACAGCAGAAATCCCAACACCACTGAGGGAAAGGGAAAGTAGAGAAAATAAAAAACGCAGCTTTCTGTCTTCAACTGGGTTGAAAATCTGCAGAGGACGAGAAAACGAGAAAAAAGCTTACCTCAGTACCTAGACACAGACCATCTTCCCATCCCTAATCACTTCCTGTGCCTGTTTAACCTCCTCAAAGAGCTGGAAGGTTTTAGTTGTGCTAAAAAGAAGTGATGCGAACAAAGAACTTTAATAAGAAAGCAAGCTTTTTTTTCTTCTCTACTGTCTTCCCACAAGGTTTTTAGGGCATTCCTTTCATTACAATTCAACTTATTAAAAAAGTTCTTTCTTAGTGATTTGTCCGTTCCTATTTACTTCCTCTGGAGTGCCTGAATACATGTCTTTTCTTTGAAGAAACACCTTAAAGTGACTCTTCCTCTATTGCACTCTCCACGTTATGGAGTTTGGAAAGATTGTGTTATATCTTGTCATTTTAGCATTTGAAGTCTATATGAACACTACTCCCTTCCAGGCGCAACGGTCGGGCGCGCCCGTCGAGCTTGAGACAGAGACACTGATCTCTTGACTCTTGCGTGTCGCAGTCCAAAAACATTAACAATCGAGGTATTCGGAATCTTGAACAAACTAAAGGTTATACTTTTTCCCGAGACAAAGGCTGTGGAGTGCACTTGTCGAGTTAGGCATTCCACTGGCATTGCTCTCTGCCCTTCTGATACTGCATCTGGGCAATACAACCAGGGTGAGATGGGATTAAGGCGGTAAAGTGTCCAGACCTTTTAGAATTCGAACAGGTGTTCGACAAGGGTGCGGCCTCATGCCTAAACTGTTTGTCTGTTTATTAACGCGGTGATTGAACTAACCCTATCCACCCCCCGCAGATGCGCCCACGTTGAACCAGGACAGATGTCCTACGCTGATGTGGGTGGATGATGCAGTACTGTTTTCCCAAACTCCAGTTGGTCCCGAAAGGCAGTTCATGATGTATTATACATGTTGTACAGAGCAAGGTCTAAAAATCAATAATCAAAGAACAAAGTCATTGGTCTTCTCAGGTAAATAGAAGGAGACCCCTACATTATCTATAATGCTGGAAGGCCATACAATCGAACAAGCCCGGTCATATGACTATTTGGGTATGAGGGTTACAGAAAAGGGTAATGGAAAATCACACCTAGTGACAGCCAGCCTGACCTTGAGTAGATATTGCGGGGCTGTGGTCAATTCCTTGTATTCTTCCGGGAATGGAGTGGCGAGTGTGAGCGTAGAGTCATATAAACGGCAAGCCCAACAGGCTGCTCTGTAGGGTGCAGAGCTTTGGGGTCAATTCAACTGTAAGGTTGTGTCGATGATAGAAAATGGCTTTTAAAGAGGGTCCTTGGTCTGCCTCGTAGCACACCAACCGTTCCCTAACATCTTGAGGTAGGAATCCGGAGCATAGACTCTTTGTCTACAGTGAAACCTCCAGTGCATTGGGCTAGAGTCTGGAGCTCGCCGCGTCTGGTAAAATACAAGGGAGCCGTTAAAGATGTACTGAACCCGGAGAGGGATTCTAGAATTTCCTTCTGCCAACCATTAAGGATAGTTTGAGTGGGATCGGACCGGACGGATTTCGTGAGAATCGTGATACAATGAACCCATTGACCAAGTCTGTCATTAAAAAAGAATTTCAGCAACATAAATTTAATACCAGGCTCTGTAAGATCCTTGATTTATCTTCCCTTTGCACATACTGGAGCAGAAAGTCGCTGCCGGGCTACGAGCGGTATCTGATTAGGGGAAAACAATGTAAACATACGTAGAGGGGTATCCGGCCACATTAAAACCTACATTTATAAGATCTCTTGATGTGAAGCTCAATACCCCCTCTGTCTGTGCTCCAGAATCGGGGGGATCTACTTGCTTCAGATAGATTTGGAAATTGAAAGATTCCGCTGAAAAACGATACCTATTTGACAGTGATTTCTCCTTCAATTATAAGGTCCAGGAAGCTCTATTTAAGACTGTTATTCCGTAACTACGGAACTAGGAATGTAGTCCAAGCGACCGACCTCAGCTACAGTAGTAGGAATGAGGCCACGGTGTGTTTAGTGGCAAAGTACTTGCACAGAGCATGGTCATGTGGCATGAATCTCTCTCTTTTATAATTGGCTGTTCCTGGATAGTGTCTCTGTTACTGAGGACACTCCCATGATTCATTGCGCACCTATGGTCGGCAATAGGCTCGTTTTAATACTGAACTAGATCTATCGTAAACTCTATTTTGAAAAGAAACTGGATATTTTAACATCTAGGCCACGCACTACACTTTGGATAGGTTGTGTATAATGAATTGGTTTGTTCTTCGTATTTTATTTTTAATCTCCATTTATTTTATAATATGTCATAATCTGAAATGTCTATTTGTAAATATGTGTTTTATGGATCTATTCAGAAATAATCAAGAATTTCCACAACAAATAAATAAACAATGAAATCCATCCACTACAAGGGGACCAACACACTTCAATTTGGGAGCTCGGCCTCAGAAGCAGTGCCAGTTTCTCATTGGAAACTTCACAGAGGACCCACCTTCCCATTGCTGTTGACCAAGACTTGGAAGTGCATTCTAAGGGGTCTCTGAACAGAAGTAGCCTGCTTAGGATCCAACAAATTCCTCAAAAACCTGGCTATTCACCCTTAAAAGCTGAACCAATCCCAACCAATCTTCATCCCAGTGTTTAGATCCAAGTTGCAACCAGAAAAATGCGACAAACAAGCACGGGATGCATTCTCGCAAGACGTACCGCTCAAGAACTTGCAACACAGACGACCATCTCAGATCTGAAGCCAAAAGACCTAGTGGAGCAAATGAATGACTAGAACACCAACCTCACAAACCCGGAGGAAGCAGAGAGAGGATCCTATTGGGTTAGTTCCACCAGCACGCGCAATGTGCATGCACACAACTCAGTGAGGAAACTCAGGAGACAGACCTCTGCGGGATCAGACTTCCTTGCTCTTGTCCCTCAGCCATGAAGGAGAACGACTACCACTCAATTATGATCAAAAAAGAATTCAGAACGGTAAGTAGTCTGCGTCCAGATGGTTAACAACAGAACCAAATGTCTGCTCCTAAGTCAACAGCAGTCCGGAACTCAAACGGTGCACTGTGGCATTAAACCCCAAACACCGGGGCCTTGCTTAATCCAAAATCGCTTGTCATTCCTCCAACTAACGGATGAACCTCTGCATCTTCCAACACATTTTTCCTACACACACAGACCGCCATGCACTCTGCAGCTTCATGTGTAAGAATACCAGATCAACATCAGCAGAGTAATGGAACACCGATAATACACAACACCACGGCAGTAGCTAACTCAGTGTCTCAGCGTAGTCATCTAACAGAGCTTGGTTTCTCCCCTCCTGATAACAAACCTAACCAAGTGTCACCAACACCAGCTACACAGAACCACTGCGGCACACAGGACTCACTCCATCATTGGGTGAGCCGCTGTGCCTAATTTGCCTCTCCCTGTTCAATACATGAATTTATTATTTTTGCAGGTCACCGATGCAGCCCTCTGCAGTATTCAGTCGCTAATACCCAGAGTACATCCAGATACCCTGCGCTCACTCTCCGCTGCTGCCCTGGTCAAAGCTTGCACGTGCTGGGCTCCAGTGCTCTCGCTCTTATCATCTCTCCAGAAGGCAGCCATCTTGCAGTCTCTAAGGGTAAGCATTTGGAATTGGGAGGTAGGTTTCGTAACTCTAATGCAAATATGTGTTGTTGCACTTCGTGCTCATTGGTTGGCTGGAAATTAACTTGGTGCCTGAGAATCCTTTTGACCTAGGCAAAGAATAATACAAACATGTTGGGTGTATCATTCACAAAGTGTAGCTTTGAGGAAGAGAGCGATGTGGCCAGACCTTGCACTGTGTGTGGCCAGGACAGCTCAGTTAGACAGCCCTCCAGACTGGACATTTTGGAAAAGATCAATGAAAAATAAAGAAGTTATTAAGAAAGTAAAAAAAAACTGCCGTTTCGGCTTAGTCCCCATTCATTTTACTATAGAGAAAAAGTCACATTTTTGCTGAAACGCACAGCCCAGATCGCTGGAAGGAATTGTACCAGGTTCGAAACAACTTGGGCATGAAATGCTGACTTGATTTCAGGCAGGAGTCTGGGGTTATTCCATCCAGTAGTTGTTAAAATATTTGACGGAGAAAGGGTGTGCCCTTGTCCAAAAAATATAGCTATATCTCCCACGGTCCTTTTCAGCAGAGCGGCTGAGAGGCATTTCAGAAATTAAAAAGCTGCCATTTTTTCCCAAGATTCTATTGCTAATAACTTTTGATTTGCTGGATGGATTTGGATGAAATTTTCAAAACGCAAAAAATATTGTTAAAGGCCCCCTCACCACTAAACGTTATAAAATGAAAAAGTTATTAAGAAAACTAAACATCACAGTTTTACAGTTTTCAGCCCATTCCTTTTCCCATGGAGAAAAAGTGCATTTCAACATACGTAACACGAAAACCGCTGGGCAGATTTGGATCAAATAGGAAACACCTTGGGCACAAAGCGTGGATTTAAAAGTATTGACTGCTTTGGGGTAAATCCATCCAGTAGTTCTTTACATATTTGACAGAGAAGTGGGTGGCCCCTTAAAACCTTTATATTGACCTTGGTGCTTTTTACAGAAGAGAAGCTGAGCGAAGCTAACAACCTTTGACTTGCTGGATGGATTCAGATGACATTTTCCAAACAAAAAGGTTGATCAGATTTAACGCAACAAGCTCCCTGAAATTCAGCAGTTGTATTATGAGCAAGTTCACCTATGCACCCCTTGTTGCACAGCATATGACCACAATGATGACACCACAGATGATATTACTGATGACATCACTGATTACCTTGCTGGTTACATCATGCATAACATCACTGACGTCACTGGTCTAATCAATTACATTTTGAAATATGACAACTCTGTTTTCTAACATAACATTTATGTACATATTTCGTACTTAGATAGTACAATGTATTCTGCCCTTACTTCTTTAAATGTGACATGTGGTATAGAAATATAAGAATAGTAGGTAAGCATTTACTTTGGAAGGTAATCGGTTATATTGGAACACACGTTCATCATTTATTTTCAAAAGAAATGACTAAAAGTATTAGTAATATCATTGCTATGTCTATAATTAAATATGTACTCTCTAATCTTCATTTATTTTCTCTTTAATATAATTATGTAGCATAAGTAACTGATTTTGTTTGCATATTAACCAAACTTCAAATTCTTAGATTATCTGTTATCACAAAGCACACAGGCATGTACTTTCCTTTGTATATGATTATTTATTTTGACAACTTGTCATTTACAAAAGAATGTGTTTATGAAGTGTTATTACAGGAAGGAGAATTGTAAATGTAAATATGAACATTGACTATTTTCATAACACTTGCTATTAAATATGTTTCTACTTCTGTCTATTCTTCTATTTTTTTACTGCTACATCTTCGTATTATATTATCTTTGAAATAACTGAAATAGATTTACCAGAACCAGGTTATTTTCCAAATGTTTATTTAAACTTTATAAGTTGATAATAACTACAAATGAATGCTCCACTTGTAATCATGTCACACTTCTGTCTCAGTGTGTTGTTCCATGTCATGTTGTTATTATTGTTAAGTGTAATACAATTTAAAAAATGTATCAGAAGTGGGCAACAAAAATATTCAAACTTGTTTAATCATTAATGTCACATTTGATGTAATTATTGATCTCACCAGTGATGTCATGCATGGTGTAATTCGTGATGTCATCTGTGGTGTCATCATTGTGGTCATACGCTGCACAACAGGGGGTACATAGTTAAGGTGGACTTGCTCAAAATGCGATTGCTGAATTTCATGGGTTTTGTTGCATTAAATCCTATCACCTTAACACACTCTTCAGCAAGGTTTTTTCACTGAATATATAAATATATATACATATATATATATATATATATATATATATATATATATATATATATTCACAAAAAAAACCTTTGTTAAGGGGATGTTATGGTTAAGTTGCACTACTAAAAACCTATGAAATTCACAAAAAAAAAACTTTGCTAACGGAACGTTATGGTTCAAAGTAAAACCGAAATTCGCCAGTTATGGTAAGCTAAGCAACCATAACCCACGCCACCACCGTGCACTGCTAAGACTAACACCCAAGACATCAAAGATGACATCACAAATGTCATTGATGACATCACATGCGCATTTACTTTTCATGAAATGTCTGTACAAGGGATTCTTATTATAATGTTGACACAAAAGTGTCAAGGATCATTGGAATAAATATCATGAGCTAATTAGTGAATTAAGCAATGCATCGATATAAATAGCATTCTATTATGAAGTTCTTTACAGTATAGTAAGCTACTCATGTATAAACATAAGCATTGTGTGCAGCATACATGATGGAAGTGCAATAATCATCATCTTCCCATGTTCAATAGTGAAATAATAAATGCTTTCTTATTAGAGTTTTGTGTACTGTGCAACATGTAATAAGTAGCTAATAAAACCCACTTACTACATAATTTCATTATTACATACAAAACACAAAGAGACAACAACACATACAAATATGAGTATATAAAGGGAAAGTGAAGTATGCAAAAAAGCAGCAGTAGAACCAGAAAGTGTTCATAACCTAACTGATTATCTTTATGCACAGAAATGATTGCTCTGCTTCAAACCTACTACTTCCCTATGAATAACTATCACATGATGTGACTGCACCCTAAAGAGAGTAAAGCGAATACAAATATGAGCACATTCAGAGAAAGTACAGTAATAAAAAACAGCAGAACAATAAGAAAGTGTTGATAACCTTACTGATTGTCTTCATACACAGAAAGCATTGGTATCTTCCAAGTGTGTATTCTCCCTATGTATATGTTTCATATGCTGTGAGTGGCCCCTAAGTGAATTATTGTAAGAAAATATTTGAAGTATAAGTCTACAAATATAGTACATTTTGAATTTTTTGTTCCTAACTATTACTGGCCAAGATATATCACTAAAGGAAAAGAGAGCGAGTCAGGCATGTGATGTCTTCAGTGATGTCATCAATGACATTTGTGATGTCATCTTTGATGTCCTGGGTGTTAGTCTTAGCAATGCACGGTGGTGGCGCGAGTTATGGTTGCTTAGCTTACCATAACTGGCGAATTTCAGGGGGTTTTCGGTTTTAATTTGAACCATAACGTTCCGTTAGCAAAGTTTTTTTTTTAGTGAATTTCATAGATTTTTAGTAGTACAACTTAACCATAACGTCCCCTTAACAAAGTTTTTTTTAGTGGATTTTACAGGTTTTTAGTCGGGCAACTTAACCATAACGTCCCTTTAACAACGTTTTTTTTACTGAATTTCACAGGTTTTCAGTAGAGCAACTTAACCATACCGGCCCTTTAACAACGTTTTTTTGCTGAAGATCATCGGTTTATAGTAGTGGCACGTAACTATAATGTAAAGGAACTTCTGACTTATTTACACACCTTGCGGAGAATGCCACATGACAATATGCTGGTGTACAGCACGGTGACGTGTCCGAGAATCCGTAAACACTTAACAGTAAGATGTTTGCCTTGTGGACAGTGTGGAAACAGATTTTATATTGATGTCGGAACGTCCACCTGCAACATTTCCCTTGCACAGCGCCAACACGTAATGGTAGTCAGCCAATAACAAAGTAGTACACATTACATACTTTTAGCAAAAGTTCTAGTTATGTGAAAATGACATCAGCTAAGGCCATCCCTTCTCCCCAAGAAACAGCACCACTGCTGTAATGAAGGAGCATGACAAACACTGCCCCAACCTTACAAATAATAAACGCACAATATTTGTGTGCCATCCACCTACCCCCCAATATTACTGTTTGGCGCCTCTTTCCTCAGTTCCGTTCGCAAATTGCCTTATTAGCTGTCCTACCAAAAAAGAAAGCCATCCGTTAACAAAGTAAATGTTCCGTTAAGAACCACCTTTCACAGTGTAAGTATATTAAAAAAAAGAAATCGCAAACACTCCATGTACTTTATATTTCTCAGTAAAGGACATGTCCGCAATAAGATTTGCCAGTAATAGTATAGATTTGCAAAGCAATAACGTGTGCTACTGAAAAATAGGATTTCTGGTTATAATCCGGCCTGCCTGCAGCAGGCCGGATTACAAAACAAAATCCTTTTTCGAGATGGCCACCATAGAAAGGGAAGGCGGTTGTTCCATACATGGCCCCTCTTCTCTTTCCATGGCAGCCTGCAAAAAGTAAAAGTATGTGCCGTGACGCAGAACCTGTAAATAAACATACAGAGATTACAAAACAAAATCCTTTTTCAAGATGGCCACCATAGAAAGGGAAGGCGGTTGTTCCATTCATGGTCCTTCTTTGCTTTCCATGGCAGCCTGCAAAAGCAAAAGAATGTGCAGTGACGCAGAACCTGTAAATAAACATACAGCGACGTACAACGTAGTACCTTACATTTTGAAATGATACACTGTATTTTAAAAGAAAACGTTAACATTTTAGAATTTGTAAAATAGTTTTATTTAACAAACAACTGTCAGAACCATCGGACTAATCCCATTTTCAATTAAATTGTAACAATGATTCTAAGGGCGTCATTGAAAATGTTCATGGTGAGGCACACATAGTTATTTTCCCATACACAAAATGTGCGTTTTTCTTAAAGCACCGCTTTGTTTGCACAGTGATTTCCAAGACGGCGCCATGACCTTTGCCCTACACCACCATAAATGATGTTATGTTACTCCTAATGGCTAGTTCAGCGTAGGGACAAATGGGGCCTGGCCGTCATCCCACAAGATTGTGATGGACAGGCAGCCGGTCACGAGCAGTTGCATCTGGCGTCCAAAGAAACCGTCACTCGGCATCTGGAAACCATGGGACGCACAGTACGGCAAGATGTAGCTAGGTGGAAAACGTAAGAGAAAATATGTGTCAATACTCAACCTTTAGCAAAAAATGTCTAAAAAGACACAAAGATTGTGGAAAGTAGTACACAAATCCAAGTGGTCAAATATGACATTTTAAGGAAATATTAGTGTTGACCATGGGTAAATATAGTGACAGCCTACAAACGCAGAGAATCAGCACTCGCCGTAAGGTTTAAAAAATGGCAACTACACAGTGAGATGGTAATTCAGTTATGAAGCCAAAATGAATGGACAAGCAAGAAAAAATTACATCTCGTGATTTTAAACAAGACCAAAAGAACGTGCAAAGTGATACACAAAGCTGTGTGGGCAAGCATAACATTTCAAATAAGAAATATTAACGGTCAACAAGGGTGACTCCAGTCATAGCCTGCAAATGCGGAGAATCTGCACTCTCCGTTATTGGAGGAAAATTACAAATGCGCGGAAAGATAATACTTCAGTTATATTGTCACAATTAGTGTTTTGGTAATATAAAATTAAAACGTGGTTCGGTGTAGAGTCGTCAAAATTAAACTTACATGATGTTTACTGCCTCCATTGTTTTTGGCCAAGTCAGACAGCAATGTATTCGCACCAAAGAATCTTCGTGAACTGATATTTCATGTTCCTTACAAACATTTTTAAAACATAACCTTATCAAACGGTATTTTTTCCAAGCTTTCATTCCTTGCATTGCTTCTGAAGTTTCCCTTTAGCTCAAGGTCAAAAAACAATTGCCCCTTATGGATTTACTCGGATGCGTGGGCCTACTGAACTCGCAACCAAAAAAGCAAATCAAATGACCTTCCTTCAGAAGGCAAATACATTCGCACTTTGCAACAACATATGAGAATCCAATCATGAGAACCGCTACTCCCATATGCCTCCAGAACCGCTGTTTCCATTAAACAGTCCAGGTGGCGGCCTCAGATTTCAAAACGTAGGACGCCAATCTGCCTACAATATTAATCTAAATACATTGTAACACAGACGCAGTATTTGGTGGCCGTACATTGAGCACCAACTTCCACTTTACCCTATGACTTTGGTGACAAGAAAACACCACTTTTTGAGTTTCTGCTGCCACATCCCATCCCAGCCTAATTAAAGCTCACCTTCGGAAACAGTATTTCATAAGTATAACATGTGCATTGGTGTCTTGTTTTGTATGTGTTACCGGCGATGTCCGCGTACACCAAAACATGAACAAAAGATGGCGGGGGCAGCGAAGAAATCTGACGCACTTCACGCTGTTCCACAACCAATCAGTGAAAGTGCCACATGTCTGCAGACATGACGCTACGGATTAGCCAATCGATTTCTTGTCCGCGGAGCGAACAGGGAAGTGTGACCGCTAGCGGACATAGATATCACTAATTTTATAGACATATTTTTTGGTCGTTTTAAAGGAAACTACTGGACGGATTGTCACCAAATTTACAAAAGCATGCTTTCGGGACCAAGCCCCTGCCGCAAATTTGGTGAAAATCCGTCCAGTGGTTTGGCCTGCAGGCGTGCGCAAAGTTTTTCCCCCATTCAGTCCATGGGAAAAAAAGAAGTTTTGGGACCCCCCCATAACTTTTCCCCCCCTGGACCAACCATCACCAAACTTTGTAGACAAATTCTGAGTGGCCCATATACTTTTTTTGCAAAGTTTGGAGAGTATTCGTCCAGGGGCAGCGGAGTTATAAGCCATCCAAAAAGTGCTCTTCCTATGGAAACAGCAATGTAACCATAACTACGCAGCCACTACCGTGGCTGTGTAATATATATATATATATATATATATATATATATATATATATATATATATATATATATATATATATATTGTGTGCCACTCTTGGAAGTCTTGGAAGTCACTATAGTATTTCGGCAGGAATCGGAGTCCAGTATGTAGCAGTATGCTTTTATTCGTGCATCCAAGACAGTTTAAAATCTATAATCATATGGAGTTCCCTCAAGCAATGGCATCGGAATGTTCGGCAGCACGCACTATAGTCAAGGTGAGTGACATGAGCCATGGGAAATCCAAAAATGCTATTGCTAATAACTTTCTGGCATGATGTGTTTGGCTGATAGTTTAATCACAAAAGATTTGTCATAGGCACCCCAGACTGGACATTATGATATGATATGATAGGTTATTTATAACATGCTTAATACCCAGAGGTTCCTAAGCGCGGACCCGGGGATCGAACCCATGTTGCTCTGTGTCGTCGTGCTTCCAAGGCGAGCACGTTGCCGCTGAGCTATCCTCCCAAGGCAATTTATGGGAAAGAATAGTTAAAAATGAAAATGTTATTAAGAAAACCAAACAATGCTGTTTTTGGCCTAATTTCTTTGATTTTCCCATAGAGAAAAAGTCCACAATTTATCAAGCAGAAGCGCAAAAACCACTGTAGTGCATTGAAACAAATAAGATAAAACTTGGGCTCGAGACATTGACTTAATTTCAGGGATTGGATTGGAGTTATTCTGTTACTTAGTTTTAAAAATATTTCACACGGAAGGGGTGCCCACTTCTACCAAAAGTATAGCTATATCTCCCATGGTACTGTGAAGCAGAGAGGCTTTTCAGAAATGAAAAGCAACCATGTTTCTTTGTGCCGGATGCGAGCGATTACCGCAGTAATATCGGTGGAATGCAAAAACGAAAAGTGCATAAAAAGTTAATTGGAGGAGGGAAAAGGTTGAAATCGCATCAGGCTAGAGGTGGGGAACGGGAAAAGAGGACACCATGTGAAATTGCGGAGTTGGGAGTGGTCTGGGAAGCCAGTTATAATTCAGACATTTTCGCATTTTCAGGGGAATACAGGGAGATTACGGCAGTGATAACGAAAGACACGCTCGGAAATGAAAATGCGTAACATGAAGCAAAGAGAAAAAGGAAGTAATGGGAGGGTGCCGGGGAGGTAAAAATCAACTGGGGTAGGTGGGGAGACCTTTGGAAAAGGAAGGACTCACATGGGGAGCGCCTGTGAGGCCTTTTTCATCTTTCAAGCGCTATTGCGGAAATTGGCATGAGATTATCACAAGATTACCACTGTAATTAAGGGCAAATAAATGGCAGGAAATCTGTTGTGATCACATCTATGAGGCAGTGGCAACATATGTAGTGGCCACGGCCGAAGGCCATGATGAGTGGGCTTGAAAGAAACCTAGTGTATTAAAATATACAGCGGGCCCAGCCAGAGGCTATACTCACTGGCCAGGACCAAAGGCCATGGCTATTGGTTCTTGAATAAACTATGGTATAACAAAAACCTTGAAATTCATTAAAACAACTTTATTTAAGGAACAGTTAATGTGATCAGGTTTAATGCAACAAAACCCTTGAAATTCAGAGGATGTGGGAATGAATGATTATCTTAAATCAGTGTCCCCCCTGATGCAAAGTCCTTGAGCACATACATAACAGATGGTATTCATAGTGACATACAAAATTAGAGGCTGGCAAGATAGCTTAGTCGGGTGAGCGCTCGCTGCTACGATCAATGTGTGATCTGCAGGTCACAGGTAGAATCCTGTTAAGGCGAAGTCAGCCTTTCATCTTTCCCTGGTCGATAAATGAATACCAACTGCGGTTTGGTGATATTGTATGTGCATGTGTTTTATGTAAAGCGCTTAGGCATAAGCGCTATATGCATAACACATGATTCGATCTTAGGGGCCATCAAAGGGGGGATGCTGAGTTAAGATGATCACCACTACCCACATCCGCTGAATTTCAAGGATTGTTGCATTAAATCTGATCTCCTTAACTAAAGTGTTTTCAATTAATTTCATGGGTTTTGTTATACCATAGTGTATTCAATGGGCACTGTACATATTGCACCAATAGTTTTCTTTAGATCCCACTAGCCATGGCCTTTGCCCTAGAAGATGCGCCTACAACAGAAGTTCCCCCATGTATTTATTTTTCCTCGATTTCCATTCCCCCAATTATCCCCTGACAATTTCTGCAGTAATCTCATGGTAATATTGCTCAAATTACTGCGTTAATACTTGGAAATTAAAAAGTCCTCACAGGCGCTCCCCATGTGCCTCCTTACTTTTCCCTAGGACCCCCCACCCACCTCAGTTGATTTTTATCTCCATGGCCTCCTCCCATTACTCCCTTTCTCTATTTGCTTAGTGTAACACATTTTCATTTCCGTGCGCATCTTGAGTTATTACTGCGGTAGTCTCCAGGTATTCCCTGAAAATGCTAAAATGTCCAAACTGTAACTGGCTACCCAGACCTCCCGTAACTCCCCAACTTCACATGATGCACTCTTTTCCCCCTCCCCACCTCTAGCCTGATGCAATTTCAACCTCTTTCCTCCTCCAAATAGCTTTTTTTGCACTTTTTGTTTTCGCATTCCCCGATATTACTGCAGTAATCGCTCACACTGAACAACAACCAAAAATTGCAGATTTTCATTTCTGAAACGTCTCTCTGCTGCAAATCACCATGGGACATATAGCTATATTTTTGGGAGAATGGGGCACTGACTTCCCCGTCAAATATTTTAAAAACTACTGAACGGAATACTCCAAACCTGTCCCGGAAATTAAATCAAAGCTTTGTGCTTAAGTTAGTTTCTTTTTTGGTCCAATTCTCTCCAGTGGTTTTTGCGCTTCTGCTTGATTAAATTTGAACTTTTTCCTCTATGGGAAAAAGAATGTGAGTAGGCCAAAAACAGTGTTTTTTGTGCTTTTTTAATAACTTTAAAAATACTTTAACAAATCTTCCCCATAATTTCCAGTCTGAGGGAGGGCGTGATAAATGTTTGTTTGGAAACCTTCAGACAAATCCATCATGCAAGTCAAAGGTTATTAGCAATAGAATTTTGGGATTTCCGATGGCTCATGTCACTCACCTTAACTATAGTGTGGCAACCGCTGCCCTAGAATATATGTGATGTACCTTTGTGGTATTTACTAGGCAGATTATTTACCATGCAGCAAATACCTCAGAGCTCCTTCCCTCGCTGCGGACCGCCTGCTCCAACCCGCCAACTATCTTGGAAGGGAGGACCTCCCTTCGCCCACTGCCTCATACTATATCCTCCTTCCACTCTCCATCCTAAACCAACTCCCCCACACTTACCTCTCGAGCAGACAATGGCTTTCTCCTGGCACCCTATATTTAGCTTACTCCTCAACGTCATGCCCCCTATACACACCCCTTACCCGCTACTCCCCATCCACTGCCCGCCCGCCTCCCGACCCAGAGCCTTCCTGCACCACCTCTGCAGCACGGTCTAGAGTGTTGAAGGAGCAGAGAGAAGGGCCAAGGAGTGGGCTTGAGCAGTAGTCCAGTTTGCTAAGCACGAGAATCAAGATTAGAGGGTTTTTGTGTAGAGTAGTTCGGAGGAAAAGGACGCTCTGTCTTGTAACACTGTCCTTTTCCCTACTGCCAGAGATTTGCGTAGCTTCCACCAGATTCTCAATACTTACTATACTATTTAATCCCTCATCAGATTACCCAGCTTCTATTTAATTTATAATCACATATCTATACAGACGTTTCAAGCAGGATTGTACCGGGGCATACAATTGTTCCCGGCACCAATGAAAAAGTGGTCCACTGTTGCAAATGTCAATTTATTCCGTTTGTGACAGACTGTTTGAAAAGTTCCCAAAGGGGAGTTTTGGGATAAAATAAGATGCTAATTGTGCTTTTTAAAGAATATGTATTCTGCAACACTAGTTAAAACTACTAGCTGCATAATAAGGAACTCATCAAACTGGCCCACAATGGCCAAAAAAGTGGCCCACTTTGACCTCAAAAACTGACCCACGCTAGCATTTTTAATTTTTGATTCGGGAATTGCCCTATAGGCCAGTCCGAGCCTAGTTTCAAGGAGACAGGCCCTGGATCATTCCAGAAGCTGATCCCCGCAATCTCCAATGAACCTTACCCTAGGATCTGACTGCGCAAACTTTACCTCCCAGTCTATATTCAGAATGAGGGTAGGGAGAAGCCTCAAAGTACCGGTCCCTGCCCCTGGAACATTCAGAATTCACACACACCAGACCTTTCCAGCTTGCCCGCCTTCTTTAGGACCTTGAAGTCTATTTAAATAATCCATAGAGCCTTCTTTAGAAAGACCTTGGGCCTCAACTCTCATCAAAAGGCTTTAAATACATGTGTTGCACCGTTTAAGTTGGAGTTGGCAAAGCAATAGGTGCATTGGCCCATCAAGGCTGCTTCCCACATGCACCACTTAATTCCTTCATAAATTCCCTCATTCATGTCCCCTCTGCTTCATTGGCTGCTATCCTCTACCTAACCCCGATCTCCTACTCCTTCATATAATCAGGAAGTCCCACACAGCCTTGCCACCTCACTCCCACTGCCCCTCACAGACTCACCCGCTTGCCCTTGTTACTATGTCACGTGTCTTGCCTGGATGTTGAGCTTCTTACCTTCACTCGGTTGCACTGCATCATGATGGCAATTTTCTCTGTCTCTTGGCTTTTTTTCAGAGGTTTACAAGTGATCGCATGGTCTGGCCCATGCCTGTGGCCTGCTTTCTACCCTTTGCTCCCTTAAAGCTCCTAGAGATGAACGCCGAAGCGCTGCTTGAAAATATCAGCCAATTTGGAGGCGTGCTTTGGTCTCCACAGCAGGTACCATTTATAGCGCCTATGTTTCGTGATTGCAAACCATTTTTTTTATACACAAAAGGGGTGCCTGGTCAAAATCCCTGGTCATCCAGGCTAGTAACTATAATCAATCACAAAAATGGACCAGTAGGGTAGGGAATGGTACATATTCTACATTTTCTTTTTATAAATATCAATAAATGTCAATGTTTGTATTTGAGGTACATTTTATCTATCATACACATATATAATTCATAAAACATCTATCAAAAAACATTTCTCAGAAATTCACCTCACATGCATTCAAACCTACCATTCATTCACTTACTTAAAAAGTATATATATCACACCTATCTCGTTGACCACTTGGTCAACAAACAATCTATTTCACTGTGAAAAAATGCCCTCCACCTGACTCTCAGATGGTGCTATTTATGTTTAAGCAATTACACAGATTCAAATGTCTACATATGTTTCGGTTGACTAGTTGGACTTCCACAAATGTGTCCATTTGATAACGCAACCTTCATCAGGACCACAATGGGGAATTGCATCATTCCCATTTAACCGAGTAGGGTGAGTTACACCACCTAAAAAAAAAAAAAACACATTAATAATTTAAAACTTGAACCATTCCCACATATTTTATCTGTTACTATTAATGTCAATGAACATGATTCTAAAAGTAATCATTTAAATCATCATCTCTGAATGTAGTATCCTAACATTCTAGAAATGTTGATATTTGGATTAATCCTCTTCACACCTCTATGTGGAAATCCATATGTCCTATCCCACCTCAAGGATGCAAAAGAGCAAGAGGAAACCCTCTTCAGTTTCATTTAACTGTGAAAAATTAGATCAGTGGAGTACATACTCAAAAACGCGAAAAACAGCGTTTTTGATATCACTCCGATAATTAAGACGTGTCAACAGTTCGTTAAGCGGGGTTCTTCATAGCCCAGTTCTGTGTCTGCAATCTGTATAGGAACTGCATCTCATGATGTCCCAATTGGTATCCTACTAATCAAATAGTGTGTCATGTTCTCAAATTAATATACTCAGCCTAATGCATAGAAACTGGTTACAATCTAGTACTTACATCTGCAATCCTCCTCGTGTGGTCAATTGGTTGGAAATGTCCCCAATCCGCTGTCTGTTAGCGGAACAAAACCTCTGTATCACTATGCGGCTATAATCTCCCTGTGATGGCACAAAAACAGTTATCTCAATCACAATCACCTTCTATTCAATACATCCTAGATTAGAAAAAATCTGTTATCTAGTTGTTGTACTTATCAATCATAGATAGGTAACCACTGGTTATTGGATTTATTAGCTGAAGGCATACATGTAAGCCTGGCAAAACAGACGCAATAGAGTTCTGAACACTAACTCGTCTTGACAAAGAACATTCCTCATTATCGTCAACTTCACTGATTAAGTTTCAGACATAAGTAAGAAAACATGTTTCTAACATTGTCACCCCGGTAGGGGAGAAGGCGTGATGAATCGCCAAGTCTGCGTGCCTGCTTCTCTCACAGTCGTAGGACTAGACAGAACGCTGTGTAATCATGCACTATTATTCTAAGAGAGCGCTCCGCGTGCTTACCTTCGATGGAGCAGAAACTTTCTTAGTGTGAGCACCACAGTGTAGTAGCAGAGGAGACACAGCTTTAGGGCACACACAGCGCTAGAATTAGAAGGACATGGCGAGAGGGACTGCCGAGGGTTAGAGGAGGCAAGGAGGATAAAAGTTAGGTTGCGGGGTCATGTCGTCCATCAGGGCAGGTGGAAATCACACTGTCATCGTCTTGAAGAAGGGCTTCGGGTGTAGTCCCCACCCTATTAAGCATTGTCCCCCTTGTATTTTACACACAGGCACAGTTTCTCTGGCAGAAGGTTCAAGGCAGCAGAAATATGTCCAAAGACTTGGCGCTGTGAGTATCAACTCCTTAACATTGCATTGCTATGATGTTTGGAATGTATAGTGTCCCCAGTAATTAACAGGCGGTATGGACTGGAGGGCACGCGGTGGGCTTCATCCATCCAGGTTCTGAAAGCTAAAGTGGCAAGGACTAGTCTGCTCGTCCTTTTTGCATAGACTTGCATAATAGCCTGGCGGTTAAGTGGATGATGAGTGTGGCTGCTGGGAAGCCATGTTCATGTCAGTTTCAGGTGTAGGGGCAGCACGGTGAGTTTGCAATAGTGCTTCCTCACGTGCAGTCTCACTTATGCATATTTGAGAAACAGCACCATGGCCCAGCACACAAAGATGCACTCACTCCTGTTTGCCCAGTTTGCATGGACCCCACTTTTAGTTTGAGCTATTAGGTGGCATTTATGTACCACGGATGCATGGATAGCAATAGGAGGAAGATGGCATATGACGTGGAACACACAGCTTGTGGGTGTGCTTTGACTTTTTACCCATGCTAAACCCTATGATCGTTCCCACCCAGTATCCCACAAAATGCACCCTCCTGAGTTTGCTTTCATCTAACTCTATCTTGCAGTAACACCAGGTGTTGTGCTGCAAAGTGCCTGCCAGTGTTGTTTCTTGCAGCCTTTTGCTATTTAACAACTTAAATAGCTCCTGGTGTAAATAGCTCCGCACTTAATATATAAGCAATACGGGCATCCTCACATCTGTTCCTTGCACTGAAGATAAAAACAAGCACTGGCAATGCCAACAGTTTTGGATTTCGTATCAGTATCAGACATTATTTGGCGTGCACTGGCATCATATTACCTGCTACTCATACCATTTTCAAGCTGTTGACATCTTATGGCCTGGTAGTAGCATTATGGTAGTACCTGGCAAATGTCCATCCAATGCCTACACAAAAGCCATAACTGTTGGCTTCGCTGATGCTTGCTTGTTTACCTCATACTACGGGGTCAAAAATATTTAAGCAATAAGCCCCGAGCTGTGGGTGCGTCAGGTAATGGTCCCCTGTAGAGGGGCTTATTGCTATTAGTACTCCAGCCTGTTCGACTAGGGTAATAATAGTGTTTTTATTCGGTTGCAAGACGCTCTGGCAACTGAAAAAAGTAACAGGAGCATATAAAATGGCCACCATAGAACGGGATATGAAGTCTGTTCTCCCTTTCGATGGCGGCCATTGAAAAGAATAAAAAAAAGTAAACAAATAAGATGGCCGCCATGGAATGGGAGACGGTACTACATGTAGTCCCTTCTCCCTTTCAAATGCGGCTATTGAAAAAAAATAGGAAAAAAAGAAAACAATGAAAATGGCTACTATGGAAAGGGAGAAGGGACCACACAATCTGATTGCCCCTCGCCGGGTACTAATGTTATGTAGTACATGGCGAGAGCAGTGTCACTGTGGAGGTGGACAAAGTCGGCGTATGTCCTTAGGGGACCTAGATTTGGCACAGAGGTGGCGCTGTTAGTTTTGGTTTATGGATGAGAGGGCCAAGAATTATATACTAGGTAACTTGGCGTGCCAGGCAGCAAACAGTGAACACTGAAACTGAAAAATACTGGGACAGGGAGATGGGCAGAGCTAGGAGACAGTGTTTGGAATGGGGCAGTGCAGGGTGTTTGCACTACTCTTGGTGACATTGCTCGTCGGGCCTACAGGCTATTTGCTTAGTCTACCTGTCTGAGACCAACCAGGAAGCCTGGACAGAGAAAGGAGTTTCCTTTACTGAAACCCAAACTGTTATATTACTTTCTTAACTCTCTATTAATTTGTATTCGGATTGAAAGGTCTTGTCAACGACTGCTCTATAAACATGGCTGCTCCCTCCGGCTGGATAAACTGTCCCTGCTGCTGGTTGGAAAGGCCCAGGTCTACTGCATAACTTGCTAACCAGGCCATTGTGAGAACAGGGGTGGCACATGTCATGATGTCTGTTAAAACCGTCTGTTATCTAGAGAAATAGCTTAACTAAGACTCAGAGTGATATTTAATTTGAACAGTGATCTGGGGACCATAACAGGTGGAATCGATTGCAACTCCCTGAGACAGTGGAGCGCACACTCGGATTTTCTGGATGTTGTCAAACGGATATATGGACTTCCACGAACACAAAGACAACACACGGTAAGGACGCAAACATCTATCTGCATATGCACAAGTCTCCAACCCAGGTGTGTGTGTGTGTGTGTCTGTGTGAATGTGTGTATGTGTGCGTCTGTGTGTGTGTGTGGTGGGTTGTCTATGTTTGTGCGTGTGTCTGTGTATGTATGTGTTTGTGTGTGCATGGGGGTGTGTCTGTGTGCGCGTGTGTGTGTGTTTATGTCTGTGCGTGCCTGTTTGTGTGTGTATGTGTTTGTGTGTGTGCTTGGATGTGTGTCTGTGTGCATGTGTGTTTGTGTGTTTGCATGTGTGTGTGAGTGTCTGTGGCTGTATGTGTTTGTGTGTGTGTGTGTGTCTGTATGTGTGTGTGTGTGTCTGTGTGTGTATGTGAGAGTCACTAGTAACCATTGTATTATCCCTTTGAATTTGATGCTTGGTGTAGTGCGCCCCCCCCATACCCAACCACCTGACAATAGTTCCGAAGAGGCTGCACCAGCCCCCTCCCGCAGCATGCACGGGTGGGGAGGCACACTAACGCGTTAAACGTCCTGGCTCCTCCCCAGGGTATGGATCAGGGCTTTAATTAGGCCAGGGCTGGCTCGGGCAGAGCCCTGGCTGTCCATGAATATTGATCTGAGACGGCAGCTGCCGGGGGTCCCTAAACTTCCCTGCTAAGCCCAGCCCATCACCTCGCTAGTAGGGAAGGCCTTTGATCTGAAGACTGAAACTCTTGTGCATAAGCGAGAGCTTCGGGCTTTAGAAACAAAGGCCTTTTCTTCATGAATTGGCAGGCACCCATTTAACTAGAGATGCAAGGGTCATCAGCCCCCCTACCCCCCACATCCCGCAACACCCCACACACCTCAGGTGAGAGGGTGATGATCGATGCAAATAGGAGCCTGGCGGGGGTCCACACTACAATTAAGAGAGAAAAATGCACCTGAATGCTGCTATTGGGCCACGCCCCTTTTAGGCCACGCCACGTAGGAGCCCCGGCCCACTTTCACATGCCCCTTAAGGCACTGGTTCGGATTCTACAGTGTTGGGAATAGAAACTCTCCCTTTGGGTTTCGGATCCTGGCGTTCCATACTTCTACTCACGCATAATTAGAGCGGGAGATACCCATCGCCTTCCCTATCTCCTCCTTAAATGCACTGAGCACCCGGCTCTCGAACGTGCCCGCACTGAGCAACCGGCTCTCGAACGTGTCTGCACTGAGCACCCGGCTCTCGAACGTGTCTGCACTGAGCACCCGGCTCTCGAACGTGCCCGCACTGAGCACCCGGCTCTCGAGCGTGTCCGCACTGAGCACCCGGCTCTCGAGCGTGCCTGCACTGAGCACCCGGCTCTCGAGCATGCCAGCACTGAGGACCCGGCTCTCGAACATGCCCGCACTGAGCACCCGGCTCTCGAACGTGCCCGCACTGAGCACCCGGCTCTCGAGCATGCCAGCACTGAGGACCCGGCTCTCGAACGTGCCCGCACTGAGCACCCGGCTCTCGAACGTGTCCGCACTGAGCACCCGGCTCTCGAACGTGCCCGCACTGAGCACCCGGCTCTCGAACGTGTCCGCACTGAGGACCCGGCTCTCGAACGTGCCCGCACTGAGCACCCGGCTCTCGAACGTGTCCGCACTGAGGACCCGGCTCTCGAACGTGCCCGCCATGAGCACCCGGCTCTCGAAAGTGTCCGCACTGAGCACCCGGCTCTCGAACGTGCCCACACTGAGCACCCGGCTCTCGAGCGTGCCAGCACTGAGGACCCGGCTCTCGAACGTGCCCGCACTGAGCACCCGGCTCTCGAACGTGCCCGCACTGAGCACCCGGCTCTCGAATGTGCCCGCACCGAGCACCCGGCTCTCGAACGTGTCTGCACTGAGCACCCGGCTCTCGAGCATGCCAGCACTGATCACCCGGCTCTCGAACATGCATCCCACTCTGAGCACCCGGCTCTCGAACGTGACCGCACTGAGCACCCGGCTCTCGAACATGCACCCCACTCTGAGCACCCGGCTCTCGAGCGTGCTAGCACTGATCACCTGGCTCTCGAACATGCACCCCACTCTGAGCACCCGGCTCTCGAGCGTGCCCGCACTGAGCACCCGGCTCTCGAGCATGCCAGCACTGAGGACCCGGCTCTCGAACATGCCCGCACTGAGCACCCGGCTCTCGAACGTGCCCGCACTGAGCACCCGGCTCTCGAGCATGCCAGCACTGAGGACCCGGCTCTCGAACGTGCCCGCACTGAGCACCCGGCTCTCGAACGTGTCCTCACTGAGCACCCGGCTCTCGAACGTGCCCGCACTGAGCACCCGGCTCTCGAACGTGTCCGCACTGAGGACCCGGCTCTCGAACGTGCCCGCCATGAGCACCCGGCTCTCGAACGTGTCCGCACTGAGCACCCGGCTCTCGAACGTGCCCACACTGAGCACCCGGCTCTCGAGCATGCCAGCACTGAGCACCCGGCTCTCGAACGTGCCCGCACTGAGCACCCGGCTCTCGAACGTGCCCGCACTGAGCACCCGGCTCTCGAATGTGCCCGCACCGAGCACCCGGCTCTCGAACGTGTCTGCACTGAGCACCCGGCTCTCGAGCATGCCAGCACTGATCACCCGGCTCTCGAACATGCATCCCACTCTGAGCACCCGGCTCTCGAACGTGACCGCACTGAGCACCCGGCTCTCGAACATGCACCCCACTCTGAGCACCCGGCTCTCGAGCGTGCTAGCACTGATCACCTGGCTCTCGAACATGCACCCCACTCTGAGCACCCGGCTCTCGAGCGTGCCCGCACTGAGCACCCGGCTCTCGAGCATGCCAGCACTGAGGACCCGGCTCTCGAACATGCCCGCACTGAGCACCCGGCTCTCGAACGTGCCCGCACTGAGCACCCGGCTCTCGAGCATGCCAGCACTGAGGACCCGGCTCTCGAACGTGCCCGCACTGAGCACCCGGCTCTCGAACGTGTCCTCACTGAGCACCCGGCTCTCGAACGTGCCCGCACTGAGCACCCGGCTCTCGAACGTGTCCGCACTGAGGACCCGGCTCTCGAACGTGCCCGCCATGAGCACCCGGCTCTCGAACGTGTCCGCACTGAGCACCCGGCTCTCGAACGTGCCCACACTGAGCACCCGGCTCTCGAGCATGCCAGCACTGAGCACCCGGCTCTCGAACGTGCCCGCACTGAGCACCCGGCTCTCGAACGTGCCCGCACTGAGCACCCGGCTCTCGAATGTGCCCGCACCGAGCACCCGGCTCTCGAACGTGTCTGCACTGAGCACCCGGCTCTCGAGCATGCCAGCACTGATCACCCGGCTCTCGAACATGCATCCCACTCTGAGCACCCGGCTCTCGAACGTGACCGCACTGAGCACCCGGCTCTCGAACGTGACCGCACTGAGCACCCGGCTCTCGAACGTGTCTGCACTGAGCACCCGGCTCTCGAACATGCCCCCCACTCTGAGCACCTGGCTCTCGAACATGCCCCCCACTCTGAGCACCTGGCTATCGAACATGCACCCCACTCTGAGCACCCGGCTCTCGAACGTGTCTGCACTGAGCAACCGGCTCTCGAACGTGTCTGCACTGAGCACCCGGCTCTCGAGCGTGCCAGCACTGATCACCCGGCTCTCGAACATGCACCCCACTCTGAGCACCCGGCTCTCGAACGTGTCTGCACTGAGCACCCGGCTCTCGAGCGTGCCAGCACTGATCACCCGGCTCTCGAACATGCACCCCACTCTGAGCACCCGGCTCTCGAGCGTGCTAGCACTGATCACCCGGCTCTCGAACATGCACCCCACTCTGAGCACCCGGCTCTCGAACGTGTCTGCACTGAGCACCCGGCTCTCGAACGTGCCCCCACTGATCACCTGGCTCTCGAACGTGTCCGCACTGAGCACCCGGCTCTCGAACGTGCCCACCTTTTCTGGGATGCAGACGTGTTAGACCTGTGGGAGAGAAGGCAGATGACAAACCTGAACCTTTAAGTTGCAGTTGTCACCCATTTGTTTCGTATCCTTGAATTGTCTTTTACAACACAACTCTTTGACGTTTACATTGTAGTGCTGCACTCTGATTGGCCCTACTTACCTTCCTAGTAAGGGTTTGTGGGTAAATCATCCTCTCATTGCGGCTCCTTAGAATCCAGTTGCCTACTACTGGCAACTGCTAGTCACTAGGGGGGGGGACTTATTAATGCCAGCTCCCCATTGCCTTAGCTGCATACTCACACTCTCTCCACCTCCAGCCACTCACCAAACCTCCACTCTCTCTAACCCAACCCATCAACCAATTCCCCACCATCTACCCAACCCACCCTCACTCTCTCAACCCCCAACCCAACACTACCTAAATTCTCTCCCTCTCTCTACCTTCAGCCACCATCCAAACCCCCACTCTCTCTACCGCAATGACCATGCCCCCACTTTCTCTGCCTTCACCCAATCCACTCTCACTACTGCCACCCACCCTACCCCAACTCTCTCTACCGCTTCCCTCTCCACCCCAATGCCTCCACCACTCTCTCTAATCCAACCCACCCTGCCCACACACTCTCTCTCCCCACCCACCTTACCACCACTCTCTCTAGCCCCACCCACCCTACCCCAACTCTGTCTACCCACAGACACCCACGCTACCCTCCTCCACCCTGACCCATCACCCTATACCCATTGGCTCAACCCCGACTTTCTCTACCCCCACCCACCCTGTAAAGGCCAAAACTATTGGCTTTGCCAATGCCGGTTATATATAGTGCATTCATTAGGGTAACCAGACGTCCCGGTTTTCACGGGACAGTCTGGGGAAATCGCCCTCCGTCCTGGGGTCCAGGAAGTTTTTTTATTTTATGAACCCCCGTCCCAGGTTTGCACGGGTCGTGGGCTGTGGTCCCAGCACGACTCCTCCTGTGCAAATAGGGGCGTGAAATGCTTTTCACGCCCACTTTTCCTCCCCCTTCCCTCGCCCTTCCCTCCGAGCCGCTCTCCTCCAATGAGTGGAGTGTGCCTGCTAACACACCACCCTCCCCGCCCTCTCAATAGCCCAGCGACATAGAAGTAGGACTACAGGTTTATTTGTATTTACATTAATTCTACTTCTATGTCTATGGCCTGTCCCGTTTTTTTATTTTTTATTTTTAAATATGGTCACTCTACCTCAGCAGCAGCCTGAGATGCATGTGTTCCTTTGGACCCCTCACCCCTTCTGCATCACAGGTCTTTCCCTCCACAAACACCTCCCTGTCCGTATCCTTGTCCTGTGTCCTTCAAGGACCTGCTTGTTCCTTGGTGGCACTCTCTCATTACCAATGAGCAATTAGCCTTGGCCATCCACTGCCGACTTGCCACAGACTGTGTATGTTAATAGGATTTTATTCTACACTGCATCACTACTGTGGTAGTTGCAGACCCCCACGCCTGTCCGTAGAGTGGCATACTGTGCCCCTGCTAGGGGTATCAAGACTTTAGTCTGCTGGGGGATAGACAATGATCAAGGGGGGTTCTATCTGTTTGCTTTGGCACCTCATCAGAGGGGACCTTTGGCTCTCCAGATGTTGTGGACTACATTTCCCATCAGCCCAAAGGAACAGTCAAGAGTGACATGACATGGGAGTTGTAGTTCAAAAGATCTGCAGCGCTGCAGGTTGGAGTACCCCGTGCTACATTAACAGGGAAGCAAGAAAGGAAAGTTTGATGCCCAGGATGTTAAGTGAACAGGACCCCCGCCCTTACATCGGAAAGTGTTACTCCCAATCCCATTCTAGCTATTGCTCAATATTGCTATAGTGCCTTAAAATAACGGAATGTAGAGCTTCGACTCTCACTTCAGAGGTCAATGGGCACTATCACAGCCTTGGCAGTATCCCGGCAGTAATAGCATCGAAAACAGCCGAAAACACGAGCAATGTGCAGATTTATACTGCCAACAAAAAGCTGGAGGTAAAACACAAAACATTCTGCACAACTCATGATTGGGCCAGCCCTTAAATATGGCGGCAATAGCGTTACCGCTGCATGTAAGGGCCAAGACCCAACTCGTGATGAGGCCGACTATCTGCAGTCCTCTGCACGTGGCACTGTGGGCCTGAAATGACAAGGAACGGAGCGCCATAAAGGCTCACACATGTGGCACACGCAGTGTGCGCCGGCTGCAGTGCGCTCATGCAAATGGATGGGACTCAGATGCAAGTCTCACAAAGACGACAGGTGCAAATCTAACAAAAAAGACAAATGCAGGTTCTGTGAAGTAAAACGCCACACGGGGCACAGAACATTTAAATACAAATGGTGACTTTCTCAAGTAGCCATTGGCTAGTAGCTCAAGAGGAAGGATGGGATTTCTGGGTGCTTTAATGCCCAGTGCTTGCTAGGCAAGGCTTGAGATAAAAGGGGGAGGGGCTTGATTGTCTCCACACTGCAATGGCGCGTGGCTTCAATGAGTAGCTCTCTGAAATATTCATGCCCCCCCCTCCTGGGTGTTTCCTGCTTTTTATGTTATTCAGAGTAAATGCATTCTGGACGAAATTCAGAGAAGACCTGGATTATCAAGAGAGGCCTTGGCATGGCTCGGACCCGAGTTCCTCATGGATTTACCGTATGTATCAATCGTGTGTTCAGTGTGGGGTCCTGCTGCTGCTTCTAGGATGAGGAAACCCCAGCTTGAATGTCTGTAGGAATGTGCTTCCATGGGGCTTAGGGCCAGGGGTGCATAGGCTGAAAAGAATAAGAGTTGCTCTCAGTGGATCCCTCCTTGGGATTTTGCATGAAACATATGAGGATCCAGTGCCCATTTACGGATCCCTTGAATCCTGTATAGCGCCCAAAGCTTGAGTGCCTCTCGCCCCGCTGAATCTAACACATGGGAGGGGGTCCCCACAGCAGACACCTGGCAAGAACCCCAAAGCTACCAGTTCACCTTGAGTGCCTCTCGCCCGCTGAATCTAGCACATGGGAGGGGGTACCCACAGCGTCCACCAGACAAGTACCCAAAGCTACCAGTTCACCTTGAGTGCCTCTCGCCCGCTGAATCTAGCACATGGGAGGGGGTACCCACAGCTTCCACCAGACAAGTACCCAAAGCTACCAGTTCACCTTGAGTGCCTCTCGCCCGCTGAATCTAGTTTGTTTGTTTGTGTGTCTATTTGTAATGCGCGCCAGACCCAAGGGTATCAGGGCGCAGAAGATACAAGAACATTTTCAACTTAGGTTACACAGAAGTATACAGAAGTGGGCAAGAATATACAGACACTATTATGCACATACAATACAGTAGGAATACACAGTGTAACAATACATACTTTAAAAAGGATTCGGCAAACCCTGGTAATGTTGGCTCACTCTTTCCTCATCCCATGGTAATGAAGTGAGTACCACGGAGCCAGACAACTCTCATCCCAAACATTGACCCCTCCTCCCTCCCAAGAGTCAGTTCTGCCGGTCCTGTATGCTATGTGGTATTGTTATTTATCCCAACAGTATATGCTATATTTCAGGGTGAAGCTGCTGAACAGACTGTCCAATGAGTCGGTGAAGGTGTTTTTGGAACATGTGAACAGGAAACCGGCAAGCTTCTTCATGCTACCGTCACATAAGCAGGCGGCCCTGGCTCGAAATGCTCTGCGTGTCCTGGTAAGAGGCAGCTGCTATACCCTGTGGCAGTGCTGAGGCCACTGTCGGGCCACGTTTAACTCTTTCTCTTGCATATGTTTCGTTATGTTATGTTGATTTATACCGTGCACCGCCACCACCCAGGGCAGTCTCCAGGTGCTCCTACGACCCAGGGCCAGTCTCCAGGCGCTCCTACTACCCAGCAGCAGTCTCCAGATGCACCGCCACCACCCAGGGGCAGTCTCCAGATGCACCGCCACCAACCTGGGGCAGTCTCCAGATGCACCGGCACCACCCAGTGGCGTTTTCCGGGTGCACCGCCACCACCCAGGGCAGTCTCCAGGCGCACCCCCACCACCCAGGGGAAGTCTCCAGGTGCACTCCCACAACCCAGGGGCAGTCTCCAGACGCACCGCCACCACCCAGGGGCAGTCCCCAGGCTCGGTCTCCAGGCGCACCGCCATCACCCAGTGGCAGTCTCCAGGCACACCTCCACCACCCAGGGGCCGTCTCCAGGCGCTCCTACCACCCAGCGGCAGTCTCAAGGTGCTCCATGTGTCACTGAAACAGAGCAAGTAGAGAGCTCAGTTTTAGACTATATCTCGGTCGAAGTACTATTTATGATTAGTACCCGGCGAAGGACAATGAGATTGTAACATGCAATCTCATTGGCCCTCGCTGGAGCGTTACCTGACCGGGAATCCCTTTCCCCATTACGTTCCGTCATGTCCCCGGCGGGGGTTTGTGCTAGCCAGTCAGCCAACGAGGAGTCTCCCCACTCCGAGCCACCACACGTCTGGAGCCTACCATCTTCCCCCACCAGGGATTGAGGTAAGTGTTTTCCCACCCCCTGCAACCTCCCCAATCCAAACAATCCCCTCCCCGTCTTTCCAACCCCACTTACCTTCTTTTTGGTCCATTTCGGAAGTGGGTCCCTCTGCCCTTTCCATAGCGGCCATTTTCATTGTTTACATTTTCCCAATTTTTTTTAATGGCCGCCATAGAAAGGGAAAAGGGAATACATTTAGTACCGTCTCCCATTCCATGGCAGCCATCTTCTTTGTTTACAAGCCGGGGTACTAATAGCAATAGGCCCCTCGCAGGGGGGGCATTACAACTTCAGGTAATGCCTAATGCCCTGGGCCTTGGTTAAAGCCCTCGCTTCGCTTGGGCCTGTAACTATATGCCCTGGGGCATTACCTGAAGTGGTAATTCCCCCCTGCTCGGGGCCTGCTGCTTAATTAAGGCCCCCTGTTTTCTATTTTGCAGATTTGTACACATGAATACATATGTTAATCACCCTGTCACCTTTCAGTATTTATTTGAAAAACCTAAATTGCATGTCTCTTGGTTGGGTTTTTAAGCTGTAAGTGAGGCCTAGCAGGTCAAGGGTTGTGCACATTCTCATTTCAGAGAGGTTGAAAAGAGGAATGGGATGTCTTTTTGGGGTTGTTTAAATGGCTGCATATGGTGCATCTGTGCAGACCTTCACGTGTGCAGCAAAATACCAGCCCTGTGAGGTCCCCATGACAGACATCCATGTGCTGAAGTGTTTCATTCATGTAAACACAAGTAGACAATTGTTAGTTACAACTGACACTTTTACGTAGAAAAAATAAAGGTGGAAATGGTGCAAAAATAAATCCCATAAAACTGGGAGCCTTATTTATAATAATCCCGTGACATCTGCCCTCAATTTGAAGATCCCAGACAGGGGCATCTTATGTTCTTTTTCAATACTTATATAATCATTGTATATATTTCCTACCGAAGAATATGCTTGAAATAAATAGCATATCATATTTTTAAATTCCTATGTCATGAATACTGATGTGGTGAGGAAGGTTTTCCCACATTTTATGGACGTGGGCATCCCCTCTGCCCACATATGTGGAAAAGAATGGGCGGGTCGAGGGTGGCAGTAATGTTGAAAACTGCAGAGCAAATACGTCTACATGTTATGTTATTTTGATGGTGAATTTATTAAAGCATTACGGGCAGAAAGGCAGATTGGTATATGAAAAAAAGGATTTAAAGCTGCATTCTGACTCTTTAGGCGTGCGAAAGCAGCTGGTATTTTTGGAGGCTCAGGGAGAGCCAGTTACTAAGGAACAATCAGGTTTTTAAATGGTTGGGGACTATGAGGGTGTCGGTTTTGAGGGAAATAAATATAGAGATTTTTAGCCGTAAGTAGGATTCTCAGTCCACAGTCTGCATGGAAATGCATTGGTTATTGTCACAGACAGGGTCCTAGATTACATCGCACATTTGGAAAGCCTGCTCATCCCTGCTAGGATAGATGTGTGCAAGTTCACTGATTTTCATCCATAATAGAATGGCCAAACGGACAGAACCAATCAAACAACTGAAATGTATTTGTAGTGTTTCATAACTCAGTTTCAATATAATGAGCAACAGCTACCTGTAACTAAACTGTAAGCACAGTATTCAAATGACCATGCCCTTGAGCAGAGGATGCAAAGTTATATTTCTAAGCATTGTACTAATATGTCCCTATGTTATTGCATTGTATCTTGTTTCAGAGTGGCATTTTGTAAAGCTATCCAATACATTGATGCAAAGTCTCTGGGTCTGATATGTGCCATAGTAAATAGTAAAACAAGATGCAAGCAGTGACTATCCTTACATCCGTGATGATACTGGACACATACCTTTGCGTCAACAGTCAACCCTCCTTCTGCCTCACTTCACGCCTCGTGCCAACAGGTGATCATGATGTTGCATTCATAATGTACGGCTACTAAGAGGGGTGGTTGTCTTTTCAGAGAGTTTCATCAGATGCTGAGATCGATGGGGAGGTTCTGGACTTGCTTGGGCCCTTGGTTGGATTACTGGAGAATGACAGCATCTCCCAGATCAACCGGGAGAGTCTGCTGCTCCGCCTGGACGAGCTGAAGATGTTCTGCCTCTCTGAAGGGTTCATGGAGCAGCTTGGTAGGCTCTTAACCGAGGAGCGCATGCTGGGGTACAGTAGACTCGTTACTTCTCTGCCTTTTGCAGGTATTGCATGAGTAGTTTTTAAATCTTAGCCAAACGCGAGATTGCATTGTTTGCCCACAATTCATGTTCCTCATTATTTGTTTGTGTATTTGCTTACGGGAAAGGTTTCACCCCACAGTGCTTCAAATGTTTAATTCAGGAGAAATGATTTTGAAAACAGTAACCTTACAAATGCTTGCCATTTACAGGTGCTTGCCTTACCTTTGAATAGTACATGATCTGTACCCGTCGTGTCATAGGCCAATTTGCGCACTCACTCTCTCTGCACTCAATATCTCTCTCTGGCTCTCCATCTCTTCATCTCGCTTTCTCTCTCTCTGGGTGAAGGGTGCATTTGATGATGGGTGAGCTGAGGGTGCATTTGATGATGGGTGAGGGTGCATTTGATGATGGGTGAGGGTGCATTTGCTGAGCCACTGCAGCTATTACTGACAGCCGGGCGTCCATAGTAAAAAACTCATATATATATTGAAGGGGGGCTATGTTTTTTATGGTTAAAGGTTCATTTAGACAACCACAGGATTTGGATTTAAAGATAACATGACTGAGACATGTGTCACCCTATTGTCGCTGGAGTACCTGTCCTACTTCATACTTTTGTAGATGTTTCCTCTCACAGGATTTTAGAAGAGATGGGGCTGAGGGGGGAAGCCATGCTCAGTCATCCTTAGTTTATGGCGGCGGTTGCCGCCCTATAGTTAAGGTGAGTCAGAGACACATAGGAACCCCTCAATATTCTATTGTTAATAACTTTTGATTCGAATAACGGATTCGGCCGAAATGCCGAAAGTGATTAAATGTCTGAGGGCCCCTCCAGACCGCAAAGTTTCGTAAAGATTTGTTAAAAAATAAAAAAGTTATTAAGCGTCCAAAAATCTTTTCTTTTTCCAAAAGTGTTGTCTACTTCCCATTAATTTTCCCATAGACGAAAAAGGTCAATTTTTGCCAAAGCGCACAGCCTAAACCGCTGGACGGATTTGGACCAGGTCCGAAACAACTTGGGCATGAAACATTTATTCACGATCCATGCATGATTTAGGGTTATTCCATGCCTTAATTATTTTCAAATTTGATGGAGAAGGGGGTGCCAACTGCCCCAAAAATGTAGTATATCTCCCATGGTGCATTGCAGGATCATGGTTTTCAGAAATGAAATGACTGCCATCTTGTTTTTCTCTCGATGCGAGAGATATTTGTGGCTATAGCCAAGGTTATGGGATAATGAAATGCAACTAAAAGCTATTTGCAGGTCCAAAAACATACAAATGCTATCAGGATAGAGGTGGGAGGATGGCAGGAAAGCACTGCGTGAAATTTGGAAGTTGGAGGGGATCCAGGGACCGAGTTTGCAACTCAAAGCTTTCTGTAGCCTCGGCTATAGCCGCAAATAGCCGACATCTGAAAGCACACTGCGTCACAGAAGCAGGGTGTGCTCTGGGGTGAAAGGGAGAGGGCAGGGGAGGTGAGGAGGCCACCTGGGGAGTGGGCACAGATGAGGGGGCACTTGGCGATGGCCTGGGAAGCATTTTATTTTCAGCTGTTTTGCCAATATGCACAGCTATATCCGAGATTACCAAGGACTACAGATAACCCCAGGTATGTGTAGTTCGGTACCCATGAATACATTTTAAAAAAAATAGATATTTGTATAACTACGGTGACGTCGGGATGAAAAATCAATTGCCATCCAGAAGAAGTGAAAAAACTTCCCGAAAAGGCGTAGGTAGAGCATATGATTCATGGCCTGTAATTGTTAGGAATCCTTGTTGTTGTCTTGTCTTTGAAAAAATACATTTTTTTCAAATACTTTTGTATATAACATTAACTACATAAACAATCGAGATTGTTTGAAGAAATGTATGAGTGAAACATCTTTTTGGAGCAAAATATTTATAACTGTTACTGACGCCATACATAATGTTATATGTTGATTGGATGACATTAAATATAGGTGTTCAGGGGACGGTTGTGTTACACAAGTCTTGAGGACATCTGTTAGTTTGTCTCATTAGGTTCACAACCTAATGTCAAGGTTGTTTTTCTCCCCCAGACCTTGGTACCTGTTTAAAGAGAGTATTAATTGAGATGTACACAAAGGTGTGCTTCTGGCAACAAGGAATTACCAGGGCTTTCCCTGGCCTGGTAATGCACCCCCCTGCTCGGGTAATATTGCTTGAGTAAAGAAATAATTCTAAGAACCCAAAGAAAACTTTAAAATACTTCATGAATGTGGGAAAAGCATGCCCAGAAATTCAGGACTGCGTGAAATGAAGAGGATGATACCACAATAAAGATATGGTATGCATTCCTGAAAGTTTATCCATGAGGTGTACAAATGAGCAATAGTCCTGAGTAATAATGAGTAATAGTCATGGTAGCTCTTATTTTGTGATAAAGGGATGCACCCGTCTAGAACTACCCTTAGGCTTCTGGCTACTATTTATAAAAGTAAAAAATAACCCCCAAGAACAGTGGCTTTGCCATTCAGTAATGGCCCGGGGACAATGAGTGCAGGTCCAAATGAAGCAAGGGCCTGAATATGTATTAGGTTGAGTTACCCACAAAGAATGCCCTCCCTTGAGGCAGTTAAGCTATTAGAACACCTGCATGTTGTCTGGAGTGCAAATGGCTTTTTTTTAAAGACGGTGGCTGCCATTTCAAAACTTTAAAAAAAACTGCAAAAGAACATGCCCATCAAGGAAAAGAAGTGGACTGTTCCTAGTCCCTTTTCCCTTTCCATTGGGCCCATCAGTAATGGGAGGGGCGTCAATGGGAAGGATGGGGTGAACGGGGCAAGTGGAATGGGTGCGCAGGTAGAGGTAGCATCCCGGAAGTGCAAGCCATCCCGAGAGGTATGAGCACATTCTGAGGTCTCTTACTGGCAGGGGTCACCCTCATTACCACCCGGGTGCCAGTGGAAGTCAAAGACAAAAAGGAATGGGAAGGAGTTGGATATCACATCTCATACTATCGGAAAGGGTCTCGGGTTTGGTATTAGAAGCATTGAGATATCACATCTCATGCTATAGGAAGGGTCTCAGGGTTGGAATGGGAAGGAGTTGGATATCACATCTCAAAGAAGGGAAAATGTCTATGGTTCATCGTAAGGAGATGCAAGAATCCGAGAAAGGGGGGTCTTTGCGTGAGTTCCTGATCTCTCGACCTCGTTACACGATTGGTGTAAGGGATTTGCCTTTTGGTCTATTGTTTGAAACCATGTTTATTACCTGAAAAGTGAGAGTTCTGATGTAGCATGCAGAGTCCCTCGTAGCAGTGCCTGTACGAGTCGTAGTTTCTTATCCTCTGTTGGGATTTTTCCTCTAGGAATCCGTCGCACTGGACCTGGAGAGACGTAGAGCATGTCGGGAAGCTGCTCTTGTGTCTGTCTAATGAGAACCTCCGCGCTCTACCGAAGGTGAGCCAGGACTCTGCCATGGCTAGCTCTTCATGGCTTGAATGTGGTATTAACACCTGGTCCATCTTCACCTTTACTCCGCGCCTGTGCCTTAACTAAAATCATATATGCGACATGTTAACTGAGAATGCTGTCAAGCCCGTAACACAGGCATCTCCAGACTGCAAAACCTTACGCCACCCAACAAGGTGGGATTCAAGACCATTCTCCTCCACCCTTGAAAGTCAAGGCACAAGAACATTTGGGGTTGGAGACATTTCTTGGGTTCTTATGACTATCTGGACTGCTTTGTGGGCTCAGATGCCCGCCAATATCAGCTTTCCGTTGCTCTTCCAGCTTCTAGTTGTACGTTTGGATTGTGGACAGTTGTCTAAGATGTGCTCGTTGTAGGGTTTTTACCAGTTCAGTGGTTCCTACCAATGTAGACATGTTGGAATTGACTGCCACAAACTTACATCACATTAGCTCCAACCCCTCTCCTGGGGGATATTGAGAGGTACGCCTAAAGTCATACTTTAGTCAAAACTAGTTAATCCAATATTAAGTCAATTAGTTTGCACGTAGACTATTTTAGTTATAAGTAATTGTCCATACCTGTCATTTTCACTTAAGCAACAGTATCACAATTGCATGCGCCACAGTTTTCATTACTCATACTACCAACTCTTCAACATTGATTTGCCTGTAGTGCAGAACTTCTTTTTTTAGCAGTGAGTTCCATCTAAACCGCAGGATGGAATCCCAATACATTAGGGATTATGACCAAGTGCAGAGCTACTGTACCAAGTTATTTGTGTTCCCAGGATAGATGTGACAGAGAGGGATAGGTCGCTAATCACCTATTTTACACAAGTCCGTTTGGAGTAGTAGAGTTTCCACTTTCCCAGGGTTGGCCTTAAGCAACACATATGTCTGCTATTCCATTATAGTATTCCTTCAGTTTCCTCATAAAGTTATTATTGCAAACCTCCATGACCATGTATGCATATAGTTCAAGATATAAAGTGTCGGGAGGATAGCTCAGGGGCAACGTGCTAGCCTTGGAACCAAGACGACGCAGAGCAACACAGGTTCAATCCGCGGAGCCGCGCTTAGAAACCTCTGGGTATTTATCGCGTTGTAAATAGCCTATCATATATCAGGTTTCACGATCTTTACTCTTTACTATTTTAAAAAAGGGGCAATATCCTTGACTTTACTCTAACTTGCATCGATGAGATAACTAGCTCATAATTCATGGCTGCTAAGGGGACTGCGTTTGGTACATTTACTAGTCACCTCCAGAGTGCTGCCTCGCCTTAATCCAATAGATACAGCACCCCAATGTCCCCCAGTTCCATTCTGTGTATCAGTTTCGGTATCACTTTCCCCACATAGAAGGTCAATACAGGCGTAATGGGAAATCGGCCATATGTCCTTATTTGTTTGCCCAAACACAGAGCTTTTTGCTTTAACATAGCATTGATAGTTTGTTTTCGTAATTGCTCTGTAATTGGGTATCCCAAATATATGAAATCCTAGCAGAATTAACAGTCGCACCCCCCCTCCAAATACCACTTGAAAAAGGTTAGTTTTTTCCCTTTTGAACATTCATGAATAGGTGTTTTGGTTTGATGACAGTTAATGAGTTCTCATTTGCAAGAGAATGCGGATAGAAGACTTTGGAGCCCTACACGCGTTCTATCAAAAGCATGACATCGCCAGCGTAGGCAAGCCGTGCTACGGTAAAACATACAAAGGCAGCTGCTTTTAAATCATTTTAAATAATCGGCCCCAAACCCGAAACATACAAGGTAAAAAGGCAGGGCACCAAAACGCATCCCTACCTTAAGCCTGATGGCATCTCTATTCTCCGAGACTCAGGGGTGTTGCTAGGTCTGGAAAAGATCCGGGGCTAGGCTAATGTCAGGACTGTCGGGACTGGGGGCTAGCTAGCCTTTTGGTTGCAGCTCCTGAGCTTCTGTCCAGGGCAACAACCAAAAGAGTCGGGGCTATAGCGCCTCTCAGGCCCCCCAACCCCGACTCCCCCAAGCAACACCTCTTCTTCCCACCTTATTCAGGCGGACCCGCATTCCTTGAATGGAAATCTGAGCAGCCAGAGGATGGGACCAATGTTTCCCTGAAATCTTGCAAAACAAAAGATGCTTTAAGTAAAGTGTCTGCTAGTGAGGGGACCAGTAACAAGGAAAGGCAGAGAGGGCGTCCTTTTACCTGCAAGGTGGGCACAGACTCCTGGCAGCTCAGATTTTCATTCAAGTGTTTTTCAATTTTACAAATAGAAACGAAACTAAAACTATTGGTTGGTTGACGTGACAGAAGCTCAGGAGCTGCAACCAAAAGGCTAGCTAGCCCCCAGTCCCGACAGTCCTGACACCCTAAATAGCCAGGAAAGATGAAAACATTCCTAAGAGCTCTTGACAACTTGGATTTAAGAGCGCGGGAAGGTGGGGGCTGTAACGGAGCAGCATTACGCGTTACTGTTCCACAGTCATTTCACAACTCAGTACAATGGCCCTTTCAGGTGGAACAGCCTGCATTGGCAGCAAATCAATACCTATGGATGAGGTTTATACTCTACAGTGATGCAGGGGGTGGAGGACGGGGAGGGGGGTGGGCAGGGCGTTGCTAGAGGGGGGCTAAGGGGGCTATAGCCCCTGATCTTTTGGTTGTAGCCCCGGATAGAATCTCAGGAGCTACAGCCAAAAGACTAGCTAGCCCCCAGTCCCGACAGTTCCGACATCAGCTTAGCCCCGGGTCTTTTCCAGACCTAGCAACTCCCCTGGGGGTGGGGGGTCACTAGTGCCGAATTTTCTATGGAACTCAGCCTACTTGGCTATCTTGGGGAATCTCCGAAATAGACAAGGGGAAGACAGAGGGAGGCAACAGACCAAACCTTTGAGGGGCAACCTTCACAGGCTGCCTGGCGCAACATTGGTCTTTTGTTTGAGGGGTTGGGACCTGGAACCACCAGCACATTTGACGGAATCGGGCATCTGAATGACGGACTCGGCCGGTGCTTTTTTCCCATGCCAGACTCCTTGTGTACAGACTCGCGTGGTGAATGCTGTCTTGCTGTTTGCTGTCTAGAGCCAGCCAGAGAAGAGGGGGTGGTCTTGTATTATGCCAAGCAATTATAATGCACCTTGTGAAGTGAGGGGTGCCTCTTCTAATGCAGAGGCGTTGCTAGGGGGGGATGAGGGGGCTCTAGCCCCGGGTCTTTTGGTTGTAGCCGTGGATAGAAGCTCAGGGGTTACAACCAAAAAGGCTACCTACCCCCAGTCCCGACAGTCCCAAAATTAGCGTAGCCCCAGATCTTTTCCAGCCTAGCAACACCCCTGTTCTAATATGTGTTGTTAACCAGGGGGCCACTGGGGTACATAGCCAGGTACCTACTGAAAACTGCCCAGGGCTCCCATATAGACCCAAAGACAACTTGCCGAAGAAGGCGGCTGTTCCTTCACCCAAGGTGTCCTCTTCTGGAATATAGTTACCCCTGAATTCTTTTCAAATCTCAACCCACTTTACATTAAAGTATAACATCATCAATGCACATATCTTTCTACAGTGACCCAAAACAACGAAAACCTTAAGTTTGGAAGCTCTGAAAAGCGCTCCGTTATGCATCTGTACTGTTGTATACCTCTGTAAAGCGCTCTGTTATGCATCTGTACTGCTGTATACCTCTGTAAAGCGCTCCGTTATGCATCTGTACTGCTGTATACCTCTGTAAAGCTCTCCGTTATGCATCTGTACTGTTGTATACCTCTGTAAAGCGCTCCGTTATGCATCTGTACTGTTGTATACCTCTGTAAAGCTCTCTGTTATGCATCTGTACTGTTGTATACCACTGTAAAGCGCCCCATTGCTTCCTGAAGCCCAGTCCGCACTCAATAAATACCCTCATAATAAACAGGCCCCTCCCCTCCACTTTTTGGGCTCTACTTTTATACTAGACCCTCCACCCCACTTCCATTCGCCGCTCTTTAGCTCTAACCGACATAGATGCAAGCAAAAATACACACAATACTTGAAAGCACATGATAAATAGCATGTTGTGTACCATGACCCACTTGGGGGCACACTGTCTTTATCTGTTTTTTTTTTGCCTTTTCCCAGGAGGTGCTGAGCAAAGACCTGCTGGAGTGGCTGCTGGAGAGCCAGGAACACTGGGAGGCAAGTGACGTGGTGCGGCGCTGCGCAGACCGCAGCCCCAATTTCCTGGAGCAACTAAAGACCAAGAAGGCTATACTGGTGTCCTCAGTCGTAAAAGAAGGCTTTAGAGGGTACAGAGGTGAGAGGTCAGACAAAACTGTGAAATAAATGATCTGATTGGGTATCAAACAATTCCTCTGATTTTCCGAATTTGTGGTTATCAACATGAAGAAAGTTGGGGTTGTCAAACTGTGAGTATACTAAGTTTACCCAACAAGGAACACATTGGGCTTGGCAAGAAACACATTAAACAATGGTAACATTGGCAATGTATTGTAATTGTGTAAACTGGTAGTGTCCAATTTGGAATATACTGGGATTTAGGAAACTTGGAATGTACTGGGATTTTCCAAATGGTGGTATCCTCAGACTGCACCGAATGGGAGTACACTCTGTTTTTCTTTTCCAAACAGCAGTGTACTCGAAATATTTAACTGAAAACAGAAAAAAGTAAGTGTTTATGGACTTGTGCAAACTGGGAAAATACTGGTTTTGTGAACGAAGATGTTCTGTAGACTGGAAAGCTATGAACAATAAGACCATACGGGGATTGTCAAACTGTTTAAATACTGTGATTCTGCCAACTGGAAAGCATATCAGGGGTGTAAAACAAGGTACAAACTAGCAAACTGTGAGCTAGCCTTGACTATGTTTAGGCTGTACAAACTGAATTCATAATGACATGGCCAATCCCCAACCATACTGGGAATATCAAACTGGGACTGAACGAGCTTGGCAAAATGTAACTGTACTGGGATTATGCAAACTGGGAATATACTGGATTCGGAACCTGGGGATGAACAAGCGAGGGAGGATCGCCTTGGTTGTGGGTCCTTGGAGATTAGGAGTGGGGTGCCCATGGGTGAAACGCTGTATCCCCCTTTTTCTCCGGATGGCCAACCTACCCTTACCCTTCCCACAACCTCTTTAGGTTGCAGTAAAACATCTTTAATTTTCCCACATGTAACATCTACTGGTACAGAGACACAGTATTCACTCCTTTCCAGTAATACATCATCACACTCTCCCTCAGCCTTTATGGGTTATTACCAGTCCTATCCCGTTGTCCCCTACCCCATTTCCAACACATACTGGGACGAGGAAGAAGCAACAAAGAGCAATGAAGATTACCCATGGGAACAACATGGAGATGCAAAAAGGGTTCCTACTACATACCACCACTAGGCTGTCCCATTAATAAAGTCAGTCAAGGTCAGGCACTTGACTACAACTGTGCACAGCTGACTACTTGACTCTCCCCTGCAGATTATTAGAAAGAAAGGGCAGGGAAGGAAAAGGTATACTGCACCTTTAAGAACTCACTTAACCAGGACTGGAGGACATGCATGTCCTGTTAATTGGAGTATTGGAGGTCAGGCAAACCCAGCTCTGAATACACACCTGCAGCCCATTGATACGACACAGATGTATAAAGGCAAACTGCTGAGAGAGCAGAGGGAGAAGCAGTTGGGAGACCAGAAGGGAGGCTCAGTGACTGAGACCAACAGGGGATTCCTTCTCAGTCCCAAGCCAGGTTCTACCAGAATCATAGAGCGATCTGGGGATGCCGTCTGGACCAGAGAAGCCAAAGAGCAGAGAGAGGCAGGAGCTGAAGGCTGGAAGAGAACGGCTTGCGGATACGCTCGGCCGGTGTCTGTGAGGGACTGCAGCCTGGCAAGGGAGCATTGTGAGGCTGCCTGCATCCTGCTGGTGGCGTTCAGTGGAGTACTCATTCCCTTGGGACCTGTGCTGGTCTCAAGGGTGTCTGAGGAGCAGATGGTGAGACCCTGACCTCAACCCTGCGTATCCTGGAGGGACCGACTGTCAATGCAACGTTGCCCGGTGAGTTTCGTAAAACCTAATGAGAGAGAAACCCTGGAGCTTGCGTGTGACTGCAGGGGAGATGGAGGAAGGCACTGAAGTAAGGCAGCACGGAGCGAAAGGCAATTCACAGATTGTGAAAAGGCATAAAGCAAGAAAGGAAGCAGAACGAGTGTAAAGTGGCACCAAAGAAAGCAAGAGAGAGAGAAATAAAGCAGAAAGTCAGAAAGAAAGTTTGAAGGAAAATGCGCTGGGGTGTCGGAATAAGAGGAAAGTGACCTGTAAGAAATATAAGAGAAAGAAGGGTGCGGGTGACCCGAAGCAGGAAAGAGGGTACGAGCGACCCAAAGGTGAAAACAATAAAGTGTGAGAATCACGAGGAAGTGACAAGAAGGTGCAACAGTGCACAACCAAAGGAACAGAGGGTTCCAGGGGCACAATAAAGACAAGAAAGGTGTGCAAGAGGCACAGCAAGACAAAAAGAGGGTGCAAGTGTTCACGATAGAACAGAAGGGGTGCAGGAGGCACGGTGAAGTGGAAAAGAACAGAGTGAAAGAGGCACAGAAGAGAAAAAGTGCCAGTAGAAAAGTACAGAGAGCAAAGGAGGGGAGTTGCAGGTCAGAGTGGTCGCACTTGGAGAATCAAAGAGCCCAGCATTTTCAGAAGTCTCTGATACTACCCCTTTTAAGAACTGTACAGTGAAAGGAGGTAAGTCCTCACTAGGAGAATTTTGTTTGTTTAAAATAAAAAAGGGGCCTTAGCTTGGGCAGGGGAACCCAGAGAGGCCTGAGAACAATTGGGTAAGAAACAAAAGGTACATCCTGACCAGAAGAACTTTGTTTGTTAAAAGATGGAAGGGGTCTAAGCTTGGGGAAGGGAACCCTGAGAGGCCTAACGAGAGTTGTGCAAGGATATTGTGAACTTTGTTGATTTGCTGCGAGAGCCCTGCGTGGAAGGTTCCAAGGGCTCCCCTTTTTGGATTGAAGTATTTGGCACTGGCAGAACTACATCCATTGGTAAGACCACCTGAAACTAGCCATGGTTTACATCTCCTTTTCTTTGAACTACCATTTTCTTTAAGAAACCTTCCATCACATTTTGTCAGATAGTGAGGGCAGGCATAGGTTTAGACACAGATGGATGTTGGTTTTGGACTTTTAGACATTGACGGCCCGTAGAAACATCAGTTATGGGAACAATCCCCTTAGAGTTGGGGCCAGATAGGCATTGCTCCAACCCCACCAAGCTTATAAATAAAGGTTATCGAAACAGTTTTCGAGTCTGTTCTTTCTTGATACCATGCCTGTCTCATAGCTGGCATAATAGTCATGCATGTGCTGCTGTTTGCACTACTCATAACATTAGCCCTTTCACTATCCGGTCACTACTCCATCACTTGGAAAAGTGCAAGTTGGGTAATTACCCTATCGCTGCCACGAGCAATGCACTTGTGCTAACAAGTAGGGGTGAGTGACCTAATTTGGCCAAAACGTGAACCACCTGAATTGTGCGGCACTTCAAATCTGTGAACCTTTTCAACTTTTTGGGAGGTTCAAAAAATGTGGTTCCACTGAAAGTATAAATCATTACAATGTGTGGAACATATTACAGCGTCGTTTGTGGACTTTTTTTTAGAAACGTATATAGTGTTTTTAAAAAATAAGAATATAACCCGTATAGCATCGTTGTTTCATTATAAATGGTATATACATATTTGTTTTAATTAATATAAAAGCTTATAAAATTCTTTAAAAATACATTATATATTATAATTACAGGGGGTTAGGAGTTTAGTGTTGGGCAGACTGCTCCCCTGCGCAACGGTCCAGTCTGGGGTCGGGGTTTTGCCTGCGACCCAAACTCCAGGGTTCCCGGGAGGTTGAAGGTCTAGGTGGGGTGATAACTAACAAGGATTTGTCACTCCATCTAGAAATTATATATTATATGGTAAAATATGTATGAACTATAATTTTGTTGCAATTTCTAAAGATTTTATTTGAATTTGATGTTATTATTTTTACAAGATATTTATGTTTTAAAAAATACCACACAACTTCTAAAACCTCTTTAATATTGTATTAAGATACATTTAATATGCCTGAACTTTTTACATTTTTTGCAATTTGTAGTTGATTTGATTTCAATATTTTTTTTTACAAATGATTTCTTTTATTTTAAAAAAGTTCACACGTTTCTACAAACAAATAACATATTATAATTTTACTAATTGAACACATTATATGTCTTCGGAGATTTTATTGAGCGTGCGCTTGAATCTATCACTATGCAAATATAAATTGTTAATATTTTCATTGTTTAAATAGATCAAGTGTAAGTAACTAAATATATATGTTTCTCATTTACAATATTTTACAGTGCATTTAAGCTTAAGCACATTAAATCTCCCAAAATTCTTTGAGCATCTAGGGTTTCCTAGTGATTCGAGGTGAGTTAAGGGCCCACGGGATACCATCAACTTGCGACTACTAAATGTTCTGGAAAGAGCGCAAGATATATCGTTTATGCCAAGAGTACAGGTTGTGCGTCCTAACACACATGCAATCTCCCATGTTAGCCACTGTTTGACTCCTGTTGCTTCTTAATGGCAGTTATTTTGGTACTCCACTAAGCACGTGAAACTACGGAACAGCACGGTAAAGTGTCAAGGATGGATGCTTGTTTATGATCACGTGCTGAGTGTCTTGTTATAGGTTCAGTGGTGAGCAAATTCAGCCTCTCCAGATGGTCTGGCCTACAATTCCCATCAGCCCTAGTAAGCAAAGTCGGTCTGGCCACCATATCACCAGGCGTGGAAGTGGCATAGGCAAATTGGTTAATGTGCGTACCATCCTGCTTTCTACTTCACGTTCTACTTCCTGTCAGGAAGGCCGCGCCTGAGGGCCCGCTTCTTAACTTGGCTCAGTGAATGTGCTAAAGAGCACGATTCACTGCGCTAAATCTGGACGCCCAAGCTCCACCACTATTCTCAAGTGGGCCTGGGCATCCTCGTAGTGCGCGACAGTCCACCTTCAGCATTGCGCCTGTTCTTGGCTTAACAAGCGCAATCCTGAAATCTCTGAAGCATTTTTTGTAAAATATCAACATATTCGTGATTTTACAAAACTGCTGCCGAGAACACAGTTGTATATGAACACTTTCATACACACCAAAGTAAGCGGCTTCAACGTTGTAGCCTGCAACCTTGAAGCTGTTTACCTGCACTGCAACAAATCTTCTTGTGACACTCCTCCAGAATAATGGCACCAAAATGGTACCGTATATGTGCGCCACTTTAGCGCACATATTAAACTGGAGGAGTGCCTAAGTATACCAGTCTAAAGAGGGAGGTAATGAATGTGGCCGGTGCTAGGTTGGTTTCCAACCCAACCTAGCAACCGCCATATGTATTCCAAAAGTGACACACTCCTGCTGACTTCGGAAGAATGCGCCACCTTCAGAATAGGTCTTAAGTACCGAAAAGGTTGTTAACGCTTTTAATTACCTTTTCGGTAATTAGCACTAGTTGAGAATCGGGCCCTGAAGGCTGGGAAATGGCATTGAAATGGAAACAGTGCGGCTGAGCGACCCAAACTACTCGGAAACAAGGCTTGGAGGAATTCAGGTGGCATTAGAACCAACAAGAAATACATCTACACTCTCTTTGCGCTGATTTATCACATGTATGTACTGACAAGAACCAACAAGAAATACATCTACACTCTCTTTGCGCTGATTTATCACATGTATGTACTGACAAGAACCAACAAGAAATACATCTACACTCTCTTTGCGCTGATTTATCACATGTATGTACTGACAAGAACCAACAAGAAATACATCTACACTCTCTTTGCGCTGATTTATCACATGTATGTACTGACAAAACTGCCTCATTATTGTTAATATTAACAGTTGTACTAGGAGTATCAGTACTATTTGCGGATCACGGGACTGTTGTCAAAGCCCCTTTTGCACTGGGTGACTGCTTTTCTTTCCCTCAGTCGCTCCCCACCCTTCCTCTCCACATCTGGTGCTCTCTCTTTCTCTTTTTTTTCTTCTCTCTCCTTTTTGCCTTCTCTCTCTCTTTTTCTTCTCTCTTATCTCTCTCGTTCCTCTATTTATCCCTCTCCCCTTTATCCCCTCTTTCTCGCTCACCTTCTCTCTCTCTCTCTCTCCCGCTCTCTCGCTCCCTCTTTCTAAACCGCATTCCCTCTCTTACGTGTTCTTTACTGCTCCTTCTTCATACCGGTCATGTCAGAAGCCCACCAAAGCCCAGCATACCGTTTACAAATGGAATCCTAATTCTCTGCCCTTCTCCTACTCTCTCCAATCCCAGAGCATATTCCCAGCTGCACCGATATGAAGATGACGTTCCCCTCTGCCTGGAGCGCAGCGCAGCTCACGCTGATGCCAGCCACAGACTTTGAGGACTGCTTGGGTTTAATAAGCCAGGATGCCAGCTTGTCCATTGAGCAGTCAAGGGCAGCGCTGTCCAAGACGAAACAGGTAACACACCACGTATCCTTTCTGGACCGCCAGGGATGGTGGGAGATGTGGAGAGCAGGCTTGTGGTGATTATGATATGATATGATAGGTTATTTATAACACGCTTAATACCCAGAGGTTCCGAAGCGCGGACCCGGGGATCGAACCTGTGCTGCTCTGTGTCATCTTGCTTCCAAGGCGAGCATGTTGCCGCTGAGCTATCCTCCTGAGATTGAATGGCCAAACCGCCCTAGAGGGCAGTGCCTGTACACCTGCCCAAAAGACTAGTGTGGGCCAGTTCTGTGAACCAGTTTGATAAGTCAGTGCACACTGTTTCTGGCAATTTTTATTAATATTACTGTGGAAATAGGTGTCATTATGTGTTCAGTAGTGAATTGGCTGTTATTCTGCCAATATACCAGCAAACTCCTTTACTGCTCCCGCCACTTGGTACCACACAACATACTACTCACACAAAGAGACGGGGAGTTGCGATGAATCCAGTGGGGTCATCACTGATCCCCGGCCGGAGATCTCCTCCCAGGTGGCCAGGGGGCGGCAGCCGACTCCTGATCCCGGCCCTGGGGGTGGCATCATGAGGGAGGATCACAAGGATCACATGGAAGGGGATGCAAGCCGACTCCTGATCCCGGCCCTGGGAGTGGCATCATGAGGGAGGATCACATGGGAGGGGACGGCAGCCGCTAACTGATCCTGACCCCGGGGGTGGTATAATGAGGGAGGATCACATGGGAGGAGACGGCAGCCACTAACTGATCCTGACCCCGGGGGTGGTATAATGAGGGAGGATCACATGGGAGGAGACGGCTGTCGGGGAGATGTGGCAACCCCACCAGGAGAGATGCAGTATTCTTCATGTCCAAGGGAAAAAGGCCCTATAATTCCTAAATTCCTGATGGCCTGTTGTTATCATACAAGACTCTCCAATTTTAAACCTTACTAGACAGTCTAGGCAGGATAACATGCACACCTCACATGGACATAACAAACACATACCACTTCTTGTCTCGGATGTTTTTGTGTTAAATAAAAATCCCAAACAAAATCACCTTAGAAGTCCTATAAAACATATGGACTCCAACTCCCATAAAGCCTCAAGCACTGAGATGAGGAAGAGGAAGAAGGAGTCAGTGTGTATGAACAGAACCACTAAGCTAAACAAGCAGACTAGTGGTTGTAGGAAAATCCCACTATGCAGAACATTTAAAAATGGTCCCAGCATCTGTAACGGTGGGAGGGAGAGAGAGAAGCCGAGCAGAAGGAAGCAGAGCCATGGGAGAAGACAGAGGCATGGGAGCAGCCCGTTCTGATGAGAACAGGTGTTCTCAAGCTGCCGCTTGCCGGCAATGCTTACCGGCATGGTCGTAGGCCACAGAAGATACTGCAGGCACCTGGATAGAACTGTCAGACTGTCGATAACAACAGCAGAGCTGCCAGCAGCGCCGTCAACACCAAAAGCAGCAGGCGTACCGGCAGATGCACGGGAACACAGCAGAGGAGCTGAGAGAGTCTGCAGAGCAGAGAAAGCCATCGCGAGGTGAAAGCATCACTGCAACAACACACCACAGGTCAGAGGAACTGCCAGACACCGGTGAGTCGGCCCAGAGCTGTTGGGAACCCTGGGGCATTCCAAGAGACGTGGGAACCATTAAGAACTTTATTTGTATACCAGAAAGTAGAAAACAAAGACAGAATTTGCACAACTACTCATGTATAAGATGTCAATAAAGGGAAGATTGGAGCAAGTATTGCCACAAGCAAATAAATGTTAATGAAGGAATTAAAAAGTCAAAACCTGAACAAGTCTCCATATATAAAATATCAATGTGGGGAACGTTGGAACAAGTGGACCTCAAGCCAAGAGAGTATAGAAAGTGAAGAATTACAACTGTGCTATACTGAAAAATATTGATAATATTTTAAAAGGAAGTCCTAGTGAAAGAAGTACATCAGGCAGTAAGCATTTGGGGAGAAGATACCTGGAAGGAAAGTATACCAGGGGATCTGCAGAACCTAGAATGGAATTTGGCAGGGATGTATACCAGGAACTCTGTTTATTATATCCAGAGACTGTTGACATTGTGGACAGATGCCTGGCAGAAAGCAGAGAAGAAAAGAAGCCCTTGCAGATCAAGCACCAGTCACATTGAAATAATATACCCAAGTTCATATTGTGAAAAGATATTTGGCACTAGAGTATGCCGGGGATCTGAGAAATGTACTAAAGGCTTCCTGGCAGGGGAGTATACCAGGAGTATATCCATAAGAAGTTATGGTTTTGAAAGAGACAGGTACTTCCACCATCCTTAAAGAACTACTACCACTATCCTTCGGAAGAGACTGCTTAAAAAAGACCATTTTGCTGTCTTTGTGAAAGAGACAATTTTGCTCGCCTTAGGAAGTGATTGTTTGAAAGAGACACTTTTGCCATCCTCAAGAAGTGATTGTTTGAAAGAGACATTTGTTGCCGTTTTCAAGGAATCATTATCTTCAAGAGGCACTTTTGCCGTCCTACCTGAGACATCCAGTGGAAGGAAATTCTCCCTCTGGATTCAAGGATTACTTTGTTGGATTTATCTATTTGTTTTTAACACTTTTTTAAAATCAAACTTACATCAGGGATGCATTCCTTACACATTTAGACGTTCATCTTTAGTGTGAGGGCCAGATTATTGTTTTGGACACAAGGACATTGCATATAATTTTGACGATGAGACACAGATTGGTCTTTAGTTTTAGGTTCACAGGTAATGAAACCTTTTCTTAGGTTAGGGACAGATAAGCCTTTATCCAATCCATTATATTTCCATAAAGATGGCTGATGTTCAAAACACTACCACTTTGTGTACGCCTCTTATTACTGACCCCTCACAGAGAGGGTAAAAGAGTGGCCAAGTACAGGCAATGCTAATGAGGGAAGCGGGCCACTCATGGCAACTTTGGGGATTTACGAAACAGGAGCAATACATTTGATCCTGTTTTCCCCGATCATAACTTGCCAATGATTGGAGCTCTCGTTAGACCGGTGTCAAGCACGGTCACAGATACGCCTTCTTCTTCCCTTTGATTTCTCTCATTGGAAAAGATACCCAGATAATGTGCCTTAGTGCGTTCATACTCTGACAGTTATTGTTTCATGTTTCTGCAGTTGTTCGGGCCTGTCCGATCCATGCAGGTGGTCCACATCCTCCAGTTGGGTCACCTGGCAAAGCAGCTGACCGCCAAGGAGCTGCAGGAGATGGCACTCCACGATTGGACAATCGTGTCTTTCTTAGGGGCGATGGATGGCTGGACTCACAAACAGGTACGCCGACCCTCAGACACTACTCACTCTACGCAAGAAAAGGCAAAGTGTGAAAATAAAAGTAAAAGGTTAAACACACCTTTTTGTAATCTTGATGAACTTGACCTTGTGTTGAAACCAAGTGGGAAAGTAAATCATATTTTCAAAGAATAGCTAGTCAATACATAGATATGGTAAGGTATGGTATGGTAAAATATAGTATGGTATGAGAAGGTAAAGTAAGGTATGGTAAGGTAAGATATTGTATGGTAAGGTAAGGTATGGTAAGGTATGGTAAGGTAAGATATTGTATGGTAAGGTAAGGTATAGTAAGGGATGGTATGGTAAGGTAAGATATTGTTTGGTATGATAAGGTATGGCAAGGTATGGTATGGTAAGGTAAGATATTGTATGGTAAGGTAAGGTATGGTAAGGTAAGGTATGGTAAGGTAAGGTATGGTATGGTAAGGTATGGTAAGGTAAGATATTGTATGGTAAGGTAAGGTATGGTAAGGTAAGGTAAGGTAAGGTAAGGTAAGGTATGGTAAGGTAAGGTATGGTAAGGTATGGTAAGGTATGGTAAGGTAAGATATTGTATGGTAAGGTAAGGTATGGTAAGGTAAGGTATGGTAAGGTATGGTATGGTAAGGTATTGTTTGGTATGGTAAGGTATGGCAAGGTATGGTAAGGTAAGATATTGTATGGTATGATAAGGTAAAGTAAGGTGTCTTGTATAGTGCCCATCTACGAATAATGTTGGCCCGATGCATGTGGCACAGTAAGAGTAAGGTGCTGATGGCATTTGTAGTAAGAACAAACAAGAGTAGAGCTCTATGCGAAAACGGCAGGACCGCACGCACTCAACTCGATTGCGTCGCGCTACATAACAACCAGAAATGTAAAGTGGGTTTTGTATTTACTCTGCAGGTAGTAGAGATTTTGGGAAAGGTTTAGTACAGAATATAGGAAGGGCTGAATATCCAGTCTAGCTCTGCACACTCCCAAGCATTTTCTGGGAATGCAGCCTTTGCCCTTTTGTATCTTTGCAGAAGGGAACTTTATTGAAATGAGTCCCATTGTGAACAAAGGTCTCCGTAAATGTCTTCTTCTTCTTAGGAAGAGGGGGCGTGATCTCGAAAGTGGATGGTCTTGTGGCATCACAAGAGGTAGCGGCCCCCCTTATCCTTCGGTGGTTGGCGCTTCTTGCCTTCCTGTGTCTTCTCTTCCCCTTCCATGGCCTTGCTCCCACCCTCATCCTTGTCATTCCTTTTTTAGCAGGATGGGCATTGACATTTGACCCCTGCCTATGAAAAGGCCGCTGACCCATTCAAGGCGCTAACCTGTGCTTGGATGGTCAGGGCAGAGAACAGGACCTTCTGCAGATAGAAGAGTCATCAAGTGTTTGCTCGCAGTGGGCATCCTTGAGGCGGGCTCGAGTAGATGGCAACAGAAGGTGGGTGGCGCTGAGAAAGAGGGAACATGGAGTGCAGAAGAGGAATGTCTAATACGATTATAGGTCATCATGTCAAAAAGCACATGCAACAAAATCTTACATGTCAAGCATATGACATCAACATTATGCTTCCAAAGGTAATTCCTATAAATCGAAATATTTAGCAAAAATCAGAAATCTTGACAAGAAGCAAATGTTACATAGCTCTGTTTACATTTATTTTAGATCTGTCCTTTTTAGTTTGCCATTAGCCTTGTTTCAGTAAACCTGGAGATCCCTGTAAACACCCTTCACCGCTTCGCCGCCCCGTGGCTTGCACAGGACCCGCCGGCTTCTTTCCTCCTTTTCTAGCTGCTGCTGCCACATGAACTGTGACTCCCACATGCACTACTTCAACTCCAAAATATGCAACGCCACACAAGCCCTCCCTTCTGCAGTCCCACTCCCAGCACTAAAAACATATCCTTTTAGCCGAGTCTTCCGTTGTCTCTGCTTCCCTGCTGACTTTGGATCCTGTAGCGCCAAGATAACCTTAGGTCCTAGTTGCGCTCAGTAAATATCTTTAACATAACCCCTCCCCCTGCCCCTCCCAAACCTTCCAACACATGAGACACATTCCAGCTGAGCAACCACGACAGCCACATCACCGTCACAGGCAAAAGCAAACCTGCCCTCTGCCTGGATGACCCATGCTCAGCCTCCCTGATGCCACACCGGGTCAACATCATGAACTCCTGCCTGTCGCATGGTGCAATACCCTCTACACTCAACCACGCCAAATCTCCCACCCCCCCCCCTCAACAAACTACCGCCAGGACCCCACAGTCCCTGTACATGACTGTGCCATCACTATCCTGGCACACCTCGCCAGAATCATGGAACGCTTCGTCACAACTCCACCCCAACAACACATCAGCACAAAGGGGCTCCTCAACTCCTTCCTACCGTGCTTACAGATGGGGCGCAGCACCACCACACTACACTCCTTGGATGACATCCAAACCATCACTGACAAAGGTCACACCGCCCTGCCCGTACTCCACAAAAGCTCTGCCATCTTCGACATCATCGCCCTCACCATTCATCTAAACATCCTATCCCACAGGACGAGCCTTTCAGGCACTGTTCTCAACTGGTTCACCTCCTTCCTCAGTCTCAGGACTCACTCACTCCCCCATTGCTCCAACCCAACCCCAGTCAGGTACAGGGTGTCACAAGGATCGTCCCCATGCCCCCCTTTTCAACCCATATATTGAATCCCTCTCACATATTCTTTGCACCACAACATTCATTTTCACCAATAAACAAAGGATACACACAAATATACTTCCAAGTGTCCTGACCCTCAGAAACATCCCTCTGCTATCACCAATTGGATGGCCACCCACTTCCTCAAACCAAAACAGAATACCGCCTCATCTGCCCACCCCCTGTCTCCTCGGCACCTGGACCAAAGAACTCCCCAGGGACAAACCACACACATCCCTCTCCACACCTGTCAAATACCTAGATTTCACCATCGACCCCCAGATAGCCCTCAAACACAACATAGCTGTGGTCACCAAACAGGCAATCTACAATTACACCTCCTATGGAAGATAAGACACACCCTTCCCCTCAAGACTGCCACACTGTTCTCCAAGCACTAGTTCTGTCCAAGCTTCGCTACAGAAATGCAATTCTCTATTGACTCCCCACCAACACCCTTACCTTTGTAAGAGATACAGAACACATCAGAAAGACCCCTTTGCACCTACCCAAACACTCACACACATCACCCTAGCTTTCTCCCAGCTCCACCGACTCCCCGTACCTCAAAGAATTCATTTTAAAGGACTCTGCATCATATAAAAAGCCATTCACCTCAAACCCCATCCTACCTTCACAGCAAACTGAAAGCCCATCACCCACACACACACACACCAGGCAAGCCAACCAACATACCCTATGCATTCCACTCTGCATCATATAGAATCCATTAACCTCACACCCATCCTACCTCCACAGCAAACCCACGACCAGCACAAACACCAAACACACATACCAAAACCTCCTACACACTCCACTCTGCACACTGAACTGCACATAAATACAAGCTTTCAGCTTTGACCCAATGGGCTTCCAGAGCGTGGACTCCCCCTCCCCCACTCCAGATCTGAACCGCACCTTCCACCTTAAAAAACCTCTCAAAACATCCATCCCCCCCCACACACCTAATCCAGCCAGGCCGCCTTACCTGCCATGCTCTGCCTATCCTAATCTTCCAGCAACTTCTCCTGCACCTCCCCCCTTTTGAAATGTGTATGGTCTTTTGATACCCTCTGGGTAGGGCCGGCGCGGGCTAAAACGAATCTAAAATGTATAGCCAAGCAGTCACCAGATGGGGGCGCTACAACCATCTTGTGATGTGTGCACATCAGTTTTGTGAGTCAGAAAGATTCTGGATCTAAAGAGACACTCCTGGTGTGGAAGGTTTGTTCTTGCACCCAGGATCCCAGGCTCCCGGTGGTTTGGTTAGTTGGGCATTACAGGTAAAACATTCGTGGAGTCTGCTTGAATCCAAATGCCAAATAACACTACTGTTTTTCTATCAACGCAATCTAACAATACGTCTTCAAATGCAGCATTGTATCATAAAACATGTTAGCTTGGAAATATCTCCACATACATTTCCTTTTCAATGTTATGATTCTATTTTTTGAAACCTGGTTTCTGATTGGTTGTGCTTTGTATCATGTCCAATATCGGCAAAGGAAGGCAATTATTGAATGGACTTTCTGAATGAAATGCAATCGATTCCCTTGGCGCCTTGTTCTGGACTGCGAGGCAATCTTTGCTTGATGTCCGATGTAACTTCACAGGTGAGGGCTGCGGCTGCCGGCATTCTTCGACAGAGCGGCAAAGCCACGTCAGACCTGGAGCTCCCAGACTTAACTGCTCTGGGGCACTTTCTCTGCGGCCTGAAAGTGGAGGAGATGGAAAGGATAAACACGCAGGAATTCAGGTTGGTGCCCGTAACTGTTGCATGTTCCCTTTAATTAGATCAGCAGTCGGAAGCGTGGCCTCTGCATGCATCGGACCCGTATTGCAAGGCTGTACCTCGTAAGGGAAGCTCTTTTCCTAGACATGGGACCAGCTCGCACTTTAGAAGGCAGACTAAGCCTGTCCACCAGGTTGGTATATTCAATACCATTGAATGGGTAATCATGAAACAGAACCCGAGGAGGGGGGCATTACCAGTGTGGTAATGGCCTCCGCGTGACAATTACAAGCCTAATCGAAGTGAGGGCTTTAACATAGGCACGGGAGCATCACCAGACCGCTAATGCCCCCTCCAAGGTTTCTACTGCTATTGGTATCCTGGCACGTTGCACCGGGGTGCTAATAGCTTTTTTTTTTTCTCGAGCATAGAAACAGCATTGAAACTGTTTCTCCACTCGAGAAAAAAGATTGAAAATAAAAACAGCTGACAAGGGTCGGGCAGAAGGGACCACACGTAGTCCCTTCTTGCTTTCCATGGCGGCCATTGAAATGAATGGTAAACAAATAAGCAAAGAGAATGGCCGCCATGGAAAGGGAGAAGGGACTACAAGTATTCTCTTCGCCCTTTCCATGGCAGTTAATTGTGTGCTGGAGATGCGCCAGGAGCAGTCCTGTTCCCGGTGCTAGCAAGGGACAATGCTGCAGAAGGTAAGTGGGGAGGAGGAGTGGGGGGTATTGTGAAGACGTCATGAAGCAAGACACAGACAACAGACTCAAAGCTCAAACAGTACTCAAACAATACTTTTGTTAACTTAAATGTCAGGATAGTTGAAGGCCTAACTTGCCCTATCCTAAGGTGGGATTTCCCTACCTAAATAAACTAATGTTAGTCTCTGTCCTGGACTTTAACTTAAAAATCTGTCTCTGTCCAAAACCTATACTTGCCCTCCCATCTAACGATACAGAAAGTGTAGGGATGTCAGCATCCACAGAAATAGTGTTCAAAACAAAGATCTGAGCTGAGCTTCTTCCAGCTCCTCAGCAGGTTTTTATAGCCCTTCCTTAAGTTCAAAGCACCTTCACAAACCAAACCTCAGAGATCCTTTCCCCAAGGTTAACACAGTCTCAACAAGGATATTGGGGTGCCCTTCCCAAGTTCAACACAGTTCTGAAATAAGGCCTTGGGGTTCCCTTCCCCAAGTTTAATAAAGTTCCAAAATTATATTTAGTTCTCTTGGTTTCCAGTAGGTTTTCCACGCCAACTTTGTAGTTCAAACATGGCTTTCTGGTCTAGGCGCAGTTGTCGGACCACGCAGTCAACCCATCACAGGTCAAGCAACCGAAAACTCTTGGCACTTCTTTATGGTCACTGGTTCTCTTTAAAGTTCCTTGCAGGCACAGGCTCCCCCTTTATACCTGCACCATTTAGCTGTTTGCAACACTTTGCTTCTAGGTTCTGCCTCCACGTGACTTTAACAACGTTAACTTTGGGGAGACTTTCCTTGCCTCCTCAACACACATTCACACTTTGCAATAGCGTTGTATTCCTTGTACTTCTCACCTGGTTTCAAAAAGCCCTTGTTACTGGCCTCCTTTAATTCTTATTCTCACAATTTTCATTGATTTCTTGATTCGACTGAACTATTGTCAGAATTGTATTTCACTTCCTTTTCGGTCATATGATAGGCTCCACGTGCTTCACACAACTTTACTTCAGTTTCAGCTTCGAAACCAATCTTAGGTCTCTGTTCATAATCGTACACAAGTTGGCTTTTCACAATCTGCTTCTCATTGGTACACATGATATTGTCTCCAAGATTTCCTTGTATCAGGAATGAAACTCTCTTTGTTTCTCTGGGGTTTGGCTCCCTCTCTCTTTTCCTTCTAAGCATCTTAATTGTCTTGATAATGGAGATTCAGTGTATTCAATTGAGAAAAGTTGGTTTGCGAGTGATGTTCTCCGATTGCAGCTTGTCAATCTTTTCAGCAATGGTTTGCTGCTTCGTATCGGCTCGCGTACAATACGTGTCGGTAAAGGATTGCCCAGCAATGCTTTACTCGCGTTTGATAGAGTATCATTCGCATGCCGAGCAGCTGGGCGTCTTGCTTCATGCAGAAACTCGCCTGAGTTTGCGCTTGCCCCTGCCCCAAGCCTCACTGTAGTTTTTCCCCATTACTGCTGTCAGGGGTCTTCACTCTGCCCCTCTGACACTCCGGTACCTCCGGAGCTAGTGAGCATCTTCTCTCAGGCTCAAGCAAAAGGACCAGCACAATAATGCTTCCCACAGCGTGATCTGGCCACGACCGCAGACTCAGAGACCTTAGCCTCGGCCCTGACGTTAAGCCTCAACGGTCTGCCAGTGCCCCCTCTCCAGTTTCTTCTCGTGCCTCTCCTCGTCTTCTTCTGCACAGCCACATTTGCAGCAGCATTCCTCTCCTTGTTTCTTGATTCACCGGCTTTCCTTTTATACACCTGTAACCCATTAACAGGTTGCAGGTGTACGTTGAGGATAGCTCAGGGGCAACGTGCTCACCTTGGAAGCAAGGCGACACGGAGCACCACAGCTTAGATCCCCGGGTCCGCGCTTAGAACCCTCTGGATATTAAGCGTGTTATAAATAACCTGTCATATCATATCAATTGCCTGGTCATAGTTAGGCCTATTAGTGGGACATGCCTGGTTTATATACTGATGTTTCACAGGCCTCTCCCTCGTCTCAGTACCAGAGTGGTGAAATGACATGTTAGTGTCTACTGCTCCTGGTCCCCTCTTCCTCGTCACAGTTCTATAATGGTCTAAGCGAGGGCAAATGAGGGAAAACAGTTTGCAACCGCCTAAGAGGGCAGAGGGGGGTGAATGCATCTTGTCCCCGGACACCACAGTCCCTTCTTCCCCTAGCTTGCCTCCCGCGGGTAGTTCTCCCTCATGTAACCACCCCCGGGGGCAGGATCTGGTAGTTTTGGTCTTTCCCAGACTCTCTGAGTGGAGGATATACTGGGGAGGAAGTGAGGACGCCCTCAGATTCCTCACAGGACTTGTATATGTAGAGAAGTGTGGTGGGGCAAAGGGGTGCATGGAGCGCACTTACCTGATTCCCACTGAGGGAAGAGGGTGGCCTCCCGCTACGAGGAGGCTTGAAGCAGGGTTTTTACCTGTGCGGGAAGGACCCCGTTTCAAGCATCCTCATTGGCTGGGAGGCCACCACACTCCCCTCACCGGGTACTAACAGTGATTAATACAGTGCTTAGAAGCATGATAAATCCAGCCTGAAGCACTATATAAAAATATGATGTTATCGTAATCATGACTTTTAAGGCACGAGTCGCCAAGATTTGCTCCAAAGTATTTTAGGAGATACCCAAATCATCTCACATGTCCACTTCCCTTCAGACAGGAAATGTGAGTATTTTTTTAAAATGTTTTTGAATGAATCAGAATTCTAGGCATTCAGACGTGCTCGGGCACACGGTAACTATGGCACAAGATGGCACGTGCACACCTGGGATGCGCCGAGAATCCGTTCATCGGCTCTGGAGCAAACCTTTGCCACCCAGGCTCATGATCTTCTGGGATCCGAGTCCCCACTGAAGGAACTCCAGGATGAAGGCCAGGCAATGTGGCTGCTTGCAGCCAGCTCAGGACTTCAGCAAACGTGGCATAGTGTACTTGCCAAGCTACCTTGTCTTCCTCCGTCCGTGTGACCTGTACTCGTCAGAGCTACTTGGGTTTGCGTCAGATACATGTTACTTGACCTTTGGAAAGCCAGACTTGCTTCAGTCTACAGAATGTGGCCTTTTCCACATCTTAAAGGGGTTCTCGGAGGCCTTCAGGGAGCAAGCCCGGCTGCACCAAAAATGCTTCTCAAGTCCCATTGACCCCATCGAGTGGTACATGATAGAGCCTTGATTGGATGCTCCCCACAGTGGAAGGGAGAGGGATGTTAATATTACCACCGGCGGCGCGCGGGGGGGGGGGGGGGGGTAGCTCGGATGGCGGGCTGAATCTCACAATCCAAGCTTGCGTTCTGGGGAACCTGAAGGCGGCTCACACCCACCCACCCTGCCGGATCGGGTGATAACGGCAACGGTGCCCACCGTAAAGGCTCTTGCATGTATCCATCGGGTGGTAAAGGCAGCGGGGTCCAGCGTTAAAGCCCTCACGCGGATTAGCTGATAATGGGCCAGGGCTCTTCATGGGTTCGGGGTTTCATTCTATATTGTACTGTGTAATTAGTCCCCTTCCGACGTATCATTTAGCCCAGACCCTTCCCCGCTAGACATACATAAGGGCCTGGCTTCTCAAGCTTCTCTTCTAGCTTTTCGTCAAGGTTTGAAAACATTTATTTCCGAAATGATTTTAAGCTGTCCTTTAAGGTATCTTGTTTTTATAGCTATATAATTGTGTGTTGCTGCTGTGTGTGTTGTATACGCTGTGCAGTGCTGTGTGTGCAAGGCTCCCACTTTATCAAATGATTATAGAAAAATACAATATTGCCCCGCCCAGTGGAGTAACTTTGCCGAAAATGTTGGTGGGGTCATGACCTCTGAAGAAAAGGTGCCCCAGCCAAATGAATGGGGACAAAATGGTGTGCCAGGAAAGTAGGGGGGACAACCACACTTGTCCCCCCTACAATTACGCCCACGGCCCTGCCCATCTCTGCTTTCTTCGATCTTGATGCATGGAGGACTCTCGAAGTCTGGCGCTCTGATAGTTACCTCAGTAGGAAACTGCAGGGGTACCATTTGGGGTACCACTTTGCACGTGGAACACGGGGTCTCAATCGCTTTAGCTGACGCTGTGGTCCTTCTTGTCTGCAGTATGGCTGCGGTTTTTGTGGGCGCTTTGAAGCTGAAATGTCCCGAGCCACAGATGGAAGCCTTGGCCAAACTCCTGGTGTCTCGGTCTGCATTTGGTCCGGTCAGCAGCTGGGGGGCCGAGATCTTCACAGAAGTGGGGTCCCTGGCAGGTAAGATGTTGATTTAACTTGAGTCCAGCGACTGTTCTACTGCTACGATATGGCATTTATACACCTGTGTTTCTAGGCGCTACACACTACAGTGCATCATTTTGGACCAGCCAGTGAGGTCATAATCCGTGCAAGTGAGCAGGGGCAACTCAAATTGATCGTAATTGGATATTTATAACGCGCTTAATACCAAAAGGGCATCGGATCTGCGTTGCTCCGCGTTGTCTTGCTTCCAAGGCGAGCACGTGTATTGTGTATTATAATTATTAGGTATTTCATATAGCGCTGCCTCCAGGAAACTTGAGGTTCCCTGCACGTGCACACTATTACTATTGTGAACGTTTTGTAGAGAATGTAAAATATAAATTAGGATCCTCCTCATTCTGCTCCCCGCTTGGATTCAGTAATACAGAACGGATTCGGGGGGGTGGTGCGGGGTAACCAGTGGTGGAAATGGAAAAACTGTGGTGGGGGATCCCTCAAGTGCCGGGGTGGGGGAGGAGTTGGGGGGCAGAGGGGCGTGGTCTAGAGGGGCGGGGTTCGTAGTGGCCATCCGGTCAGATAAATACTTCAAAAAAGAAAGAAAAAAAAGCGCCCACAAAGGCAACATTGCCTTTTACCGCCGGCCAGGGCTTTAAGTGGGATGGGGCCTGCCGGGGCTCAGTCCCAGCAGGCTCCGAAATTTCGATTTGAGGCGGGGCCCTGTGGGGCCCACTAATCTCCCCTGCCAGCCCCAGCCACTACACGAAAATGATTTTTTTCTGAAGCCTGAAGCTCTCGCTCGTGTGTGAAAGCTTCAGGCTCCAGAAAAAAATGCTTTCAGCCATAATGGTGGCGTCGCACCTGCGAGGCATCCCGCACGTGGGCCGCACCACCATTATGGAGAAAACGTGAGGCCGCTGGAAGCAGAGTCCTTGCTTTCTAAATATTGAAGCTCCCGCGGATTCACGGGAGCTTCAGTCTTAAGGGACGGGGCCTCTGCTTCCAGGGGCCTCACCTTTTCAGCCTTAATGGCGACGCTGCCCCTCCCCAACTGGCGAGGGGCAACGCCACCATTAAGGCTGAATAGGCGAGGCCCTGTCCCCTGCCAGGCAAGCCTATAGAAAATAAATGCAGAGAGGGTGTTGATCACTACAAAAGGGTGCCTGGCAGGGGTGCCAGTGGCCCATTGAGCCGGGGCTCCTCGGGGGAGCATGGCCTAACGGGCCAGCAGGACCCCTGCAGTTAGGCCAGGCCCCCTTGATGAGCCCTGGCTCATTTTGTTGTGCCAAAAAAAGAAAACGAAAAAAAACCGCCCGCGAGGGCAGCATTGCCTTTTACGCTGCTCTGGCACTGGTGTGTAAAGCACAATGCACGCTACATGTACAACTGACTCCTTTCAGTTGTACATGTAGTGAGCATTCTGCATTACACATCAGTGCCAAAGCCGCGGTAAACGGCAATGCTACCGTCGCAGACGCTTTTTTTTTTCTTTTTCTTTTTTCCAGCGCGGTTCATGGGCTTGGGCGGCTGACTCTGGCCGGATCCCGAGATCCGGCTACACATCTGGTGCCGGATCTCGGATCCGCCGAGAGCCGGCCCAATCACCAGCACTGGGGGTAACACCATGTGGATCCTCATTCTGCTCCCAGCAAATACAGAACGGAGTCCGAGGGGGTAACACCACGTTGATCCTCATTCTGCTCCCCGCTTGGATTCAGTAATACAGAACGGAGTCCGAGGGGGGTAACACCATGTGGTTCCTTATTCTGCTCCCCGCTTGGATTCAGTAATACAGAACGGAGTCCGAGGGGGTAACACCACGTTGATCCTCATTCTGCTCCCCGCTTGGATTCAGTAATACAGAACGGAGTCCGAGGGGGGTAACACCACGTTGATCCTCATTCTGCTCCCCAGCTTGGATTCAGTAACACAGAACGGAGTCCGAGGGGGGTAACACCACGTTGATCCTCATTCTGCTCCCCAGCTTGGATTCAGTAACACAGAACGGAGTCCGAGGGGGGTAACACCACGTTGATCCTCATTCTGCTCCCCAGCTTGGATTCAGTAACACAGAACGGAGTCCGAGGGGGGTAACACCACGTTTATCCTCATTCTGCTCCCCAGCTTGGATTCAGTAATACAGAATGGCGTTCGAGGGGGGTAACACCATATGGATCCTCATTCTGCTCCCTGTTTGGATTCTCTGCTCCCCGCTTTGATTCAGTAATGCAGAATGGATCCCGAGGGGGCTAATGCCACATTGATCCTGGAGACGCAATGGATCAAAAGTGGTCAATATCGTCCAGTTGGCTTCTGAATCACTGCGACTGTAGATGCATCTTTGGTTTCAAAATCCGTATTTTATTTAATAAACAAAAACCAACAGCAACTATGCGTTCGGAAGAGGTATGGTAGACGGATACTGTAATTTATTGAAGCATGACCCCCCACGCCGCCATGCTCCGAAATTGCAGGCCTTAAAATTTTCACAAACAACGAAAAGTTCTTTTGTCACCATTTTTTCCAATTTCGCCCGTGTCCGTTGTGGAACAAATATTGTATATATGCTTCGCTCTAGAGACCGCAAGGTCCAATTGCTAATAAAGAACGGCCTTGTACTCAGTGACAAGATACCAGAGCTGCCCGTATCTGGTCTTCCACCGAAGCCGCCCGTTAGTCCATATCAGGTGTGATCGATCCTCCCGGTTGTCCGCACAGATCTCTGCTGTTGCCTTGAAAAAGACCCTTCCTTTGGTTGAAAGACATGTTGGTTGTTTCTTCAGAAATTTTAAATTGTGTTTATTTTGTGTTAAATACAATTGGTCACATATGCAATCTTAGCCTTTATGCTCTTCACTCACACTTCTAATACGACGAGGTGGACTAACTCCCAAAGGATGAATAAACCGGCTCAGCTAGCTACTCTACGTCTAGCCTAAATCTAAAAGGCCTACCCAAATCACGGTGATATCTAGAGCAATTCAAGGCATGACCCCAATTGATCTAATAATGCAAAAGGAAAATTATAAAACATAACCATGTGCATTCAAGAGTCTAATGAACATTCAAGGTTTACAAATTGATCTGACAATACATAAAAAGAAATGCTAAAAATTAGCAATGTGCATCCAGAATTATAATGTACATCTAGGCCGTGCTAGCGGAGGCGTTCTCATGGGCGTTTTGGCGGTATTTCAAACTTCACCGCCTTCTTCGGGACCGAAACACATTAGGCCCTGTGGATGCAAAACTAAAAAAGGGGGGTGGGGGCTAGAATAAGCAAAAAAGGTAACCAACCATCCGCCTCGTGCCCCGAGGGGCGCCATGACGGATATAAAAATGTTTGTTATGTGAGTTGTCACGGAGTGCTCCTATTGCTAAGAGAGTAAAAGGCCCACAGACCCAGAGGGAAGCATGTCCCACCACCTCCTATATCTTAAAGCACCCTACTTAAACCTCAGCATCACCAGCACGCTGAAAGGGGAAAGAACCCAGGTGCCTCTGTGTGCACATACCAGCAGGCGTATGTTCAAACTAGTGGCTGTGGATGCTTGCAGCAAGCACACCTGTGGTAAAAAGCCAGCGCTTGTCGTACCTTGAAGGGGCAAATCTGTGCGCAAATGGACAGCACAGGCAGCTGTGGGGTGCGTCTGTCCCCAAGGCAAGACACTGTTCATACAGCCAGTAGTAGTTGCCCCTAGTCACACCCTGAAATAAAAACAGGAACCCTATGGGGAGACAGCTAGACTATCCGACTCCAAAAGCAGGAATGATATGCAACGGCTGCCTCCACATCAAACTAGTCCTGTTAAGAAAATATTCAATAATTAAATGAAAATGAATGAACCGACACACTTACCAGGATAAACTCTGGCGAAATCGCATCTGTGTCGGAACGAAGCGTAATTGAATCTGTACTTGGACAATTCAACCGGGCCAAGCAGAACCCAGTGGCAGCCACATGCATTTGCTGTCAAAAGAACAACAAAGCGAAACCAGCTGAAATAAGCGACTGGCCAACCCAGACGCCGCGGAGTAACCTTCTCTGATACTAGTAGCGATTCGTCCACTGAGGCATGTGCAAATATGATCAACCCCTTTCCATGGGCCTCAGCGTGCCCCATAAACTCTATTCCACTCACATTGAATCTTTACAAATCTATCTCCATGGACCAACATTGCGCTTAACCAACAGAAAGGGAAATTAACCAGGGTGCAAATTGATAGCCGATGAAAATCAGTGGATCCGCTCCTGGGAGTAGCGCCTAGACCCCCAACCTATTGGAAATATTTGAAAAGAACCCTGTCGTTTACCCAATGCACCTGCTACGCTGCCCATACACACGCCCCAGGGCACATGCCACCGAGATAGGACAGTAGAGGGCATCCACTTTAGAAATTGAGAGACCAGGCTGACCAATGAAAATGTCACCTGTTCCTTTCCTATCCATGTATCCCTCCTACTTCTCCCCTGGGAACCCTTGCCCTGTAGGCAGCACCAACAACCCATCGCCCAACAGTCCCAATGCAATCAAGTGCGGAGAAGGTGGTTAGGTGTTTCATATAGAGCTGAGTGCCCATGACTGGTGGTGCTGTGGAGTACTTATCTATAGTGATTGGTCTGTGTGAGGTCTAGGGTAGGGGACGGCCACCAAGTTCTTTTCATAACTCGGCTCATGGGCCCGTTGCCTTCGTCTTCGTCTTTAGTCAACACCTCTTGCTTCCCTCGCCGCATGAACTGATATCATACAAATGGCTTTTAGAAACTTCCACATGAGCCCCCCTTCCTCCGGGGGTCCTACATGCATATTCCTGCAGTTGCCAAAATGTTCACCTGGATCGGAATTCGTAGAGCCGCACTAACCGGCCGTTCAATGGAGCTCATTGGTGAGCCCCCATTGCAATTTCTCGTGGTTATGTCTCTCTCATAGTTTCTTTCTTTAAGGCTTGTGTTGATGCATCTTCACCACTGAGATCAGATCTCTCTTGAGGGGGCTTTTACCATTACAGACGAAGACCAATTATGTGCAAATGATTCTGTATCCCACCCCTAAAGTGAGCAATCAAGCCCATACTGCTTAGCCTTGTTTGCTCTGCACAGGAAGACAAGGGACTCCATGATTTCTGCAAAGTTTCAAATCTGTTGAGGAAAAGGCTACCTCGGTCATCGGGGGTCATTACGAGTGAGGCGGTAAGGGGTTAACGGCACCGGTAAAGGTCCCGGAGCCGTCAACCCCTTACCACCTCATTACGAGTCTGCTCGTGGGAACCCGCTAAGGATGCCTGGTTTTACCAGGCGCCCTTAGCGGGTCCCGCGAGCAGACCTGGGTGCTAACAACGGGCCCGTTATTTACGGGCACGTTGTTAGCACCCTCCCCATTCCCATTGAGACCTATGGGGGCTCGAAAGGGGATGGGTTCCTTGAATGAGGAATTACCGGGCCCTCCAAGGTCCAAATGGCCCGATAATTCCTCATTCAAGGAACCCGGACCCGGTACCCGGTAAGGGAGTATCCATGCCGCTGATAGCGGCATGGCTACCACCTAACTGCTAATGACCCCATAGTCTTCGTAAGACCCCAGAAGATCAAAGCGAGGTGACTCTTCCAGTGCATTCAATTCTGGATCATTGTTCCCCCACAAGCTTAGCTTTTTGTGACATACATGTGCTGATCTGAAACCAGGCACTGATTTCCTGAGGTATCAGATGTATGTCTGGGACATGTTTGATCATCTAGATTACGATAAACCCGGCCATTTTGTGTATAATGAAGACGTAGCGTCTCGGTCAACCTCCCCATCAAATGCACCGAGAAGAGTTGTGGGTATTATCTCTGTGATCTGCCAGAACTCGCCCCCCTTCTTCTGTACTATGAAGTCTACCCCACACTTGGGGTCTACACCACTTTATCTTTACATTTCTGGTGCACTGTCCATGATGTGCAAAAGGAAGTATGTAGGGTGGTAGTTTGCTAGGTATGTTTATATATGTCTTTTTTACCACAAACCTTCTCTTTCTGTCCACAGCTGGTCTTCAGGACATTGACCTGTCTTCGCTGGTTCAAGAGCAGATCCGGGGACTGACTGTGGACGCCGTGTCCCTTATACCAGCAGCGAAATTTGCAGTGAGTCAATGCACACATTCTCAATTCACGTATGTGCAGGTTGATGTTCTGTATGAAATTCAACTGATGATGCTATTGTGTCCGTTGTGTGGTGTGACACGATGGAGTCTAAAATAGTAAAGTCTTTGTAGAGATTACCTGAGCCTGAAGAGCGGCGATTAGGTCAAGTGCACTAGTCATAACTGCAGTCAAAAGAATTCTTTAGAGCGCAGTCATTTTGGAAACCATGACGTGTAGAACCCAACAGAGGGGAATATACGTCCTTGATACCAGATGAAGGTCATATTACGCGCCATGATGCCCACCAGTTATGTCAACTTCAGGGCGTGCTCCCCTTCCTGAGTCGGGGAAGGAGGAATGGTTGCGTGGCTGTTTCTACACTTTTCTGAGCTCTGAGGAAAACACCCTGAGCAGGACCCTGGAAGGAACCTTTCCTCGGCTTGGGGGATTCTGTACCACCCTGGTAGAACACCAGAAAGCCGGACTGGCACACACCTAGTTCGCCTGACCTACCACAGGAGGAATCCTTATTCCTGGAGGCCTTGAGAGAGCTGCATAAACCAATGCACATCCCTGCAGTTCAGGAGAAACATAAGTCCTCATGAGTGTGAATACTAATATTACTGACTGACTAGTTACTGACAAGTGATTGGAGGGTGGGAAATAGACATTAACACTATTACAGATGTCAAGCACGTGCTCTATAGTATGTGCTTGGGCTTCGCTGCAGGTGAAGGGTGGAATATTTGATCATCTAGACGGGAGGGGGGAGGCAAATCTGAGGCTCTTTTACCCAATGAACATGGGGGGCTGCTGGACATGATCCAACCATTTCTGGACGCTGAGCTGTAACCCGGTGCTGATTCTGGGCTGGTACCGGTCCACACAGCTGGGCTGATTCCTAGAAAAGCAGAATTATGGTAGGAAGAGTGCCCCCGGGAGCGTGCAAGCGCTGATGGGCAACTCATATCAGCATGACTGTGGCTTAAATCTTTAGTGTATACAAGAGGGATTGGAGGAATTAGACTACTACAGAGATATAAATACAACGTAGGCATTGGCAGACATTCTCTGGTGGGCGTGTACCTCTGGAAAATTGTGCCATAATATTAGCTGTGCTGTAGAATCATAAATGATTTTATTCTGGCAAAAGAAAACATACCAGCAGAAGTGACCTTGAGAAACTAAATTACAGAAATTAAATGGACCTAGGAGAGATGAAGATTTGTAATCACCCCAGAGAGGAAGGTGCAGACTATAGTTAGAACAGTCTCGGAAAGGGACAGACTAGAAGGGCTCGGTAACCTATAAGTGCTGTCACTATCTATGCGTATAACTACTGGGTAGAAGACAATAGCGACAGTACAGGCTCCACTCTATGCAACGTCCATAAGGTAGGTAAGACCTGGCTGTGAGACCTACGAAAAGCAGGACCCGGAGAAGGACTGGAGGTGGACGGAACTGTCCAGTGGCCAGTTAAGGTCATGCCACTTCTAGATATGAGAGACATTCCTAGGTCTAAAACCAGCTACATAGACCTATTGTGACACAACAAAGTGACCACGTTGAAGGCATGCCACCCCACTGCATATCAATTCAACGTGACGCCCCAAGCATACTGGAGTGCCTTATTTTCCACCCGCGCCTACTTCTTGCTCCACTCATTCAGAGTGGAGAAGGGGGAGAAAGGTGGGACCCCCAAAAGGCAAAGAGAAGGGATTTAGTGCAGGGGAGCAAGAAGTGGGACATACTGTAGGTCGCAAGGACGGACATTGAGAGAGATGCTGGGAGCAGTGCAGGGCACCAAGGCGGTGCATGGGGTGCATAGGGTGCGGAATCCCAGAGACATGGAGGAGGATGGGCAGGAAAGACCGAAAAAGAGCGGGCTGAGTTGGACATCTGGGAACATCACATTGTACCCATATCCACAACCTATTCACACTTCCCAGCTGCCATTGCTGCTATCCCCAAGCAGGCTGGGAGAGGAAATAAGTTAGCTGTTATATACTTTATGGCTAAAATACCTTAGCAAAGTAAAGGTCTACTAAATATGTGGATTATGAAGAGCGGTCAGTAGGGGTGTCACTATGCGTTTATCTGAAGATAATGTAGCGCTGCTTCTGTTTGCATACACATGCTCTGATCTTGTTAAATGACGCACCATCATGGGCATCGTTACTTAGTGTTACCCCCGGGTACCCAGCTTTCATCCACACCGTTTCTGCTTGATCTCCCACTGCGGCTACCAACAAACACTTAATGTCTCCTATTGCTAAGGGTACCCCTGCTGAGTATTTTTCAAATGCATAAATCCATTTCCCCGCCCCCGCTGTCAGTGGCGGGAGCATTTTAGGAGGTTATTCTTGTCTATCTGTGCCCAGGGTACATAGGTGGTCGCCCGCGACAGTGTGTATTAGGGGCATTTGCAGTTTCACCTTTCCTTTCCCACCCTTAATTGCTCTTCCCTTTTTCGCTGCCAAAGCTATTCTACCAAACCTTTCCCTTAATCTTCCTTCCTACAGGCTCTCTAATCTTGGTGTAGTCTAGGGCAGTTGCTCGGCCCCTCCCTCTGCATCATCAAAGTCACTCCAATATTCCTTGTCCCCTCTCTGGGACCCCACATTCTCCTATCCCAAGCTATCTGTTTCCCTGTCCCGCTCTATGTGGACGGTTTGTATGGGTACACTGTCTATTCGGAACAGGAAGTCACATCACTTCCATTCGCCCCAGGCAGCTGTTGAGGTGCCCCCATGGGCAACATTGGACATTTTGTCACCCTCGTCGCCTCACATGCTGCACGTAATCTTGCCAGTTCTGTATGCGTGGATGCTAAGGCTACCTCTAGGTCTCTTGCGCTCAGCCCCATGTGGGGCGATACCTCTGGAGGTGAGACATACGGTGGGGGTGGGGCCATGCTTGGTGTGGCCACCATAGTGCCCACCGACACATATGTCAGGTTTGTATACCCTTTTGCTGGGCACGTTGCTAGTGGGTATATTCCCTTTTTCGTCTCCCGATTTTTCCCAACTCTGTACTTGTCTTCTTTTCGCTGTCAGATGTTGCCCCCTCTCCTTTGGGACCTCTGTTTCTTCGAACATTCTCCAGAGGTCCAATATTTCCCTTCTATTCTGCAATGGTCCCCCCCTTATACTTTGCGGTCAAGTAAGTGGACATATGGTCCAGAGCACGTCTGTCAAAATATCCATGTTCAGGCCAGGAATGGGACATTCCCTCCTCTTTAGTCTCAGTCATCCATTGGTTGTGATACATTTTAATGTTCTCAGAGTATAGGGGTAAGGCTTTACATATATGGTCTAGGGGTGTGTCCATCCCCAATGTTGTGTCCAGAGAGTGTCTTGTGTCGGGGCTATGCTTGTACAGCTGTGCCACAGTTAAAACAGAGGTACGTCCAATATCACTTAAAGCATATACACCTTTATCGTGTCTCTAATACTAGTCAATACAGTCAATAACTTCACAACAAGAACATCAATTCACTTTTCCCACCTCCCATGTTCCCCACTAGAGCTGCTTCATTCAATCCCTAGACGCTCCCCTGATGCGCTCGCACACATCACACACGCCCCTCATGGGCCTCCGCAGTACACGTTAATATACACCCACAAAATAAACTCAAATAACAAGCTAAAATAACAACCGCTACTCTTCCCAAGCTCTCTAGTTATACGGAGATCCTATATTTCTTCTTGTATTTATCTCCCGCACTGGTCGAGACAGTACACGTGGCACCACTATCCCCCTTTATTTGGGTGGACTCCAATATTCCTTTTCCTTATCTTTAATATCCTTAAAAAAGTAAATAGAAAATGGCCATAAAAATCGCCACAATATACAAACCAACAGACACTTTCACTTTCATTCACTGCGTGTTCACCCTCCTACCACCGTTCTGTACACCCTACTCTACTTTATTATCCCTTGCAGGCTATACTCACGTGCCCACATTCTTCCGAAAGCCTCCATTCACCGGGGATCCCCAGCAGGCCTAGGCCTCTCCCTGGGGCTGTACCCGGCTCCAACAATCAGGCGGGATTTCTATAAAGGCGGCATCCTTATGGCCAATCAATGTACCTGTGTTTGGGACTGGTCACCGTAGGAGGGCACAGCCCTTCCGGAGAGGCCACCTCGATACCCTGCAGGTACGAGGATGATGGAATCATATCGCAAGGGTCATCAAATGAAAGCAAGACCCTTTTTATGCACACTCCGAATAAAGACAACCCACTAGGGAAATAGGCCAGGAGATAGCTTTGCAAGGATTACAAGGTTTAATTGTACAGAATACAAATATCAGCAAAGGACTCTGCTGCTCAAGAGCGCTCTGGTTATTCTAAAGCAAAGCAGAAGCTTAAAAGCAGAGGCTTTGCTAAGAGGTGGGGGGGGGCTAGGGGAGCCATAGTCACAGGTCATTCATTTGGTTGTAGCCCCGGATAGAAGCTCAGCGGCTACAGCCTAAATGCTTGCTAGCCCCGAGTCTTGACAATCCCGACGTTAGTGTAGCCCCAGATCTTTTCCATACCTAACAACACCCCTGGACCATGTGATTTCATCATATACAGTACAAACCGATACTACTGATCGGTCAGTCTGCATAGATGGGCCTACTGCATAGGGGATGCCAGGCTACAATTGGTTAGTTCTGTTGCCATCGATCAGGATCCACGTGGGTCAGCTGGGCTCATCTCAGTCTCAGTGTGGGGCTGGCTCCAGACTGGCTGGGTGGTGGTTAGAGGTCTATAAGCAGTTTAGTGGAGATAGATAGGCCCACTGCAGTGCCTGGGGTTGTCGCACGCTCTTGCAGGCGCATTCCTCTGAACAATACTTAATATCTGCAAAAGTGGAAGAACGAGGGGGAAGTGAATTTCTGTGAGAACTGGCCACGCAGAGTGAGTTTGGGCCCAGTGAACTGAGTTCATGGAGGTTGGCGGGTGCAGCGCAATCGTGCAGGCCTGTGCTTTTTGGCCTAAACCCTTGCAAAATTGTGTCTCGTTCTATGTGCGTTCTAGTGCTGCACATCTACTGTTGCCGCTATATTGCTTGTACATCATGTTTAATAGTGCGGTTTTCTCTCCTCTTATATAATACATCACTTCTTATGGAGTTCGCCTGATATCCATCCCAACATTGGCCATGGCAGGGGGAACGTTTGGCTCACCTCCTTCTGAGATCACAAGGTGTAGCCCTGGCTGTCATATCCCAAATAAATATGACAGGTGGCCCGGCACCTGCAGGCCGTGTCCACCCAGAGTACACAGGTCTATGTGTATGCCGTGCGGTTAGCATAGGGCAATGTGTGTGGATTAGCCCCACACGTTTCTGGATGTTGATCTACCATCATTCAATTTCATTTAATATTTCAAAAAACGCCCAGGAGAGCGCACACCCACTGTGCGGATGGTCGAATTCCTCACACTGAGGCCCTCGCGACTCAGACTTGCAGGCTGTTAAAGCCCATGTCTGCCCCCCAGTCGGGGCATGAAAGCTATATTATAGCATGTGTTAATACTGGGGAAAGAACCTACAAAGTGTGTAATGAGGGCCTTGATGGCAGAAGCATAAACGTGCTGGTAAAACGGAGGAGTTTAGTCCAATGAGGGTCTGAAAAAATGGCATATGTTTCGGTTCTTGGGATTCTCAATCTATTTTTTATTTTATTTATTTTTATTTATTTATTTATTTTTAATTTTTTTTTATTGAAATTTCCTCAAAGTGGTAAAACAAAGAGTTTTATCAAAAACTTCTTCACAGTTTCTTTCTCTTCATTAGGGAAGCACTTCGCGCAAGTCCCCTTCCTCTCCGCGTCTCACAAAGATGGTGTCTCTGTCCCACTGGGCTTTGCGTCTTTGTCCGCTTCCCTATGTTGGTTCCAGTCTTGATGCAGGTTGTGGTCCATTCGAAAGTGTGTTTATCTTTTTCATCAATATATCTATTAGTTTTGCCATTGCCACCGTCCAGTTTGTTTTTTCACCTGATATTAATCGGTTCCACCAGTCATCGGGTTCGAGGTGCCATGCTTTTTTTGCCAGGGGTTGGAGCTAAATTTTTCGGATTTCCATAGTTTCTGGGCATTTCAACACTAGATGTTTCAGTGTTTCTATTTCCGTTTGATTGTCACATAGGCGGCATGTCTTTATCCTATTCGAATCCCGAATGGCTATGATTTCTCGGGTTGGTAGTAGATTTAATCTGGCTTTTAGAAAAAGGTTTCTCAGTTTTTTGTCGGGGAATTTGTGGCAGTAATTTTGAGGTTTGTTCAAACAATTGAAAGTGGGTGGTAGATGCGTTAGAAGTTTATTGCCAGCCGCTTTCTCCACTGTGGTCATCCAATCCCACTCTTTCATTTTTCGTTTGATTCTCTCAGGATTTTCCATTAGATCTTTTTCAGAGCAGGCAATTTCTTTCAGATCTTCTTTTCTAGCCATCGCCCAATTGTTTAGGGCTCTGCACTTTCCTGCTTCAATTTCATCTCTCATGAACTCATAGGTAGGTAGCGTGTCCGACATAATTATCTTTCTGAATAGACTCATCGCACTTTGGTCCACCATGGCTGCCAAGGATACCAGGCCCAGTTCTCTCCTAATTGCCGGCATGGCTGTCGATTTCGGGACCCCTAACAGCGTTTTCCATATATAGCCCTCCAATTTTGTCCACAGCTGGCGTGGTATATTGAAAGAAGTTTCGGCTCCGTACACTAAGGTCGGCACTACCTTAGATTTGTAGAATATGATAGCTGGAGATAGCGAGAATGTTCCGTATTTTTTTTCCACTGCTCTTGCCTGTGCTGTCAGGCGCTTTGTTTTCTCCCATAGTTGACTTTGCCAAGCGCTGTCTGTTCCGGAGCTGTCCATCATTACCCCCAAGTATTTGATACTTTTTATGTTTTCTATTTCCATGTTCTCGATAAACAAAGTCTGCTTTTTCTTTCTTGGGTTTTGACCTTTTTCTAATATCAAGACCTTTGTTTTTGATTTGTTTATTTCGAGGTTGTTTTCGCTGATATATCTTGCCAGATTTGTTAGTTTCCGTTGGAGGCCTATTTTTGTTTGATCGATCAAGATTACATCGTCAGCATATAGCAGGCGTGGGATTTCTGTTTTACCAATTTTGGGAGGGAACACTCTTATTTTCTCTTCTGAGTGTTGGTAATCTCCCAGGAAGGCTATGAATAGTGCTGGGGCCAATGGACAGCCCTGTTTTACACCTCTGTTTACTTCGATCTCTTCAGAGAGGGTGCCTTGTAGGTTTAATTTCACTCTGATTTTCGTCTTTGTATGTAGGGCTTTTATGGGGTCCATCACCTCCTCTGGGCACTTCCAGGATTGTAGTTTGTCCCATAGCATTCTTCGATTTATCCTATCGAACGCTTTTGATAGGTCCACAAAGGCCAGGAAGATCCTTGGGGCCCCCTCCTTTACTTTTTCCTTCAGAATATTCAGTAGAAAGATGCTGATACCCGTACTTCCGTTTTTTTGGAACCCTGTTTGCAGGACGTCTCTTGAAGGGCCGTTTTGTTCCCAGGTGCGAAAGTGAGTGAGCAGGTGAGTCGCAAAGATCTTTCCTATTATATCTAATAGGGCGATGGGTCTATAGCTTTCAGGCTCATGTCGTGCTCCTTTCTTGTAGATCGGTACTATGACCGCATTTAGCCATGTTTTCAGAATCATTTTTTTCCTGCCGCACTCCTCAAAAATCTTGCTGATTAGATTGGACCATTCCTTCGGGCACATTTTAAGGTCCGTATTTGATAGACCATCCAGACCTGGTGCGCGGGATGTTTTTAGTTTGTTGATTGTTTTTTCGATGTCAGCTTTATCTGATACGTCGACCCAGGGTGTGTTGTTCCTTTTATTCATTGCGCCCTCATCTTGTTCCGGGGACTTGAATTCTGTTGTAAAGTGGCCTATCCAACTTGCTTCCGGGACTGCGTTGCTCTGCACGCTCTTGAGTGTATTATTTGGTGCGTTTATCAAGCCCCAGAAATCCCTTGCCTTTTTTGATTGTAATTTTGACATCATTTCATCAGCGTCTTTTTGGATTTGGTCAGCTCTGTGCTGTTTTCTCCAGTTTGTATACTCGTTCTTTGCCTGCTTCCATTTCTTCCAGCGCGTTGGTCTTTTTTTCCACTCTTTTCAGTCTACGGACAATTTTCCTTTTGTCTACCAACTCTTTATCAAAAGCATGTTTTGGTACTATTGGGTTTTCGCTGTTTTTATTCACCTTTCTTCGCAATGCCAATAAAAATGGTAGGTAGTTCGGTCTCTCCTCATCCGATGTCATTTGAGATTTGGTTGTCTTTTGGGACCACGCTATGTTTATTTTCGCTATGTCGGTTTCGGTTATTCTTAGACGGGTTCTCTGGGCATTTACTTCAACTGCTGAAGCATATACTTCCTTATTTGGTATGTGTCCTTGCCATGAGCACATTAGCAGATTGTGATCGCTTTGTTGGGTTTTTATAACTTCAAAATTTCTCATGACATTTGTCAACCCATCCGAGATAAAGATGTAGTCCAGGGTCGCTTTTGATGCATTGGTTCCCACGTTGGAAGGTTTTGTTGGGAGGGAAAGAGGTCGGCTGTGTTTTGGATGTTCCTGACTCTGATGACCTCATTCCACGCTTTCCCTCTTTCTCCAGCTGGGTCGTATGTTCCACTTGCTTGTTTGCCCCCCAAGTATACCGACTCTATCTTGGAACATTTCGCGTTGAAGTCTCCACATACTACGATTTCGATCCTCTCGAACTCCTCGTATATCTTATCAATTGTGTCTCTCATGTTTGAACAGAACGATTTGGTGGACGTCCGTTGTGGGTTCCAATAGCAGTTGACTATCGCTAGTGGCTTTATCTGAGATTTTTGCTTCTTACCATCGCACTGATTCCATGATGTCAAAACCACCAATAGTTCATAAGCTTCTTTCCATTTTTTTGGTTCCGATAGCCCCTGTCCTGTTTTGATCGCTATTAGGAGACCTGATGAAGGTCTACCTAGCAGACCTTTTACTGCCGGCGAGATTTCGACGGTGTAGCCATCGAGCACTGGCCTATCGAGCAACCATGTTTCTTGAAGGCATATTATATCGTAAATGCCCAGTTCCACCTCTCCAGCTGTGGTCAGATGTGCGTGGCCTCTTGTGTTCCAAGACCCTAAAGTAAAATTATCTTTTTCGGGCCTCACCGCGTCACTGCTTTGATTTATCTCGTGGACGCCGGGGGACCCATGTCGTTGCTATTTTTTTGAGTTTTTGTTCCAGCTTTGTGTTAGCCATTTCCATGGGCCTACTTTCTGTTCCTCCACCACTTTCCTCTCTGTTTTAGATGTTACTCTATTCTTATCCTCATGTCTCCTTTGCTCGTCCCCTCTTACCCTCCGTAAATCCCTGTCTTTGTCCTTTGCCGGGGAATCTTCTGAGACTTCCTTCGGTCTCTCCCGGTTCTCCCTAGACAGGCGGGACCGGCTTGATGCTTGGATTTCTGTCTCTTTCTTGTTTCTCTCACTCTTTCGTGCATCTTCCCATCTGATGTTACGATGCTCTCTGCGTGCTTCCACCCTCTCCTGTGGTTCTTTCCAACGGTTTTGACGGTAGAGCTCTTCCGTCCTTGATTTGTAGTGCGTTTGTGCTCTTTGGGTTTCTGCCTTTTCCATTACGAGGGTGTTTTTATCGTTTTTCTTGGTTAACTCCGTGAGGTGGAAACCCAAATGTTCGATTTCTTCATAGACTTGTTGGTCAATATGTTCGATTCTTGCGGACTTGAGATGGAGGTAGGCCTTGGCCCTCTTTTCTCTATGATAAGGCTCCACAAGTTTCAGGTCTTCTGTTCTGATTTTTCTCAGGGTTTTCATTTTTTTCATTATATTCAGCACTGTAGGTCTATTCAAGATCAAGAATCTTCCGTCTTTGACTCTCTGTTCCAGTTTAAACACTCTTGTCTCTTCTTTCTTTTTGTCGTGCCTGGCCTTTTCATGGCTTTCCTCTTTCTCGTTCGAAAGCGTTTCTGTGCTGCTATTATTGTTTGGGTTTTCCCTTGTATTTCCCAGAATACCCAGGGGGCCTTTTTTCTGTTGTGGGTCGTCTAAATTTGCCAACTGTCGATCGGAGGCTACTTTAGGCGCCTGCTCGTTCTCCGCCACTCCGTTCCCATCCACCTTGTCCGTTATTTGGCTTGCGCCTTTTTTTTTTATCTCACCCTCTCTTGTTTCTTTACTTTGTTGTTTGGTTTCTTCCTTGTGTTCGTGGGTTGAGATGTTCATTAAGTCGGACATCACCATAAACTCCTCTATGGTTTTCGGTGATCTAGCGTCCGGTTCCTTCATTCGTCTTTGCGTTGGTTTGTTGTTTTTCTCCTCTCCTACGCACCCTGCCACAAGGTCGATTATTTCTGATGGCTCAGTCGTTTGCCTCACTGATAATGTCACGCCTCTCTTTTCCTCCGGGTTGTGATGTGATACTTGGGTTGTTCTTTTAACGATTTGCTCCCCAGTCAGTGCTTTTTTCTTCTCTCTGGGAGATGAGGGCGGATTTCCCTTTGTCTTCGACTGCGCTGCCATTTCCTGGATCTTAGCTTTTGTACAGCTCCTTTTTTCCATTTGATCCTTATTTAGGGCTTCCATTATTTCGATCTTCTTTTCAAGCGTTTTGATTTTGGTTTCCCACTTGCATGCTTCCTGCGTTGCCCGATTTTCACGCACGATGATATAACTTTGTACATGGCTTAGTTTACTTATCATATTTGCCAGGATTGCAGTGTTATCCTTTACATCTTCCTTTATTGCCTCGTATAGCTTGCAGAATGGTGCCAGCACGATTGACATAGCTGACATAATTGCGATCATGTCTGGTTTGTTGTTAGGTGTCTCTTTCTGCATTGAGGCTGCGATGTCACTTAGTCTTCTCTTTTTTGGAGATTCTTGAATTTTCTCTTGTCTTCGTGTCGCCTTGTGAGGGTCTGACTGTGTTATGTCCACCAAAGGACTATATACTTTGTCCTTTCTTTGATTTGGCCCACCCGACCCTTTGATCGACAGTACTTGGTCCCAGATTGCTTTCGACGCATCCCTTGTTTCGATGGCTGCTTTCATGGGGGAGCCTGTCGTCAGATGTGGTTTATTCCATGCCGTAGACTGTTCTCTGTCCGATGGTGGTACCCCTCTTTGTGTTGTGTTCCCAAGTTGCGGGTTTGCAGAAACCTGCTCCTTGTTGTTCTCCCCCTCCTGCTCAATTCTTTCCTGTTCCGTCTCTTTAGTCCCATTTTTTGGGGTTTTCATTAGCGGTCCAGGGGGGAGGACACGTAGCTGTTCTCTTTCCGTACCTGCCTCCTGACCACTCATCTCACTGATCCTAGGAGGGACTATACTCTGAGTTGCCGTCTTTTCCGAGATTGCCTCTTTTGCCTGGTCTTGGCTGATGGACACAAACGGACCACTTTCGGTTCTTCGCTGCTTTGGCGCAGATGGCGTTTCCCCGACCGCTTCCAACAATTCAGCATCGGAAACTTCGTCATCAATTAGTAACTTTCTTTTATGATGTTGTATGAAGAAGTTCTTTAATGGGTGCGATATGATAGGAGCCGGTAAACCTTTCCTTTGGGAACCTCTTCTTTTCGTCTCTTTCGTTCTTGTCTGTTCGATCCCTCCCTTTCTGCCCGTTTTCCTTTCAGTTCTTGCCTTTTTTGTCGTTCCTTTTTTCCTTATTTTCAAACATAGTTGGTGGTTTCCCCCTCTTTTCTCCCCTTTTTGCCCTTTAGCCGGTGTCTTCTGGTTTGCTTCCAATTCCGTTGATCCATTTATTATATCACCTGAGCCATCAGGTTCGATGATCTCTAGGTCTGAATCTGCTGCACTCAGCCCCTCTTCGGAGTCTATGCGACTCGCCACATCCGATTCATCTTCGGAGTCAGTTTCGCTGGCAATGGCCTCCTTAGTGGTATTATTTTCATGTGATCTTCTTTTAGTCCGTCTTACTTTTTTTTTAATACAGCTCTCTTTCTCACTGCTCCTTTGGTGTATCATAGCTTTTATTTCTATTTTACTCGTCTTCTGGGCTACCACTCCCCCGGGTTCGTACTCCAGAGTAGTGGTCTGCTGGCTCCACGGTTTTCCGCAGCTCCCTCCTGGGCTGTTTGGTTGGTTTTGCACTGGACACTGAGTGATCCTCAGTGCCTCTGCCTCTGCCTCTGACTCTCCTGGTCCCTTCACGGGCCCATTGTTGTTTCCTGGGAGGCTTTTGTTGAAGGGGGGCCCTTTCGTTCCGAGACGAGACCCCCGCCTCTGTGACCGCGGCCTCCACGTCCTCCGCTTTCCCCTCTTCATCCTCCTCTCTCCTTCCTTCTTCGTCGTTAGGGCTCCGGCCTAGCCCTTCGCTCCTGAACTTCCGCCTGGCATCAGGCAGGCGCCGTCCTCCGACCGCGCTCGCACAGACGTCACTCATCTCCAGCGGAGACTGCGAGAAGCCAGCCGTAGGATCGGCCTCAGACACCGGGGTACTCGTGCTGGTAAGTTCATCCCCCCGAGATTCTGCTCCACTCCATGGACATAGAATCTCACCGTCTAAGGGTGCTTCCACTTCTGACGTGATCCGTTTTCCGAGAACACTCTCGTTATTCTTTGTTTGTTTCCTCACATCTGCCCCACTACTGCCCCTAGGGGTCTCGATAGTGTTAGGAACTCCGACGACCCCCCCCATAGGTGTTTGCTTGGTTTTCGGAGCTCCTATCTCCTCAGAGGTCGGGGCTGTAGTTTTGGCCCCCGACTTTAGGGCCGGACGGCCAGAGACCTCTTCCTCAACAGGGCTCACTGTCTGTCTCACTGCCTGTCTCACTGCGGATTCGGACTTACTCCTCTCCTTTAATCCGGTCGCCATTAACCATGTGGTTTTTGCAGACTTCTGTGGTCTTACGTCCGGTTCCATGCGACTCTGACTCCGCGTCTGCAGCGGACTGCTGCAGACTGCTTCTCACCTCTGCTTCCCAGCTCCGCTCACCGCTCCGCGGTAGGTGTGGGTAGTTATAGGCTCCACCTCACACAGTTAGGACAGTAGAAAGACTCTCGTGCTGGACTGCTGCAGACTGCTTCTCACCTCTGCTTCCCAGCTCCGCTCACCGCTCCGCGGTAGGTGTGGGTAGTTATAGGCTCCACCTCACACAGTTAGGACAGTAGAAAGACTCTCGTGCTGGACTGCTGCAGACTGCTTCTCACCTCTGCTATTTATTTTTAATGAATCTAATGAGTGTTCCTGTGTTTGTTGCCTCCTGTCTGTTGCAGGTCATATTTACTCCAGCCCAGCTGATGATGTTTACCAGCGAGCAAGCGGCGGCAGTCACCCTGGAGCAGTATGAACATTTGAACCCGGAGCAAAGGCAAGCAGTGTCCAGTGCCCAGTACGAGGGGGAGGTCAGCCATGACCACCGCGGTGAGTTCTAGCTGAGTCACTTGTTGCCTGTGTTCTGCCTGTCCACTTGTGGCACACTGTATAGTCCTCGTGGGGTCATGCGCAAGGTGCCAGCACACGCAAACCATGGACACAATATTCACAACACCCATGATTATTTCATTAACTAGAATTGCCATGTACTATAATTTAGCACTCCTTGCCACCGTGTTTAAGACTTCTTAGCACTGTAGGTAATGAGTAGTGCTATAACAGTGCTATGTGAAAAAGACCCTAACACCCCTCAATATCAATAAATCTAACCTACCTTCTCTCCGTCTCCACAAATGATTGGCATGTCTGCCAGTCTTTCCACAGGGGAAAGCTCCAGAGCGCTAGTCTGCAAAGAAATTGATCCCCTCAACATAAGCTGCTTGCACTGCGCCCTTACCCCAAAAACCTCCATCTGAACCCCAGCTAAAACTTCAGCCGCCATCCTAATGTAGTCTATGTTTGTGTGTGTCAATATTTTAGTTTCTATGTATTTTTGCACCCAGTAGTATTTGTTTTGTATCAATCTATGAATAATTAAAACATGAGTAAAATCTGATGGCATTTAAACCTCAGAACTCTAGGTTGCAAGCAGATGCCTTCACAAAATGAGTTGACCTTATCAACTACATCGCCAAGTGTATTAAATGCTAAAAGTTTGGGGTGGGGCCATTCTCTCACAAATTATAGATGAAAACTTGATGTCCGGTGAGGGCAATAGTGGGGGAGCGGCTGCGTGCCCAGTAGCATCACTCTGCTACAGTTGAGTGTACGGTAATCATGGAGAACCTGGCTAGGAGAAGAAGAGGAGGTTTGATTCAATCTTTGCAATGAAGTCTTGGGGTTTATTCACACCAACTTCAGAGTACTCAGCAACCTTTCAATAGACCTTTACCGAATGTGCTTCAGACCGCAGAACATAATTGTGCATTTTTTAATAGAGCCTTGGTTTGAGAAAGGCAATGTCAATTGACCGAAACACGTGTCACCAGTATAGGGCTATCAATGTGATGCATATTTTGAACTGGGTGTGTCAATAAACACTAGTTCCAGAATCACTTAACATTTTGTGTGGCGCATTTATATACAGAAGTGAGTGTTTTTCCATGTTTTTCCAAGTTGATTCAATCATTGTTGGTGGAAATGTCTTTGTATAGGGGTAATGCATTGCTTTAGGAGAAGAGGAGGTTTGATTCAATCTTTCATGGTGGAAAAGTCATTGTATAGGGGTCATGTATTGCTTTAGAGAAAGAGTAGGTTTGATTCAATCTTTGGTGGTGGAAATGTCTTTGTATAGGAGTCATGCATTGCTTTATAGGAAGAGGAGGTTTGATTCAATCTTTGGTGGTGAAAATGCCATTGTATAAGGGTCATGCATTGCTTTAAAAGAAGAGGAGGTTTGATTCATTCTTTGATGGTGGGAATGTCATTGTATAGGGGTCAGGCATTGCTTTAGAGGAAGAGGAGGTTTGATTCAATCTTTGGTGGTGGAAATGTCTTTGTATAGGGGTCATGCATTGCTTTAGAGTAAGAGGAGGTTTGATTCAATCTTTGGTGGTGAAAATGTCATTGTATAAGGGTCATGCATTGCTTTAGAAGAAGAGGAGGTTTGATTCAATCTTTGATGGTGGGAATGTCATTGTATAGGGGACATGCATTTCTTTAGAAGAAGAGGAGGTTTTATGTAATCTTTGATGGAAGAAATGTCATTGTATGGTGTTCAAGGATTACTTTACAAGAAGAGGAGGTTTGATTCAATCTTTGATGGTGGAAATGCCATTGTATAGGGGTCATGCATTGCTTTACAAGAAGAGGAGATTTGATTCAATCTTTGATGGTAGAAATGTCATTGTATAGGCGACATGCATTGCTTTAGATGAAGAGGAGGTTTGTTTTAATCTTTGATGTTAGAAATGTCATTGTATAGGGTTCAGGCATTGCTTTAGAGTGAGAGGAGGTTTGATTCAATCTTTGGTGGTGGAAATGTCATTGTATAGCAGTCATGCATTGCTTTAGAAGAAGAGGAGGTTTGATTCACTCTTTGATGGTGGAAATGTCATTGTATGGGGGTCATGCATTGCTATAGAAGAAGAGGAGGTTTGATTCAATCTTTGATGGCGGAAAGGTCATTGTATAGGGGACATGCATTTCTTTAGAAGAAGAGGAGGTTTGATTCAATCTTTGGTGGTGAAAATGTCATTGTATAAGGGTCATGCATTGCTTTAAAAGAAGAGGAGGTTTGATTCAATCTTTGATGGTGGGAATGTCATTGTACAGGGGTCAGGCATTGCTTTAGAGGAAGAGGAGGTTTGATTCAATCTTTGGTGGTGGAAATGTCTTTGTATAGGGGTCATGCATTGCTTTAGAGGAAGAGGAGATTTGATTCAATCGTTGGTGTTGAAAATGTCATTGTATAAGGGTCATGCATTGCTTTAGAAGAAGAGGAGGTTTGATTCAATCTTTGATGGTGGGAATGTCATTGTATAGGGGACATGCATTTCTTTAGAAGAAGAGGAGGTTTTATGTAATCTTTGATGGAAGAAATGTCATTGTATGGTGTTCAAGGATTACTTTATAAGAAGAGGAGGTTTGATTCAATCTTTGATGGTGGAAATATCATTGTATAGGGGTCATGCATTGCTTTACAAGAAGAGGAGGTTTGATTCAATCTTTGATGGTAGAAATGTCATTGTATAGGGGACATGCATTGCTTTAGACAAAGTGGAGGTTTGTTTTAATCTTTGATGTTAGAAATGTCATTGTATAGGGTTCAGGCATTGCTTTAGAGTGAGAGGAGGTTTGATTCAATCGTTGGTGTTGAAAATGTCATTGTATAAGGGTCATGCATTGCTTTAGAAGAAGAGGAGGTTTGATTCAATCTTTGATGGTGGGAATGTCATTGTATAGGGGACATGCATTTCTTTAGAAGAAGAGGAGGTTTTATGTAATCTTTGATGGAAGAAATGTCATTGTATGGTGTTCAAGGATTACTTTATAAGAAGAGGAGGTTTGATTCAATCTTTGGTGGTGGAAATGTCATTGTATAGCAGTCATTCATTGCTTTAGAAGAAGAGGAGGTTTGATTCACTCTTTGATGGTGGAAATGTCATTGTATGGGGGTCATGCATTGCTATAGAAGAAGAGGAGGTTTGATTCAATCTTTGATGGCGGAAAGGTCATTGTATAGGGGACATGCATTTCTTTAGAAGAAGAGAAGGTTTGATGTAATCTTTGATGGAAGAAATGTCATTGTATAGTGTTCAAGCATTGCTTTATAAGAAGAGGAGGTTTGCTTCAATCTTTGATGGTGGAAATGTCATTGTATAGGGGTAAGGCATTGCTTTAAAATAAGAGGAGGTTTGATTCAATCTTTGATGGTAGAAATGTCATTGTATAGGGGGCATGCATTGATCTAGAAAAAGAGGGGGTTTGATTCAATCTTTGATGGAGGCAATGTCATTGAATAGGGGTCATGCATTGCTTTAGAATAAGAGGAGGTTTGATTCAATTTTGATGGTGGAAATGTCATTGTATAGGGGTCAGGCATTGATTTAGAAAAAGAGGGGGTTTGATTCCATCTTTGATGAGGCAATGTCATTGTATAGGGGTCATGCATTGCTTGAGAACAAGAGGAGGCTGATTCAATCTTTCATTGTGGAAATGTCATTGTATAGGGGTAATACATTCCTTTAGAGGAAGAGGAGGTTTGATTCAATCTTTGGTGGTGGAAATGTCATTGAATAGGGGTCATGCATTACTTTAGAGGAAGAGGAGGTTTGATTCAATCTTTGGTGGTGGAAATGTCTTTGTATAGGGGTCATGCTTTTCTTTAGAAGAAGAGGAGATTTGATTTAATCTTTGGTGGTGGGGATGTCATTGTATAGGGGTCATGCTTTGCTTTAGAAGAAGAGGAGATTTGATTCAATCTTTGATGGTGGAGATGTCATTGTATAGGGGTCAGACATTGCTTTAGAAGAAGAGGAGGTTTGATTCAATCTTTGATTGTGGAAATGTCATTGTATGGTGGTCAAGCATTGCTTTAGAAGAAGAGGAGGTTTGATTCAATTTTGATGGTGGAAATGGCATTGTATAGGGGTCAGGCATTGCTTTAGAAGAAGAGGAGGTTTGATTCAATCTTTGATGGTGGACATGTCAATATATAGTGGTCATGCATTGCTTGAGAAGAAGAGAAGGTTTGATTCAATCTTTGATGGTGCAAATGTCATTGTATAGGGGTAATGCATTACTTTAGAGGAAAGGAGGTTTGATTCAATCTTTGGTGGTGGAAATTTCATTGAATAGGGGTCATGCATTGCTTGAGAAGAAGAGAAGGTTTGATTCAATCTTTGGTGGTGGAAATTTCATTGAATAGGGGTCATGCATTGCTTGAGAAGAAGAGGAGGTTTGATTCAATCTTTGATGGCAAAATGGCATTGTATAGTGGTCATGCATTGCTTTAGAAGAAGAGGAGGTTTGATTCAATCTATGATGGTGGAAAGGTCAATGTATAGGGGTCAGGCATTGATTTAGAAGAAGAGGGGGTTTGATTCAATATGTGATGGAGGCAATGTCACTGTATAGGGATCATGCATTTCTTTAGAAGAAGAGGAGGTTTGATTCAATCTTTGATGATGGAAATTTCATTGTAGAGGGGTCATGCATTGCTTTAGAGGAAGAGGAGGCTTGATTCAATCTTTGGTGGTGGAAATGTCTTTGTATAGGGGTCATGCATTGATTTAGAGGAAGAGGAGGTTTGATTCAATCTTTGGTGGTGGAAATGTCATTTTATACGGGACATGCATTTCTTTAGAAGAAGAGGAGATTTGATTCAATCTTTGATGGTGGAAATATCATTGTATTGGGGTCATGCATTGCTTTAGAGGAAGAGGAGGTTTGATTCAATCTTTGGTGGTGGAAATGTCTTTGTATAGGGGTCATGCATTGCTTTATAGGAAGAGGAGGTTTGATTCAATCTTTGGTGGTGAAAATGTCATTGTATAAGGGTCATGCATTGCTTTAAAAGAAGAGGAGGTTTGATTCAATCTTTGATGGTGGGAATGTCATTGTATAGGGGTCAGGCATTGCTTTAGAGGAAGAGGAGGTTTGATTCAATCTTTGGTGGTGGAAATGTCTTTGTATAGGGGTCATGCATTGCTTTAGAGGAAGAGGAGGTTTGATTCAATCTTTGGTGGTGAAAATGTCATTGTATAAGGGTCATGCATTGCTTTAGAAGAAGAGGAGGTTTGATTCAATCTTTGATGGTGGGAATGTCATTTTATAGGGTTATAGGGGACATGCATTTCTTTAGAAGAAGAGGAGGTTTTATGTAATCTTTGATGGAAGAAATGTCATTGTATGGTGTTCAAGGATTACTTTATAAGAAGAGGAGGTTTGATTCAATCTTTGATGGTGGAAATGCCATTGTATAGGGGTCATGCATTGCTTTACAAGAAGAGGAGGTTTGATTCAATCTTTGATGGTAGAAATGTCATTGTATAGGGGACATGCATTGCTTTAGATGAAGAGGAGGTTTGTTTTAATCTTTGATGTTAGAAATGTCATTGTATAGGGTTCAGGCATTGCTTTAGAGTGAGAGGAGGTTTGATTCAATCTTTGGTGGTGGAAATGTCATTGTATAGCAGTCATGCATTGCTTTAGAAGAAGAGGAGGTTTGATTCACTCTTTGATGGTGGAAATGTCATTGTATGGGGGTCATGCATTGCTATAGAAGAAGAGGAGGTTTGATTCAATCTTTGATGGCAGAAAGGTCATTGTATAGGGGACATGCATTTCTTTAGAAGAAGAGGAGGTTTGATTCAATCTTTGGTGGTGAAAATGTCATTGTATAAGGGTCATGCATTGCTATAAAAGAAGAGGAGGTTTGATTCAATCTTTGATGGTGGGAATGTCATTGTATAGGGGTCAGGCATTGCTTTGGAGGAAGAGGAGGTTTGATTCAATCTTTGGTGGTGGAAATGTCTTTGTATAGGGGTCATGCATTGCTTTAGAGGAAGAGGAGATTTGATTGAATCTTTGGTGGTGAAAATGTCATTGTATAAGGGTCATGCATTGCTTTAGAAGAAGAGGAGGTTTGATTCAATCTTTGAAGGTGGGAATGTCATTGTATAGGGGACATGCATTTCTTTAGAAGAAGAGGAGGTTTTATGTAATCTTTGATGGAAGAAATGTCATTGTATGGTGTTCAAGGATTACTTTATAAGAAGAGGAGGTTTGATTCAATCTTTGATGGTGGAAATGTCATTGTATAGGGGTCATGCATTGCTTTACAAGAAGAGGAGGTTTGATTCAATCTTTGATGGTAGAAATGTCATTGTATAGGGGACATGCATTGCTTTAGACAAAGAGGAGGTTTGTTTTAATCTTTGATGTTAGAAATGTCATTGTATAGGGTTCAGGCATTGCTTTACAGTAAGAGGAGGTTTGATTCAATCTTTGGTGTTGGAAATGTCATTGTATAGCAGTCATGCATTGCTTTAGAAGAAGAGGAGGTATGATTCACTCTTTGATGGTGGAAATGTCATTGTATGGGGTCATGCATTGCTATAGAAGAAGAGGAGGTTTGATTCAATCTTTGATGGCGGAAAGGTCATTGTATAGGGGACATGCATTTCTTTAGAAGAAGAGGAGGTTTGATGTAATTTTTGATGGAAGAAATGTCATTGTATAGTGTTCAAGCATTGCTTTATAAGAAGGGGAGGTTTGCTTCAATCTTTGATGGTGGAAATGTCATTGTATAGGGGTAAGGCATTGCTTTAAAATAAGAGGAGGTTTGATTCAATCTTTGATGGTAGAAATGTCATTGTATAGGGGGCATGCATTGATCTAGAAAAAGAGGGGGTTTGATTCAATCTTTGATGGAGGCAATGTCATTGAATAGGGGTCATGCATTGCTTTAGAAGAAGAGGAGGTTTGATTCAATCTTTGATGGTGGAAATGTCATTGTATAGGGGTCAGGCATTGATTTAGAAAAAGAGGGGGTTTGATTCCATCTTTGATGAGGCAATGTCATTGTATAGGGGTCATGCATTGCTTGAGAACAAGAGGAGGTTGATTCAATCTTTCATGGTGGAAATGTCATTGTATAGCGGTAATGCATTCCTTTAGAGGAAGAGGAGGTTTGATTCAATCTTTGGTGGTGGAAATCTCATTGAATAGGGGTCATGCATTACTTTAGAGGAAGAGGAGGTTTGATTCAATCTTTGGTGGTGGAAATGTCTTTGTATAGGGGTCATGCATTGCTTTAGAAGAAAAGGAGATTTGATTCAATCTTTGGTGGTGGAGATGTCATTGTATAGGGGTCATGCTTTGCTTTAGAAGAAGAGGAGATTTGATTTAATCTTTGGTGGTGGGTATTTCATTGTATAGGGGTCATGCTTTGCTTTAGAAGAAGAGGAGATTTGATTCAATCTTTAATGGTGGAGATGTCATTGTATAGGGGTCAGACATTGCTTTAGAAGAAGAGGAGGTTTGATTCAATCTTTGATTGTGGAAATGTCATTGTATGGTGGTCAAGCATTGCTTTAGAAGAAGAGGAGGTTTGATTCAATTTTGATGGTGGAAATGGCATTGTATAGGGGTCAGGCATTGCTTTAGAAGAAGAGGAGGTTTGATTCAATCTTTGATGGTGGACATGTCAATATATAGTGGTCATGCATTGCTTGAGAGGAAGAGAAGGTTTGATTCAATCTTTGATGGTGCAAATGTCATTGTATAGGGGTAATGCATTACTTTAGAGGAAAGGAGGTTTGATTCAATCTTTGGTGGTGGAAATTTCATTGAATAGGGGTCATGCATTGCTTGAGAAGAAGAGAAGGTTTGATTCAATCTTTGATGGTGGAAATGTCATTGTATAGGGGTAATTCATTACTTTAGAGAAAGAGGAGGTTTGATTCAATCTTTGATGGCAAAATGGCATTGTATAGTGGTCATGTATTGCTTTAGAAGAAGAGGAGGTTTGATTCAATCTTTGATGGTGGAAAGGTCAATGTATAGGGGTCAGGCATTGATTTAGAAGAAGAGGGGGTTTGATTCAATATGTGATGGAGGCAATGTCACTGTATAGGGATCATGCATTTCTTTAGAAGAAGAGGTTTGATTCAATCTTTGATGATGGAAATTTCATTGTAGAGGGGTCATGCATTGCTTTAGAGGATGAGGAGGCTTGATTCAATCTTTGGTGGTGGAAATGTCATTGTATTGGGGTCATACATTGCTTTACAGGAAGAGGAGGTTTGATTCAATCTTTGGTGGTGGAAATGTCATTTTATACGGGGCATGCATTGCTTTAGAAGAAGAGGAGATTTGATTCAATCTTTGATGGTGGAAATATCATTGTATTGGGGTCATGCATTGCTTTAGAAAAAGAGGAGGTTTGATTCAAACTTTGATGGTGGAAATATCATTGTATAAGGTTCAGGCATTGCTTTAGAAAAATAGGGGGATTGATTAAATCTTTGATGGTGGAAAGGTCATTGTAAAGTGGTCATGCATTGCTTAAGAAGAAGAGGAGGTTTGTGTCATGAACCATCGGACGCGTCCTTTCTGGATTTCCTGGTCCCTGACCCATAGGGGCTTGCACACAGCAGTACTCCCAACATGGCCGCCGAACGCGGAACACGGTTTACCAGTTTCCGCGTCGTACGCATTACGTTCTAAAAAGCAGACACGCCCCCGCAGCCCTGCGCGTCTCAATGCTACCGCTTGCCGTGGGTAGACGTGTGCTGCCGTAGTTCGCTTGTGCTTATCCTCTGATTCCTGGTTCCCGGTTCCCCTAAATTCCTCCTCCTTCATTCTCCCTCTTTTTGTCCTCTATTGCATCCTGTATCTCCGTGCACTCGTCTTCCGTGTGCACTCTTTGCTGTTTTCCTGAATTTCCTCAGACTTCCCCAGACATCTGAACGTTCCCAGGAGTCAGAACGCTGAACGCACGCTGGAAGCCGAGGACCTACACACAGGGTTATACAAGACCCGAACTGTGCGAAAGAAGACTCCATCTAAGAACTCCAACAAACAACATAGACAGGTGAGAAGGGGGAAACCTGTGACAGATTGAGACGCCAACAAACTGATACAGATACGGACATGGAGGCTGCAGTTCAAGACCTCATGCGCGGCATGCAAGAGTTAACCACAGAAGTTCAGAATCTCAAAGCCGAAAATGCTGCAATTAAAACAACTAGCCCTGTCACGTGATTCCGCGACCAAGGAAAGTCTATTGCTGGGCGGAGTAGTGGATAAATATGATGGCTCCTCAAAGAACCTTCGTGGCTTCCCTGATTCGTGTTTAGTGCACTTTACCTTTAAGCCCTACTACTTTTCCACCCCCAGGGAAAAGGTGGGCTTTATGATTTCGCATCTCTCCGGGAATGCATTAACCTGGGCTACGCCCTTAGTTAATTCTGGAGATGCCCTCCTGGATGATTATGATGGGTTCGTACGGGCTCTAAAGACCATGTTTGACCACCCAGAACAGGTTTACAATGCCCAAGAACGTCTATTGGATTTCCAACAAGGGTCCCAGGATATGCTTACGTATGTAACACGCTTTAAGCAACTGGCCAAGGAAGCAGATTGGTCCTTGGAGGCCTGCTTTACCCTATTCCGGAGAGGACTAAACGAAGAGATAAAAGACGAGCTAGCCAGGGTAGCTCGCCCCGGTTCCTTCCAGGCCCTTATGGACCTCTCTTTACAAATAGACTTTCAAATCAAGGAAAGGAAGGCAGAAAAGAAGAAAACAAAGATGCCTTACCAAAAGACCTCTATAGAATCTCCCTCTAAACCCGAGCCCACTCCTGCCCCGACCACAGACCCAGAACCCATGCAACTGGGGGCCTTCCGCTGACCCATATCCCCGCAAGAAAGATTGCAACGGATTCACACCGGGTTGTGTATGTACTGTGCCTTAGATAAACATCTTGTGAGAGAATGTCCTTTGGCCCCTCCACGGCGTTCGGGAAATGCCAGCTCACAATCCTAGATGGAGCACAGCTTCGGGAGAGAGATGTTTGCTCCACATTTATTCCATCCTTGAACTCTCCTGGACAAAACAACCTTGTGATCCTGCAGGCCTTTCTATCGCCATCCAAGAAAGAAACTTACCCCATTCTGGCATTAGTGGATTGTGGAGCCATGGGGATTTTTATAGATCAGGATTGGGTCACTACCCACCACATTCCATATGGAACTCGAGACATCATGCAACCTGTAGAGGCCATCGATGGGCGACCTCTCTCTTCAGGACCAATAACCCTGCAACCCACAGAGATCCAGCTCTCGATAAACCATCATCAAGAGATGATAAAGTTTGACAACATAAAGTCTGTCCATTATCCAATGGTACTGGGTATGCCCTGGTTACAGAAGCACAACCCATACATCAACTGGGCAGCAGGATCCTTGTGTCTTGGCTCCGAACATTGCATGTCTCACTGCCTATCCCTGGATTCCTCCTCAAGATCCTCTGAAGGTACGCTGACAGACCAGCAAGGCCCACTCACGGTCTCAAATATTATCCAGGTTCCGAGGGCCTATCAGGATTACACTGATGTGTTTTCAACTGCCATAGTTCAAGCCCTACCCACTCACAGACCTGAAGACTACGCTATTGATACTGAACCCTCAGCAGTGATTCCCTTTGGAAGGATGTTCATCCTATCAGAACCAGAACAAGGGCCCTCCGAGAATACTTGGATACCAACCTAGAAAATGGCACCATACGACCATCCAAATCCCCGGCGGGAGCTTTGTTGTTTTTCGTTCCCAAGAAAGCTACTAAGGGGCTTAGGCCTTATCTTGATTATCGTGGTCTTAATCAATGCACCCTCAAGGACCGCTACCCATTGCCCTTAATCTCGGATATCCTGGAAGCGGTGAGAGGAGCTGTAATCTTCACGAAATTAGATCTCAGAGGTGCCTACCATCTGATCCGTATAAAGGAAGGTGACGAATGGAAAACAGCCTTTAGAACACCCTTTGGTCACTTTGAATACTTGGTTATGCCCTTCGTACTCACCAATGCCCCAGCGGTCTTCCAACATTTTATGGATCGGGTGTTCTCCGATATGCTGTTCCTCTTCATCCTAGTTTACCTGGACGTCATACTGATATACTCCAAGGACCATCTTAAGCATGTCAAAGCAGTCTTACAACGGCTACATGAACATAAACTCCTGGCTAAACCTGAGAAATGCCTTTTTCATGTCTCTACTGTTCACTATCTCGGATTTGTCCTTAGTCCAGAAGGAATTGGAATGGACCACTCAAAAGTAAATTCCATACTATCCTGGCCTGTTCCAACTACTGTGAAACAGATTCAATCATTCCTGGGGCTTGTCAACTTCTACCAGAAATTCATACCTTCCTTTTCGGAGATGGTTCAACCGATCATTACATTGTTGAAGAAGGATACTCCCTTCCTCTGGACCGCAGCCCAAGACGAGGCGTTCCAATGTTTGAAGTCGGAATTTACACAAGCCCCCATCTTGGCTCAACCTGACATTGATCGACCTTTCCTAGTGGAGACTGATGCCTCCAACTACGCCATCAGAGCAGTATTAAAGCAGGAATTCGAGGACAAGTTAGAACACCCCATCGCTTATCTCTCGCGATACCTAACTCCCAGCGAGACCCATTTTTCTGTTCTGGAAAAGGAATTGTTGGCCATCTGTCAAGCCTTCACAGAGTGGCGTCATCTACTCCTGGGAGCTAAACATCCTGTTCAGGTCCGTACGGATCATCGGAATCTCCAAGTTCCCTGGAATGTAGGAATAGTCATCAAGCCCGTTGGGCTTTCTTCTTTGCCCAGTACCAGTTCCAAATCCATCATGTTCCTGGAACACACAACATAATTGCTGATGCTTTATCCCGACGTCCCGACTACGAAACTCTTGAAGATTGATCCTTCCCAAAGATGTTTCCCCATACAATTTTCGTAGCCCAATCAATCACTCTCCTGGAAGACATTTGGATTCAAACCCAGTCCTCTGAGATCTGGAAGGAATTTACTGGGAAGAATCGATGGAATCTTAAAACCAAGGACGGGTATTTGTTCAAGGACAATGGCCTGGTCATTCCCACACAGAGAGTGCGACAAAGGATTACAAGCCTCTATCATGATAACCTTCATTCAGGACATTGTGGCATTACCAACACTCTCCGTTTAACACAAAGACAGTTTTGGTGGCCAAAAATGAAAGTTGACGTCCAGCATTACATCCAAGCCTGTGCAGTCTGCAATCAAAACAAGCATGATAACAAGAGGCCGGCGGGTCTCCTACTCCAACCAACGCTACCAACAAGGCCCTGAGAATTTATTGCTACAGACTTTATTGTGGAACTGCCACCTTCCAGGGGATACACAACTATCATGGTTACCATTGATTTATTCACTCACATGGTTCATTTTACACCCTTGTATACACTACCATCTTCCTCAGAAATCGCTGGAATCTTCCTGGAACACATATTCTGACTTCATGGACTCCCTTCCAAGATCATATCAGATAGAGGTCCTCAATACATATCTCAATTCTGGAAACACATATGCCGTATACTAGGAATCCAACGTGCCCTCTCCTCAGGTTATCATCCACAGACCCACGGAGCTACAGAACGTGTGAACCAAACCCTGGAGCAGTATCTTCGTTGTTTCACCACCAAGGTCCAGGACGATTTGTCTCTCTTAATACCTGTGGCTGAATTCGCCTACAACAATTCGGATCACTTGGCTGTCAAGACCAGCCCCTTCCTCTGCAGCCAAGGATTCCACCCTTCGGTTCTACCATCCCTTCACCCACATCCTACACCAGTTCCTACAGTCGACTCCTGGATTGAAACCCTCATCAACGTACACAAGGAAGCCAAAGAACACCTCGAAAGGGCCCGAACTAGCATCAAGCACTATGCAGACTCCAAAAGAAGACCAGGACCATCCTATGCAGTGGGTGATAAGGTCTGGCTGTCCTCTTAACTACTGCCTCGACACTTATGACCTAATAAATTGGCTCCTCGGTACTATGGCCCCTTTTCCATAAAGGAAATCATTAACCCAGTGGCCTTCCAACTCAAACTACCAGACTCCTGGAAGAGGATCCACCCAGTGTTTCACACATCTCTAATGAAACCATACGTCCAGACCTCCCGGACTGCTCCAAGATCTACCCCTGTGGTTGTCGATGACCAGCTAGAATACGAAGTGTCCAGAATATGTGACTCCAGGTACAGACGTGGTCAGCTACAGTATCTGGTTGAGTGGAAAGGCTATCCACCCAGTGAACGCACCTGGGAACCAGTCTCAAACTTAAACGCCCCCAGACTACTTCAAAGGTACCACCTTATACACCCGGGCAAACCTAGAGGAACAGGCCTCCGGAGGAGGCATGCTGTCATGAACCATCGGACACGTCCTTTCTGGACTTCCTGGTCCCTGACCCATAGGGGCTTGCACTCAGCAGTACTCCCAACATGGCCGCCGAATGCAGAACACGGTTTACCAGTTTCCGCGTTGTACGCATTACGTTCTATAAAGCGGCCATGCCCCCGCGGCCCTGCGCATCTCAACGCTACCGCTTGCCGTGGGTAGACGTGTGCTGCCGTAGTTCGCTTGCGCTTATCCTTTGATTCCTGGTTCCCGGTTCCCCTAAATTCCTCCTCCTTCATTCCCCCTCTTTTTGTCCTCTATTGCATCCCGGATCTCCGTGCAGTCGTCTTCCGTGTGCACTCTTCTCTGTTTTCCTGGATTTCCTCGGACTTCCCCGGACATCTGAACGTTCCCAGGAGTCGGAACGCTGAACGCACGCTGGAACCCGAGGACCTACACACAGGGTTATACAAGACCCAAACTGTGCGAAAGAAGACTCCATCGAAGAACTCCAACAAACAACATAGACAGGTGAGAAGGGGGGAAACCTGTGACAGTTTCATTCAATCTTTGATAGCGGAATTGTCATTGTCTAGGGGTGATGTATTACTTTAGAGGAAGAGGAGGTTTGATTCAATCTTTGATGGTGGAAATGTCATTGAATAGCGGTCAGACATCGCTTTAGAGGAAGAGGAGGTTTGATTCAATCTTTGATGGTGGAAATGTCATTGTATAGGGGTGAGGCATCACTTTAGAGGAAGAGGAGGTTTGATTCAATCTTTGATGGTGGAAATGTCATTGTATAGGGGTCAGGCATCGCTTTAGAAGAAGTGGAGGTGTGATTCAATCTTTGATGGTGGAACTGTCACTGTAAAGGTGTCAGGCATTGCTTTAGAAGAAGAGGAGGTTTGATTCAATCCTTGATGGTTCGAATGTCATTATATAGATGCTGTCGAATTTGTAAAAACCCCAGAATAGTGGAGACTGCCAAACACCTCTTGACAGAGGGGGTTAAATATATGACCATTTTGGGCAGTATTGTCCACTCCTATGATTCCTTCAAAGACGACGCCTTTTGGACTATTGAGAACCAGAGTGTCCATATAGCCATGTATCATTTGCCGGGTGTTATCAAAAAATGACTAATCTAGGGAAGGAGACCAAAATGGAATTAGTAAATAGTAGTAAACTTTCCTAACAGGATACCAGAGGGGCAACGTGCTCGCCTTGGAAGCAAGACGACACGGAGCAACACAGGTTCGATCCCCGGGTCCGCGCCTAGAAACCTCTGGGTATTAAGCGAGTTATAAATAACCTATCATATCATCTATCATAAAAGGGGTGTGTGGGTGGATGGACGCGCTGGTCTCAGTGTATACTGAGTATTTTAGATAAGTCTTTTTAGATAAGTGTTCTTAGTAAAATTGTTTGTAAAACTGTTTTTAAAACATGTCTTGTAAGATGTTTTTTATGTTGTCCTATGAGGAACTAAGATGATTGTATGATGTTTATGTGGATATAATGTGTATTTTGTAAAGTTCTTTTGGAACTAACCAAATGAAATAACATTAATAACATAAGCTCTTTGGCATGTTAGCCTGTCATACTCTCTATGCGATGATATCAATTACAAAAATAACTACTGAAAAATAACATCCCAAAAATGTGACGATAATATTGTCCCCCAAGTAGCAATAGCACAAATCTCCTCTCCTACTCACTGACACTCCCAATCAATCGCAACATTCTCCAAACCAGTCACTGCCTTTCTCTAGGCCCTGTACAACTCGGGCTTACATACTTTCCCCCAGCACTCATGAAGGCTCCCCATGACTCTCAAATAAGTTGCCCACCCCAACCTTACCCTGCCCCTTGATTGGATGCCAATAGGACCTTTCTATAGGCGATATTTTTGCAATGATTAATATCACTAGACGTTGTTCAGTCCAACCTGCTTTTTTTTTAGCAAGGATAAAAAAAACGTTTACAGTCAAATAGATTAACAAAATAAACACACTCATTTTCAAAGTCCAAACAACTTCCTAGCAGTCCGTTGCTTTTCTGTACGAACAAGGTTTGTAATTGGCTTTTTTTATATTGAATAACCTGCCAACAGCTCCTAATTGTAAGCAAGCCCAGATAATGGGGAGTCTGGTTAGCTGAGGTGCGTAGGTTCTAAGTGGCCCAGATAATGGGAAGTCTGGTTAGCTGGGGTGCGTAGTTTCTAAGCAGCCCGGATAATGGGGAGCCTGGTTAGCCAGGGTGCGTACCGGCCGTCTGGTTAGCTGGGGAGCATAGGTTCTAAGAGGCCCGCATAATGGGGAGTCTGGTTAGCTGGGGTGCGTATGTTCTAAGCAACCCGGATAATGGGGAGTCTGGTTAGCTGGGGTGCGTAGGTTCTAAGAGGCCCGGATAATGGGGAGTCTGGTTAGCTGGGGTGCGTAGCTTCTAAGAGGCCCGGATAATGAGAAGTCTGGTTAGCTGGGGTGCGTAGGTTCTAAGAGGCCCAGATAATGAGGAGTCTGGTTAGCTGGGGTGCGTAGGTTCTAAGAGGCCCGGATAATGGGGAGTCTGGTTAGCTGCGGTGTGAAGGGTATAAGCGACCTGGATAATGGGGAGTCTGGTTAGCTGGGGTGTGTGAGTTTTAAGTGGCCCAAATAATGGGGAGTCTGGTTAGCTGGGGTGCGTAGGTTCTAAGTGGCCCGGATAATGGGGAGTCTGGTTAGCTGGGGTGCTTAGGTTGTAAGAGGCCCAGATAGTGGGGAGTCCGGTTAGCTAGGGTGCATAGGTTCTAAGAGGCCCGGATAGTGGGGAGCCTGGTTAGCTGGCGTGCGTAGTTTCTAAGAGGTCCGGATAATGGGGAGTCTGGTTAGCTGGGGTGCTTGGGTTCTAAGAGGCCCGGATAATGGGGGATCTGGTTAGCTGGGTGCATAGGTTCTAAGCGGCCTGGATAATGGGGAGTCTGGTTAGCTGGGGTGCGTAGGTTCTAAGCGGCCTGGATAATGGGGATTCTGGTTAGCTGGGGTTTGTAGGTTCTAAGCAGCCAGGATAATGGGGAGTCTGGTTAGCTGGGGTGCGTAGGTTCTAAGGAGCCCAGATAATGGGGAGCCTGGTTAGCTGGGGTGCGTAGGTTCTAAGAGGCCCAGATAATGGCGAGTCTGGTTAGCTGGGGTGCGTAGTTTCTAAGCAGCCCAGATAATGGGGAGTCTGGTTAGCTGGGGTGCGTATGGGTCGTCTGGTTAGCTGGGGAGCGTAGGTTCTAAGAGGCCCGGATAATGGGGAGTCTGGTTAGCTGGGGTGCGTAGGTTCTAAGCAAACCGGATAATGGGGAGTCTGGTTAGCTGGGGTGCATAGGTTCTAAGAGGCCCGGATAATGGGGAGTCTGGTTAGCTGGGGTGCGTAGGTTCTAAGTGGCCCAGATAATGGGAAGTCTGGGTAGCTGGGGTACGTATGTTCTAAGCGGGCTGGATAATGGGGAGTCTGGTTAGCTGGGGTGCGTACAGGCTTTCTGGTTAGCTGGGGTGCGTAGGTTCTAAGAGGCCCGGATAAGGGGGAGTCTGGTTAGCTGGGGTGCATAGGTTCTAAGCGGCCGGATAATGGGGAGTCTGGTTAGCTGGGGTGCGTAGGTTCTAAGTGGCTCAGATAATGGGGAGTCTGGTTAGCTGGGGTGCCTAGGTTCTAAGAGGCGCGGATAGTGAGGACTCTAAAGTCAAATCTAAGGTCTCTAAAAAGTCAACTTTCCGACTGCACCTCCTGAGAGGTATTCCGCCTTTCCTCTCCTTTCCCCAGAAGCTCATGGTATCTCAAGCTTTGGTTCTCTCTAGCTTGGACTATTGTAACAGCCTCTTTCTAAATCTGCCTGCCTCTACTCTCCGCCCTCTGCAACTAATCCAGAACAGGACCGCGAGACTTGTCCTTGGCCTCAAGCCCTGGGATCGTATCTCTCCAGCTCTGAAATCTCTTCACTGGCTCCCAGTGGATGCAAGGATTAAATTCATAACCCTCTGCATTGTCCACAAGGCTTTCTGGGGCCTGGGTCCAAAATACCTTCAGCTATCCCTCCGCAAATACCTCGCCTCTCGAGCTCTTCACTCCTCTACCTCCAACTCACTCAGGGTCAGTCGTTTTTCTAAGAAACGAGCTGGGGGTAGATCTCTGTCTTCGGCTGGGGCCTCCCTCTGGAACAGCCTCCCTGCCAATCTAAAACTTGAGGAGAACCATCTCTGGTTCCGGAAGCACCTCAAGACCTTCCTCTTTTCTTCTGCCTTCGCTCCCCCTCTCACCTGCTGATCTGTTCTCTCTTGGCACTGTGCACCTGGCCACCCTCTGTCTTTTGGGCCCAGGTACCTGCTCATCCTGTCACCCTCCCGCACTGCCTCCGGGCCTCCCCTTGCATTGGGGTCTGTATCTGTACCCATACAGCCCCCCCCCTTTTTCTTCCTGCACTTATCCGACCTACCCTGTCTGCTGGCTTAAACCTAGCACTTACAAATTGCTGGCTGCATTACCACTGTTTGGTGCCTTTATTATTTATTTATTGTTATATATCTGTTTCTCCTCTGCTTCGCACTTTCCACCTCTCCCCCTTCCATGCACTTTTCCCCTCCCCCCTCTCCCATGCACTTGCGCGTTCTCAATGTCACTGGGCCTAGTAAGATCGCTGTTTTGTTCTCTCCTGTTCCCCTCCGTTGTCTTATCACGCTCTGAAACACTTGTGTACGAGCGCGATAGAAATAAAATATCAATCAATCAATCAATCAATAGTGGGGAGTCTGGTTAGCTAAGGTGCGTAGGTTCTAAGAGGCCTGGATAGTGGGGAGACTGGTTAGCTGGGGTGCGTAGGTTCTAAGAGGCCCAGATAATGGGGAGTCTGGTTAGCTGGGGTGCGTAGGTTCTAAGAGACCTGGATAATGGGGAGTCTGGTTAGCTGGGGTTCCTAGATTCGAAGTGGCCTGGATAATGGGGAGTCTGGTTAGCTGGGGTGCCTAGGTTCTAAGTGGCCCGGATAATGGGGAGTCTGGTTAGCTGGGGTGCCTAGGTTCTAAGTGGCCTAGATAATGGGGATTCTGGTTAGCTGGGGTTCGTAGGTTCTAAGCAGCCCGGATAATGGGGAGCCTGATTAGCCGGGGTGCCTAGGTTCTAAGCGGCCTGGATAATGGGGATTCTGGTTAGCTGGGGTTCGTAGGTTCTAAACAGCCCAGATAATGGGGAGCCTGGTTAGCCGGGGTACGTAGGTTCTAAGCGGCCCGGATAATGGGGAGTCTGGTTAGCTGGGGTGCCTAGGTTCTAAGCGGCCTGGATAATGGGGATTCTGGTTAGCTGGGGTTCGTAGGTTCTAAGCAGCCCGGATAATGGGGAGCCTGATTAGCCGGGGTGCCTAGGTTCTAAGCGGCCTGGATAATGGGGATTCTGGTTAGCTGGGGTTCGTAGGTTCTAACCAGCCCGGATAATGGGGAGCCTGGTTAGCCGGGGTACGTAGGTTCTAAGCGGCCCGGATAATGGGGAGTCTGGTTAGCTGGGGTGCATACAGGCCGTCTGTTTAGCTGGGGTGCGTAGGTTCTAAGAGGCCCGGATAATGGGGAGTTTGGTTAGCTGGGGTGCATAGGTTCTAAGAGGCCTGGATAATGGGGAGTCTGGTTAGCTGGGGTGCATAGGTTCTAAGAGGCCCAGATAAGGGAAGTCTGGTTAGCTGGGGTGCGCAGGTTCTAAGCAGCCTGGATAATGGGGAGTCTGGTTAGCTGGGCAGCGTAGGTTCTAAGAGGCCCTGATAATGGTGAGTGTGGTTAGCTTGTTTGCGTAGGTTCTAAGTGGCCCGGATAATGGGGAGTCTGGTTAGCTGGGGTGCGTAGGTTCTAAGTGGCCCGGATAATGGGGAGTCTGGTTAGCTTGTGTGCATAGGTTCTAAGAGGCCCGGATAGTGGGGAGTCTGGTTAGCTAGGGTGCGTAGGTTCTACGAGGCCCGGATAGTGGGGAGCCTGGTTAGCTGGGGTGCGTAGGTTCTAAGAGGCCCGCACAGTGGGGAGCCTGGTTAGCTGGGGTGCGTAGGTTCTAAGAGGCCCGGATAATGGGGAGTCTGGTTAGCTGGGGTGCCTATGTTCTAAGTGGCCCGGAAAATGGGGAGTCTGGTTAGCTGGGGGGCCTAGGTTCTAAGTGGCCCGGCTAATGGGGAGTCTGGTTAGCTGGGGTGCGTAGGTTCTAAGAGGCCCGGATAATGGGGAGTCTGGTTAGCTGGGGTGTGTAGGTTCTAAGAGGCCCGTATAATGGTGAGTCTGGTTAGCTGGGGTGTGTAGGTTCTAAGAGGCCCGGAGAGTGGGGAGCCTGGTTAGCTGGGGTGTGTAGGTTCTAAGAGGCCTGGATAATGGGGAGTCTGGTTAGCTGAGGTGCATAGCTTCTAAGAGGCCCGGATAATGGGGAGTCTGGTTATCTGGGGTGCCTAGGTTCTAAGCGGCTTGGATAATGGGGATTCTGGTTAGCTGGGGTGCGTAGGTTCTAAGCGGCCCGGATAATGGGGAGTCTGGTTAGCTGGGGTTCGTAGGTTCTAAGACACCCGGATAATGGGGAGTCTGGTTAGCTGGGGTGCGTAGGTTCCAAGCGGCCCGAATAATGGGGAGTCTGGTTAGCTGGGGTGCGTAGGTTCTAAGCGGCCCGGATAATGGGGAGTCTGGTTAGCTGGGGTGCCTAGGTTCTAAGTGGCCCAGATAATGGGGAGTCTGGTTAGCTGGGGTGCATAGGTTCTAAGCGGCCCGAATAATGGGGAGTCTGGTTAGCTGGGGTGTGTAGGTTCTAAGCGGCCCGGATAATGGGGAGTCTGGTTAGCTGGGGTGCCTAGGTTCTAAGTGGCCCAGATAATGGGGAGTCTGGTTAGCTGGGGTGCATAGGTTCTAAGCGGCCCGGATAATGGGGAGTCTGGTTAGCTGGGGTGCGTATGTTCTAAGAGGCCCGGATAAGGGGGAGTCTGGTTGGCTGGGGTGCGTAGGTTCTAAGTGGCCGGATAATGGGGAGTCTGGTTAGCTGGGGTGCGTAGGTTCTAAGTGGCCTGGATAATGGGGAGTCTGGTTAGCTGGGGTGCATAGGTTCTAAGAAGCTCGGATAGTGGGGAGTCTGGTTAGTTAGGGTGCGTAGGTTCTACGAGGCCCGGATAGTGGGGAGCCTGGTTAGCTGGGGTGCGTAGGTTCTAAGAGGCCCGGATAATGGGGAGTCTGGTTAGCTGGGGATCCTAGGTTCTAACTGGCCCGGATAATGGGGAGTCTGGTTAGCTGGGGTGCCTAGGTTCTAAGTGGCCCAGATAATGGGGAGTCTGCTTAGCTGGGGTGTGTAGGTTCTAAGCGGCCCGGATAATGCGGAGTCTGGTTAGCTGGGGTGCGTAGGTTCTAAGAGGCCCGGATAATGGCGAGTCTGGTTAGCTGGGGTGCATACAGGCCGTCTGGTTAGCTGGGGACCGTAGGTTTTATGAGGCCCAGATAATGGGGAGTCTGGTTAGCTGGGGTGCATAGGTTCTAAGCGACCCGGATAATTAATGGGAAGTCTGGTTAGCTGGGGTGCGTAGGTTCTAAGCGGCCCGGATAATGGGGAATCTGGGTAGCTGGGGTGCGCAGGTTCTAAGAGGCCTGGATAATGGGGAGTCTGGTTAGCTGGGATACGTAGGTTCTAAGTGGCCTGGATAATGGAAAGTCTGGTTAGCTGGGGTACGTAGGTTCTAAGCGGCCCGGATAATGGGGAGTCTGGTTAGCTGGGGTGAGTATGTTCGAAGAGGCCCGGATAATGGGGAGTCTGGTTAGCTGGGGTGCTAGGTTCTAAGTGGCCCGGATAATGGGTAGTCTGGTTAGCTGGGGGGCCTAGGTTCTAAGTGGCCTGGATAATGGTGAGTCTGTTTAGCTGGGGTGCGTAGGTTCTAAGAGGCCCGGATAATGGGGAGTGTGGTTAGCTGGGGTGCCTAGGTTCTAAGTGGCCCAGATAATGGGGAGTCTGGTTAGCTGGGGTGCCTAGGTTCTAAGCGGCTTGGATAATGGGAATTCTGGTTAGCTGGGGTGCGTAGGTTCTAAGCGGTCCGGATAATGGGGAGTCTGGTTAGCTGGGGTGCATAGGTTCTAAGCAGCCGGATAATGAGGAGTCTGGTTAGCTGGTGTGCGTAGGTTCTAAGAGGCCCGGATAATGTGGAGTCTGGTTAGCTGGGGTGCGTAGGTTCTAAGCGGCCCGGATAATGGGGAGTCTGGTTAGCTGGGGTGCATAGGTTCTAAGCGGCCCGGATAATGGGGAGTCTGGTTAGCTGGGGTTGCGTAGGTTTTAAGAGGTCCAGATAATGGGGAGTCTGGTTAGCTGGGGTGCGTAGGTTCTAAGCAGCCCGGATAATGGGGAGTCTGGTTAGCTGGGGTGCGTAGGTTTTAAGTGGCCCGGATAATGGGAAGTCTGGTTAGCTGGGGTGTGTAGGTTCTAAGCGGCCCGGATAATGGGGCCCCTTGTTAGCTGGGGTGCGTAGGTTCTAAGTGGCCTGGATAATGGGAAGTCTCGTTAGCTGGGGTACGTAGGTTCTAAGCGGCCCGGATAATGGGGAGTCTGGTTAGCTGTGTTGCGTATGTTCGAAGAGGCCCGGATAATGGGGAGTCTGGTTAGCTGGGGTGCCTAGGTTCTAAGTGGCCCGGATAATGGGTAGTCTGGTTAGCTGGGGGGCCTAGGTTCTAAGTGGCCCGGATAATGGGGAGTCTGGTTAGCTGGGGTGCGTAGGTTCTAAGAGGCCCGGATAATGGGGAGTCTGGTTAGCTGGGGTGTGTAGGTTCAAAGAGGCCTGGATAATGGGGAGTCTGGTTAGCTGGGGTGCGTAGGTTCTAAGAGGCCCGGATAGTGGGGAGCCTGGTTAGCTGGGATGCGTAGGTTCTAAGAGGTCCGGATAATGGGGAGACTGGTTAGCTGGGGTGCGTAGGTTCTAAGAGCCCCGGATAATGGGGAGTCTGGTTAGCTGGGGTGCCTAGGTTCTAAGTGGCCCAGATAATGGGGAGTCTGGTTAGCTGGGGTGCCTAGGTTCTAAGTGGCCCGGATAATGGGTAGTCTGGTTAGCTGGGGTGCATAGGTTCTAAGCGGTCCGGATAATGGGGAGTCTGGTTAGCTGGGGTGCGTAGGTTCTAAGCAACCGGATAATGGGGAGTCTGGTTATTTGGGGTGCGTAGGTTCTAAGAGGCCCGGATAATGGGGAGTCTGGTTAGCTGGGGTGCGTAGGTTCTAAGCGGCCCGGATAATGGGGAGTCTGGTTAGCTGGGGTGCGTAGGTTCTAAGCGGCCCGGATAAGGGGGAGTCTGGTTAGCTTGGGTGCGTAGGTTTTAAGAGGTCCAGATAATGGGGAGTCTGGTTAGCTGGGGTGTGTAGGTTCTAAGCGGCCCGGATAATGGGGAGTCTGGTTAGCTGGGGTGCGTAGGTTCTAAGCGGCCCGGATAATGGGGAGTCTGGTTAGCTGGGGTGCATAGGTTCTAAGCGGCCCGGATAATGGGGAGTCTGGTTAGCTGGGGTTGCGTAGGTTTTAAGAGGTCCAGATAATGGGGAGTCTGGTTAGCTGGGGTGCGTAGGTTCTAAGCAGCCCGGATAATGGGGAGTCTGGTTAGCTGGGGTGCGTAGGTTTTAAGTGGCCCGGATAATGGGAAGTCTGGTTAGCTGGGGTGTGTAGGTTCTAAGCGGCCCGGATAATGGGGCCCCTTGTTAGCTGGGGTGCGTAGGTTCTAAGTGGCCTGGATAATGGGAAGTCTCGTTAGCTGGGGTACGTAGGTTCTAAGCGGCCCGGATAATGGGGAGTCTGGTTAGCTGTGGTGCGTATGTTCGAAGAGGCCCGGATAATGGGGAGTCTGGTTAGCTGGGGTGCCTAGGTTCTAAGTGGCCCGGATAATGGGTAGTCTGGTTAGCTGGGGGGCCTAGGTTCTAAGTGGCCCGGATAATGGGGAGTCTGGTTAGCTGGGGTGCGTAGGTTCTAAGAGGCCCGGATAATGGGGAGTCTGGTTAGCTGGGGTGTGTAGGTTCAAAGAGGCCTGGATAATGGGGAGTCTGGTTAGCTGGGGTGCGTAGGTTCTAAGAGGCCCGGATAGTGGGGAGCCTGGTTAGCTGGGATGCGTAGGTTCTAAGAGGTCCGGATAATGGGGAGACTGGTTAGCTGGGGTGCGTAGGTTCTAAGAGCCCCGGATAATGGGGAGTCTGGTTAGCTGGGGTGCCTAGGTTCTAAGTGGCCCAGATAATGGGGAGTCTGGTTAGCTGGGGTGCCTAGGTTCTAAGTGGCCCGGATAATGGGTAGTCTGGTTAGCTGGGGTGCATAGGTTCTAAGCGGTCCGGATAATGGGGAGTCTGGTTAGCTGGGGTGCGTAGGTTCTAAGCAACCGGATAATGGGGAGTCTGGTTATTTGGGGTGCGTAGGTTCTAAGAGGCCCGGATAATGGGGAGTCTGGTTAGCTGGGGTGCGTAGGTTCTAAGCGGCCCGGATAATGGGGAGTCTGGTTAGCTGGGGTGCGTAGGTTCTAAGCGGCCCGGATAAGGGGGAGTCTGGTTAGCTTGGGTGCGTAGGTTTTAAGAGGTCCAGATAATGGGGAGTCTGGTTAGCTGGGGTGTGTAGGTTCTAAGCAGCCCGGATAATGGGGAGTCTGGTTAGCTGGGGTGCGTAGGTTCTAAGCGGCCCGGATAATGTGGAGTCTGGTTAGCTGGGGTGCGTAGGTTCTAAGCGGCCCGGATAATGGGGAGTCTGGTTAGCTGGGGTGCGTAGGTTTTAAGAGGTCCAGATAATGGGGCGTCTGGTTAGCTGGGGTGCGTAGGTTCTAAGAGGCCTGGATAATGGGGAGTCTGGTTAGCTGGGGTGTGTAGGTTCTAAGAGGTCCAGATAATGGGGGGGTCTGGTTAGCTGGGGTGCATAGGTTCTAAGAGTCCCAGATAATGGGGGGGTCTGGTTAGCTGGGGTGCGTAGGTTCTAAGCAGCCCGGATAATGGGGAGTCTGGTTACCTGGGGTGCGTAGGTTCTAATCGGCCCGGATAATAGGGAGTTTGGTTAGCTGGTGTGCGTAGGTTCTAAGCAGCCCAGATAATGGGGAGTCTGGTTAGCTGGGGTGCGTAGGTTCTAAGTTGCCCGGATAATGGGGAGTCTGGTTAGCTGGGGTGCGTAGGTTTTAAGAGGTCCAGATAATGGGGAGTCTGGTTAGCTGGGGTGCGTAGGTTCTAAGCAGCCCGGATAATGGGGAGTCTGGTTAGCTGGGGTGCGTAGGTTCTAAGTGGCCCGGATAATGGGAAGTCTGGTTAGCTGGGGTGCGTAGGTTCTAAGCGGCCCGGATAATGGGGAGTCTGGTTAGCTGGGGTGCGTAGGTTCTAAGAGGCCTGGATAATGGGGAGTCTGGTTAGCTGGGGTGCGTAGGTTCTAAGTGGCCCGGATAATGGGAAGTCTGGTTAGCTGGGGTACTTAGGTTCTAAGCGGCCCGGATAATGGGGAGTCTGGTTATCTGGGGTGCGTATGTTCGAAGAGGCCCGGATAATGGGGAGTATGGTTAGCTGGGGTGCCTAGGTTCTAAGTGGCCCGGATAATGGGTAGTCTGGTTAGCTGGGGGGCCTAGGTTCTAAGTGGCCCCCCAGCTAACCAGACTTATGTTCTAAGAGGCCCGGATAAGGGGGAGTCTGGTTGGCTGGGGTGCGTAGGTTCTAAGTGGCCGGATAATGGGGAGTCTGGTTAGCTGGGGTGCGTAGGGTCTAAGTGGCCCGGATAATGGGGAGTCTGGTTAGCTGGGTGCGTAGGTTCTAAGAAGCCCGGATAGTGGGGAGTCTGGTTAGCTAGGGTGCGTAGGTTCTACGAGGCCCGGATAGTGGGGAGCCTGGTTAGCTGGGGTGCATAGGTTCTACGAGGCCCGGATAGTGGGGAGCCTGGTTAGCTGGGGTGCCTAGGTTCTAAGTGGCCCAGATAATGGGGAGTCTGGTTAGCTGGGGTGTGTAGGTTCTAAGCGGCCCGGATAATGGGGAGTCTGGTTAGCTGGGGTGCGTAGGTTCTAAGAGGCCCGGATAATGGCGAGTCTGGTTAGCTGGGGTGCATACAGGCCGTCTGGTTAGCTGGGGACCGTAGGTTTTATGAGGCCCAGATAATGGGGAGTCTGGTTAGATGGGGTGCATAGGTTCTAAGCGACCCGGATAATTAATGGGAAGTCTGGTTAGCTGGGGTGCGTAGGTTCTAAGCGGCCCGGATAATGGGGAGTCTGGGTAGCTGGGGTGCGCAGGTTCTAAGAGGCCTGGATAATGGGGAGTCTGGTTAGCTGGGGTACGTAGGTTCTAAGTGGCCTGGATAATGGAAAGTCTGGTTAGCTGGGGTACGTAGGTTCTAAGCGGCCCGGATAATGGGGAGTCTGGTTAGCTGGGGTGCGTATGTTCGAAGAGGCCCAGATAATGGGGAGTCTGGTTAGCTGGGGTGCTAGGTTCTAAGTGGCCCGGATAATGGGTAGTCTGGTTAGCTGGGGGGCCTAGGTTCTAAGTGGCCCGGATAATGGGGAGTCTGGTTAGCTGGGGTGCGTAGGTTCTAAGAGGCCCGGATAATGGGGAGTCTGGTTAGCTGGGGTGCCTAGGTTCTAAGTGGCCCAGATAATGGGGAGTCTGGTTAGCTGGGGTGCCTAGGTTCTAAGCTGCTTGGATAATGGGAATTCTGGTTAGCTGGGGTGCGTAGGTTCTAAGCAGTCCGGATAATGGGGAGTCTGGTTAGCTGGGGTGCATAGGTTCTAAGCAGCCGGATAATGGGGAGTCTGGTTAGCTGGTGTGCGTAGGTTCTAAGAGGCCCGGATAATGGGGAGTGTGGTTAGCTGGGGTGCGTAGGTTCTAAGCGGCCCGGATAATGGGGAGTCTGGTTAGCTGGGGTGCATAGGTTCTAAGCGGCCCGGATAATGGGGAGTCTGGTTAGCTGGGGTTGCATAGGTTTTAAGAGGTCCAGATAATGGGGAGTCTGGTTAGCTGGGGTGCGTAGGTTCTAAGCAGCCCGGATAATGGGGAGTCTGGTTAGCTGGGGTGCGTAGGTTTTAAGTGGCCCGGATAATGGGAAGGCTGGTTAGCTGGGGTGTGTAGGTTCTAAGCGGCCCGGATAATGGGGGCCCTTGTTAGCTGGGGTGCGTAGGTTCTAAGAGGCCTGGATAATGGGGAGTCTGGTTAGCTGGGGTGCGTAGGTTCTAAGTGGCTTGGATGATGGGAAGTCTCGTTAGCTGGGGTACGTAGGTTCTAAGCGGCCCGGATAATGGGGAGTCTGGTTAGCTGTGGTGCGTATGTTCGAAGAGGCCCGGATGATGGGGAGTCTGGTTAGCTGGGGTGCCAAGGCTCTAAGTGGCCCGGATAATGGGTAGTCTGGTTAGCTGGGGGGCCTAGGTTCTAAGTGGCCCGGATAATGGGGAGTCTGGTTATCTGGGGTGCGTAGGTTCTAAGAGGCCCGGATAATGGGGAGTCTGGTTAGCTGGGGTGTGTAGGTTCAAAGAGGCCTGGATAATGGGGAGTCTGGTTAGCTGGGGTGCGTAGGTTCTAAGAGGCCCGGATAGTGGGGAGCCTGGTTAGCTGGGGTGCGTAGGTTCTAAGAGGTCCGGATAATGGGGAGACTGGTTAGCTGGGGTGCGTAGGTTCTAAGAGCCCCGGATAATGGGGAGTCTGGTTAGCTGGGGTGCCTAGGTTCTAAGTGGCCCAGATAATGGGGAGTCTGGTTAGCTGGGGTGCCTAGGTTCTAAGTGGCCCGGATAATGGGTAGTCTGGTTAGCTGGGGTGCGTAGGTTCTAAGCGGTCCGGATAATCGGGAGTCTGGTTAGCTGGGGTGCGTAGGTTCTAAGCAACCGGATAATGGGGAGTCTGGTTATTTGGGGTGCGTAGGTACTAAGAGGCCCGGATAATGGGGAGTCTGGTTAGCTGGGGTGCGTAGGTTCTAAGCGGCCCGGATAAGGGGGAGTCTGGTTAGCTTGGGTGCGTATGTTTTAAGAGGTCCAGATAATGGGGAGTCTGGTTAGCTGGGGTGTGTATGTTCTAAGCAGCCCGGATAATGGGGAGTCTGGTTAGCTGGGGTGCGTAGGTTCTAAGCGGCCCGGATAATGTGGAGTCTGGTTAGCTGGGGTGAGTAGGTTCTAAGCGGCCCAGATAATGGGGAGTCTGGTTAGCTGGGGTGCGTAGGTTTTAAGAGGTCCAGATAATGGGGCGTCTGGTTAGCTGGGGTGCGTAGGTTCTAAGAGGCCTGGATAATGGGGAGTCTGGTTAGCTGGGGTGTGTAGGTTCTAAGAGGTCCAGATAATGGGGGGGTCTGGTTAGCTGGGGTGCATAGGTTCTAAGAGTCCCAGATAATGGGGGGGGTCTGGTTATCTGGGGTGCGTAGGTTCTAAGCAGCCTGGATGATGGGGAGTCTGGTTACCTGGGGTGCGTAGGTTCTAATCGGCCCGGATAATAGGGAGTTTGGTTAGCTGGTGTGCGTAGGTTCTAAGCAGCCCAGATAATGGGGATTCTGGTTAGCTGGGGTGCGTAGGTTCTAAGTTGCCCGGATAATGGGGAGTCTGGTTAGCTGGGGTGCGTAGGTTTTAAGAGGTCCAGATAATGGGGAGTCTGGTTAGCTGGGGTGCGTAGGTTCTAAGCAGGCCAGATAATGGGGAGTCTGGTTAGCTGGGGTGCGTAGGTTCTAAGTGGCCCGGATAATGGGAAGTCTGGTTAGCTGGGGTGCGTAGGTTCTAAGCGGCCCGGATAATGGGGAGTCTGGTTAGCTGGGGTGCGTAGGTTCTAAGAGGCCTGGATAATGGGGAGTCTGGTTAGCTGGGGTGAGTAGGTTCTAAGTGGCCCGGATAATGGGAAGTCTGGTTAGCTGGGGTACTTAGGTTCTAAGCGGCCCGGATAATGGGGAGTCTGGTTAGCTGGGGTGCGTATGTTCGAAGAGGCCCGGATAATGGGGAGTCTGGTTAGCTGGGGTGCCTAGGTTCTAAGTGGCCCGGATAATGGGTAGTCTGGTTAGCTGGGGGGCCTAGGTTCTAAGTGGCCCGGATAATGGGGAGTCTGGTTAGCTGGGGTGCGTAGGTTCTAAGAGGCCCGGATTATGGGGAGTCTGGTTATCTGGGGTGTGTAGGTTCTAAGAGGCCTGGATAATGGGGAGTCTGGTTAGCTGGGGTGCGTAGGTTCTAAGAGGCCCGGATAGTGGGGAGCCTGGTTAGCTGGGGTGCATAGGTTCTAAGAGGCCCGGATAATGGGGAGTCTAGTTAGCTGGGGTGCGTAGGTTCTAAGAGGCCCGGATAATGGGGAGTCTCGTTAGCTGGGGTGCCTAGGTTCTAAGTGGCCCGGATAATGGGGAGTCTGGTTATCTGGGGTGCCTAGGTTCTAAGCAGCTTGGATAATGGGAATTCTGGTTAGCTGGGGTGCGTAGGTTCTAAGCTGTCCGGATAATGGGGAGTCTGGTTAGCTGGGGTGCGTAGGTTCTAAGCAGACGGATAATGGGGAGTCTTGTTAGCTGGGGTGCGTAGATTCTAAGAGGCCCGGATAATGGGGAGTCTGGTTAGCTGGGGTGCGTAGGTTCTAAGCGGTCTGGATAATGGGGAGTCTGGTTAGCTGGGGTGCGTAGGTTCTAAGCGGCCCGGATAATGGGGCGTTTGGTTAGCTGGGGTGCATAAGTTTTAAGAGGTCCAGATAATGGGGAGTCTGGTTAGCTGGGGTGCGTAGGTTCTAAGCAGCCCGGATGTGTCACACCGCGCGCTCGCTCGTGGGCGCCACTTACCTGTCCTGGGGTCCCGGCTCCACGGCCGCAGCGGTCTCCTCCTTCATGGAGGCTGTACCCGCGGTGGCGTCTTTCCCCACGCCGGCCCGCGGTCCGGATAGGCTCCGTGGGCGCCGCCATCTTGCGAGGATCTGCGCATGCGCGGATCGTCAGTATCCGACTTCCCGCGCATGCGCAGTGTCGGAACATGCGTTCCAAGCCTCGCTTTGATGCCGGGCTTTAAAAGAGCACCGCATACACAGGGACAACACGTCTCAACACGGTTGTTACTGTGTATGTGCTGCTGGAGCCCTGGCGTCCGTGCCTCAGTCTCTCCAGTTCCTTGCTCTGCCTTATACTGCCTTGTTCAGCCTCTCCAGTTCCTTACTCTGCCTTATCCTGCCTAGTCCAGCCTTTCCTCCTTGTCCTCTCCCTGCTCCTTAGTCCTCCTACCCCTTGCTTCCCAGTTCTACCTTGTCCTTGCCTGCCTCCTGGGTTAGGGTAGGGGAGTTCCTGTCTGGGTTCCTGGTGGCTTTCCTTCTGCTAGGATAGTAGGATTCCCTTGTCTGTTCTGTTGGACCTTGCAGACCTTCCTCCTTTACCTGTCTTGTGCCCTGCCGGTACCTGTGCCTTGCTACCCTCTTGGGTGTTCCGGAGTTCAGCTTCCACCATTATCGGTGTCTTCATTAAGCCTTCTCTGCCAGTGGAAACACTGTCCCGACGCCACGTAAATACGGAGAAGTGCCACCCGTGGCGTTGGGAGTTGGTTCAGTGCCATCCTGTCATATATCGTCAGGAGGGTATTGGGCTAATTTCTCGCACTACTCATTCATCGGCAAGAGATACTCCGACAGACTGGCAACCTCAACTCCACGGTCTCCAGGAAGAAAAGGTAACCAGCGATCTCGTGAAGACTCGTTTAACAGATTGAGACGCCAGTCCTTCAGTCTCGACATGGACGACATGCAGGAATTACGCGAAGAAATGCGTGCCATGCGTCTTGAAATGACCACCCTCCGCCAGGAGAACGACACCCTTCGACAAGCGATGGGTCGGAGTATGGCTAACCCCTCACAACCAGCTACACCACCTGAGAACTCCATGGCTTACACTACTCCGATAAAGTATGATGGTGACCCGCGTCGAGTGGCAGAGTTCTGTACACACTGTCGGATCCATTTCCAGTTCAGGTCAAGTCATTTTGGTCAAGACAAGGCAAAGATCGGGTATATCCTTGGAAACCTAACCGGCAATGCACTTGCTTGGGCCGCACCTTTGGTCTCTACCAACAGTCCCCTGTTGGGTGATTTCGCTGCTTTCGAGAAAGCCTTTTTGGATGTCTTTAAACCGCCCAATTTGGCAGCCATGGCCCAGAATCAATTAATGGAGATCAAACAAGGACCAGGTGACATAATCCACTACATAAGTCGGTTTCGACAATTAGCAACCGATTCACAATGGCCCGAAATCATTCAGAAAACCTTGCTTCGTCAGGGGCTACGAGAAGAGTACAAAGACGAATTGCTGCACATCCCGCAGCCAGAAACGTTGCCTGCATTGGTGGAACAAGTCTTACGCATTGACCACAGGTTAGCTGAACGACGGAGTGAACGTCGCAGATCTGACAGGTATCACCCGGTTCTTCCGGTACTGAACCCCGGACCAGATGTCTCTACCGATGTGGGCCCAGAACCCATGCAGTTGGGGGCCATCCGAGGCCCGTTGTCCGAGGCCGAAAAGAAAAGAAGACGACAGCAAAACTTGTGCTTGTATTGCGGTGGTTCGGGTCATTTTCTAGGCACCTGTCCGCTATGCCCTCTGAAGAAGCAGGAAAACTAACAGGCCCGTTGTTTGAGGCAAAGGCAGCAGCGTGCCGCCTCTCTGAATCTGACCTTCCTCCTATGAACCCGGTGCCCTTGTTGATCCTGAAAGTCGGTGTTGCCTGGCTAGGGAAGTGTATGAAAACCTGGGCCCTTCTGGATTGTGGAGCATCCGGCAACTACATCGATGCCTCGTTCGCGATTGCCAATGGGATCCGTTTACATTTCAAAGAACGACCAACTGTGGTCGAGGTGATTGATGGTTCTGCTTTGTCTTCTGGTCCAGTCTGCCAACAGTCCGATCCCTTGTGGCTCTCTGTGGAAGGGCATCTCGAACGGATTTCGTTGGATGTCATCAAGTCTCCCTCTTTTCCGGTGGTGCTGGGCTTACCTTGGCTGTTATATCACAATCCGCAGGTCGACTGGACCGCTCGTTCCCTGGTGTTCTCTTCGACGCGTTGTCCTTGGGACTGTGGACTTCACGAAACCTTTCCTGCAATTTTGGAATCTCTCAATCCTGTTGACGTATCTGCCCGTTTATGTGCCACCCAGTTGGTACCTCAGGAATATGCCGGATACCACAAGGCGTTCTCCAGGCCTGAGGACATACCATTACCGCCCCACCGGCACTTTGACTGTTCCATTGACATCCTGCCCGATGCGGTCATTCCCCACGGCAAGATCTACTCGTTGACTCAACTCGAGAAAGGCGTCCTACAGGAGTACATTAAGGATTGCCTCAACAAGGGCTACATAGTGCCGTCCAAGTCCCCCGCAGGATTCCCGTTATTCTTCATTAAGAAGAAAGAGGGTACTTTGCGCCCTTGTATAGACTATTGTCAACTAAATGAGATCACGAGGAAGGACAGGTACCCATTACCACTCATCCGGGACATCATCGAATCCCTGAAATCCGCACAAATCTTCACCAAGCTGGATCTAAGAGGGGCCTATCACCTGGTGCGGATTAGGAAGGGAGATGAGTGGGAGACGGCCTTCAAAACACCTATCGGTCACTACGAGTACAGGGTGATGCCGTTTGGACTCTGCAACGCCCCGGCCGTCTTCCAGCGGTTCATGGACGATGTCTTTTCGGACCTTATTGGAATATCTGTATGGGTATACCTTGATGACATCCTGGTTTTTTCTGACACTCGAACTGCACATGTTGCGCATGTTCAGGAAGTTCTCCGTAGACTAACAGCTAACGGCCTGTATGCCAAGGTAGAAAAATGTCAATTTCATATGGAAAGCATGGAATTTCTGGGCTATGTGATCAGCAGCACGGGAGTGCGGATGGATCCCGCGAAACTGCAAGCTATACGAGAATGAAAACCGCCACATGGCGTGAAGTCACTTCAAAGGTTCTTGGGCTTCGCCAACTTTTATCAACGCTTCATTCCACGCTTTTCTCAACTTGCCAACAGCCTAACCCGCCTGACCAGTACCAAGGTGCCATTTCTCTGGGACACACGGGCCGAGGAGGCATTTCTGGAATTGAAAAAATCCTTCATGTCGGCTCCTGTTCTTAGACATCCAGATGATGAAAAGCCATTTGTGGTTGAAACAGACGCTTCGGACTACGCAATTGGTGCGGTCTTACTACAGCAAGATTCAGTCACGGGAACAGAGCACCCGGTGGCTTACTACTCACGGAAATTGTCAGCGAGCGAGAGAAACTATGCGGTGATCGAAAAGGAATTACTGGCTATGAAAGCAGCTCTCGAGGAGTGGCGACATCACTTGCTGGGTGGGAGGTACCCGGTGGTGGTTCGCACAGATCACCGTAATCTACAGTTCCTGCGCTCTTTGCAATGCAGAACCTCCCGTCATGCTCGTTGGGCCTTTTTCTTCTCGCAGTTTGATTTCACCGTCACGTACATTCCTTGTTCCCAGAATACGAAGGCTGATGCTCTGTCTCGGTCTCTGGAAAACAACGTTGAAGGTGCCAAGGAACCGGAGCCTCTGATAGCGTCAAAGCATTTTCTATCGATGGTGACTCCCCAGCTCCAACAGTTGATAGAAGCCACACGAACGGATCCCTCAAGATTACAGATACTACAACGCTCTGACATCAGGGAACGTGACGGCTTGTTGTTCTTTAAGGATCGTCTGTACGTTCCCACCTTGGAGCTCCAGAAGATTGTTCTACAGAATTGCCATGATTCCGTCGTTTGTGGTCACCGTGGAGTCCGCACAACACAAGAACTGGTTGCACGGCAGTACTGGTGGCCTGGATGGGCCAAGCTGGTAAAGCACTAAGTGGATTCCTGCCCTGTATGTGCCCAGATCAAGATTGCTCGCAAAAGGCCCATTGGTCTCCTGAAACCCACGCCTACGCCTCCGTACCCTTGGCATACCATCGCCACGGATTTCATCGTTGACCTGCCCCTGTCTGGTGGTTTCACGTGTATAATGGTGGTGGTGGACTGCTTCACCAAGACTGCTCATTTCTTGCCCTTTCCCAAACTGCCCACTGCCTCCCAGATGGCACGACGTTTTCTACACAAGGTGTATCGTCTTCATGGTCTTCCGGAGAAAATTCTATCGGACCGGGGATCTCAATACATCTCATCTTTTTGGGACCAACTGTGTCGGCATTTGGACATTCAGCGAGCCCTGAGTTCCGGCTATCATCCACAGACCAATGGGCAGATGGAGCGCACCAATCAAACCCTTGAGCAATACCTACGTTGTTATGCCAATGCCACTCAAGACAACTGGTCGGAATGGTTGGACACCGCGGAAGCAGCTTACAACAATGCTGTTCATTCTGCTACCGGACTCAGCCCCTTTTTCTGCTCTTCTGGTCTTCACACCAGATTGCTGCCAGTTCGTCCTACATCTTCCAGTGCCGTTCCATCTGCAGATGCCCTGGTATCCCTGATCCGCAATCAACATCGCCTGGCGGCCGGTACCTTGGCAGTGGCACAAGCACGTATGAAGGAACAGGCTGACAAGAGACGGAGCCCTGAGCCTGTCCTTCATGTTGGGGACAGGGTATGGCTGTCCTCCAAGAATCTACCGGTACGCAATTTACCAGTGAAACTGGCTCCCCGCTTTTTTGGTCCCTTTCGCATCATTGGGCGTGTTTCTTCTGTTGCCTTTCGTTTGTCTCTGCCACATTCTTGGAGGGTCCATCCTGTCTTTCATGTCTCTCTTTTGAAGCCCTAGGTGCCCGATGTTATGGGTCGCACCTGTTCCCGTCCTGCCCCGGTCTTGGTTCGGGGGGGTCCCTGAGTTTGAGGTGCAGGAGATATGTGATTCACGGATTTGGCGGGGTGCTCTTCAACTCCTGGTCAGCTGGAAAGGTTATCCTGCTTGTGACCGCACTTGGGAACCACGCTCCTTCGTGCATGCACCGCGCCTGGTTCGGGACTTCTATCTCCGCTACCCTTGGAAACCCGGTGCTCCGGGGTTATCCGGGAGGGGTTATGGTGTCACACCGCGCGCTCGCTCGCGGGCGCCACTTACCTGTCCTGGGGTCCCGGGTCCACGGCCGCAGCGGTCTCCTCCTTCATGGAGGCTGTACCCGCGGTGGCGTCTTTCCCCACACCGGCCCGCGGTCCGGATAGGCTCCGTGGGCGCCGCCATCTTGCGAGGATCTGCGCATGCACGGATCGTCAGTATCCGACTTCCCGCGCATGCGCAGTGTCGGAACATGCGTTCCAAGCCTCCCTTTGATGCCGGGCTTTAAAAGAGCACCGCATACACAGGGACAACGCGTCTAAACACGGTTGTTACTGTGTATGCGCTGCTGGAGCCCTGGCGTCCGTGCCTCAGTCTCTCCAGTTCCTTGCTCTGCCTTATCCTGCCTTGTTCAGCCTCTCCAGTTCCTTACTCTGCCTTATCCTGCCTAGTCCAGCCTTTCCTCCTTGTCCTCTCCCTGCTCCTTAGTCCTCCTACCCCTTGCTTCCCAGTTCTACCTTGTCCTTGCCTGCCTCCTGGGTTAGGGTAGGGGAGTTCCTGTCTGGGTTCCTGGTGGCTTTCCTTCTGCTAGGATAGTAGGATTCCCTTGTCTGTTCTGTTGGACCTTGCAGACCTTCCTCCTTTACCTGTCTTGTGCCCTGCCGGTACCTGTGCCTTGCTACCCTCTTGGATGTTCCGGAGTTCAGCTTCCACCATTATCGGTGTCTTCATTAAGCCTTCTCTGCCAGTGGAAACACTGTCCCGACGCCACGTAAATACGGAGAAGTGCCACCCGTGGCGTTGGGAGTTGGTTCAGTGCCATCCTGTCATATATCGTCAGGAGGGTATTGGGCTAATTTCTCGCGCTACTCATTCATCGGCAAGAGATACTCCGACAGACTGGCAACCTCAACTCCACGGTCTCCAGGAAGAAAAGGTAACCAGCGATCTCGTGAAGACTCGTTTAACAGATAATGGGGAGTCTGGTTAGCCGGGGTTCGTAGGTTCTAAGCGGCCTGGACAATGTGGAGTCTGGTTAGCTGGGGTGTGTAGGTTCTAAGTGGCCTGGATAATGGGGAGTCTGGTTAGCTGGAGTGCATAGGTTTTAAGAGTTCCAGATAATGGGGAGTCTGGTTAGCTGTGGTGCGTAGGTTCTAAGAGGCCTGGATAATGGAGAGTCTGGTTAGCTGGGGCGTGTAGGTTCTAAGAGGTCCAGATAATGGGGGGGTCTGGTTAGCTGGGGTGCATAGGTTCTAAGAGTCCCAGATAATGGGGGGGGTCTGGTTAGCTGGGGTGCGTAGGTTCTAAGCAGCCTGGATAATGGGGAGTCTGGTAACCTGGGGTGCGTAGGTTCTAAGCAGCCCGGATAATGGGGAGTCTGGTAACCTGGGGTGCGTAGGTTCTAAGCGGCCCGGATATTAGGGAGTCTGGTTAGCTGGGGTGCGTAGGTTCTAAGCAGCCCGGATAATGGGGAGTCTGGTTAGCTGGGGTGCGTAGGTTCTAAGTGGCCCGGATAATGGGGAGTCTGGTTAGCTGGGGTGCGTAGGTTTTAAGAGGTCCAGATAATAGGGAGTCTGGTTAGCTGGGGTGCCTAGGTTCTAAGCAGCCCGGATAATGGGGAGTCTGGTTAGCTGGGGTGCGTAGGTTTTTAAGAGGCCCGGATAATGGGGAGTCTGGTTAGCTGGGGTGCGTAGGTTCTAAGCAGCCAGATAATGGGGAGTCTGGTTAGCTGGGGTGTGTAGGTTCTAAGCAGCCCGGATAATGTGGAGTCTGGTTAGCTTGGGTGCGTAGGTTCTAAGAGGCCTGGATAATGGGGAGTCTGGTTAGCTGGGGCGTGTAGGTTCTAAGAGGTCCAGATAATGGGGGGGTCTGGTTAGCTGGGGTGCATAGGTTCTAAGAGTCCCAGATAATGGGGGGAGTCTGGTTAGCTGGGGTGCGTAGGTTTTAAGAGGTCCAGATAATGGGGAGTCTGGTTAGCTGGGGTGCATAAGTTCTAAGCAGGCCGGATAATGGGGAGTCTGGTTAGCTGGGGTGCGTAGGTTCTAAGTGGCCCGGATAATGGGAAGTCTGGTTAGCTGGGGTGCGTAGGTTCTAAGCGGCCCGGATAATGGGGAGTCTGGTTAGCTGGGGTGCGTAGGTTCTAAGAGGCCTGGATAATGGGGAGTCTGGTTAGCTGGGGTGCGTAGGTTCTAAGTGGCCCAGATAATGGGAAGTCTGGTTAGCTGGGGTACTTAGGTTCTAAGCGGCCCGGATAATGGGGAGTCTGGTTAGCTGGGGTGCGTATGTTCGAAGAGGCCCGGATAATGGGGAGTCTGGTTAGCTGGGGTGCCTAGGTTCTAAGTGGCCCGGATAATGGGTAGTCTGGTTAGCTGGGGGGCCTAGGTTCTAAGTGGCCCGGATAATGGGGAGTCTGGTTAGCTGGGGTGCGTAGGTTCTAAGAGGCCCGGATTATGGGGAGTCTGGTTATCTGGGGTGTGTAGGTTCTAAGAGGCCTGGATAATGGGGAGTCTGGTTAGCTGGGGTGCGTAGGTTCTAAGAGGCCCGGATAGTGGGGAGCCTGGTTAGCTGGGGTGCATAGGTTCTAAGAGGCCCGGATAATGGGGAGTCTGGTTAGCTGGGGTGCGTAGGTTCTAAGAGGCCCGGATAATGGGGAGTCTCGTTAGCTGGGGTGCCTAGGTTCTAAGTGGCCCGGATAATGGGGAGTCTGGTTATCTGGGGTGCCTAGGTTCTAAGCAGCTTGGATAATGGGAATTCTGGTTAGCTGGGGTGCGTAGGTTCTAAGCGGTCCGGATAATGGGGAGTCTGGTTAGCTGGGGTGCGTAGGTTCTAAGCAGATGGATAATGGGGAGTCTCGTTAGCTGGGGTGCGTAGATTCTAAGAGGCCCGGATAATGGGGAGTCTGGTTAGCTGGGGTGCGTAGGTTCTAAGTGGTCTGGATAATGGGGAGTCTGGTTAGCTGGGGTGCGTAGGTTCTAAGCGGCCCGGATAATGGGGCGTTTGGTTAGCTGGGGTGCATAGGTTTTAAGAGGTCCAGATAATGGGGAGTCTGGTTAGCTGGGGTGTGTAGGTTCTAAGCAGCCCGGATGTGTCACACCGCGCGCTCGCGGGCGCCACTTACCTGTCCTGGGGTCCCGGGTCCACGGCCGCAGGGGTTTCCTCCTTCATGGAGGCTGTACCCGCAGTGGCGTCTTTCCCCACGCCGGCCCGCGGTCCGGATAGGCTCCGTGTGCGCCGCCATCTTGCGAGGATCTGCGCATGCGCGGATCGTCAATATCCGACTTCCCGCGCATGCGCAGTGTCGGAACATGCGTTCCAAGCCTCGCTTTGATGCCAGGCTTTAAAAGAGCACCGCATACACAGGGACAACGCGTCTCAACACGGTTGTTACTGTGTATGCGCTGCTGGAGCCCTGGCGTCCGTGCCTCAGTCTCTCCAGTTCCTTGCTCTGCCTTATACTGCCTTGTTCAGCCTCTCCAGTTCCTTACTCTGCCTTATCCTGCCTAGTCCAGCCTTTCCTCCTTGTCCTCTCCCTGCTCCTTAGTCCTCCTACCCCTTGCTTCCCAGTTCTACCTTGTCCTTGCCTGCCTCCTGGGTTAGGGTAGGGGAGTTCCTGTCTGGGTTCCTGGTGGCTTTCCTTCTGCTAGGATAGTAGGATTCCCTTGTCTGTTCTGTTGGACCTTGCAGACCTTCCTCCTTTACCTGTCTTGTGCCCTGCCGGTACCTGTGCCTTGCTACCCTCTTGGATGTTCCTGAGTTCAGCTTCCACCATTATCGGTGTCTTCATTAAGCCTTCTCTGCCAGTGGAAACACTGTCCCGACGCCACGTAAATACGGAGAAGTGCCACCCGTGGCGTTGGGAGTTGGTTCAGTGCCATCCTGTCATATATCGTCAGGAGGGTATTGGGCAAATTTCTCGCGCTACTCATTCATCGGCAAGAGATACTCCGACAGACTGGCAACCTCAACTCCACGGTCTCCAGGAAGAAAAGGTAACCAGCGATCTCGTGAAGACTCGTTTAACAGATTGAGACGCCAGTCCTTCAGTCTCGACATGGACGACATGCAGGAATTACGCGAAGAAATGCGTGCCATGCGTCTTGAAATGACCACCCTCCGCCAGGAGAACGACACCCTTCGACAAGCGATGGGTCGGAGTATGGCTAACCCCTCACAACCAGCTACACCACCTGAGAACTCCATGGCTTACACTACTCCGATAAAGTATGATGGTGACCCGCGTCGAGTGGCAGAGTTCTGTACACACTGTCGGATCCATTTCCAGTTCAGGTCAAGTCATTTTGGTCAAGACAAGGCAAAGATCGGGTATATCCTTGGAAACCTAACCGGCAATGCACTTGCTTGGGCCGCACCTTTGGTCTCTACCAACAGTCCCCTGTTGGGTGATTTCGCTGCTTTCGAGAAAGCCTTTTTGGATGTCTTTAAACCGCCCAATTTGGCAGCCATGGCCCAGAATCAATTAATGGAGATCAAACAAGGACCAGGTGACATAATCCACTACATAAGTCGGTTTCGACAATTAGCAACCGATTCACAATGGCCCGAAATCATTCAGAAAACCTTGTTTCGTCAGGGGCTACGAGAAGAGTACAAAGGCGAATTGCTGCACATCCCGGAGCCAGAAACGTTGCCTGCATTGGTGGAACAAGTCTTACGCATTGACCACAGGTTAGCTGAACGACGGAGTGAACGTCGCAGATCTGACAGGTATCACCCGGTTCTTCCGGTACTGAACCCCGGACCAGCTGTCTCTACTGATGTGGGCCCAGAACCCATGCAGTTGGGGGCCATCCGAGGCCCGTTGTCCGCGGCCGAAAAGAAAAGAAGACGACAGCAAAACTTGTGCTTGTATTGCGGTGGTTCGGGTCATTTTCTAGGCACCTGTCCGCTATGCCCTCTGAAGAAGCAGGAAAACTAACAGGCCCGTTGTTTGAGGCAAAGGCAGCAGCGTGCCGCCTCTCTGAATCTGACCTTCCTCCTATGAACCCGGTGCCCTTGTTGATCCTGAAAGTCGGTGTTGCCTGGCTAGGGAAGTGTATGAAAACCTGGGCCCTTCTGGATTGTGGAGCATCCGGCAACTACATCGATGCCTCGTTCGCGATTGCCAATGGGATCCGTTTACATTTCAAAGAACGACCAACTGTGGTCGAGGTGATTGATGGTTCTGCTTTGTCTTCTGGTCCAGTCTGCCAACAGTCCGATCCCTTGTGGCTCTCTGTGGAAGGGCATCTCGAACGGATTTCGTTGGATGTCATCAAGTCTCCCTCTTTTCCGGTGGTGCTGGGCTTACCTTGGCTGTTATATCACAATCCGCAGGTCGACTGGACCGCTCGTTCCCTGGTGTTCTCTTCGACGCGTTGTCCTCGGGACTGTGGACTTCACGAAACCTTTCCTGCAATTTTGGAATCCCTCAATCCTGTTGACGTATCTGCCCGTTTATGTGCCACCCAGTTGGTACCTCAGGAATATGCCGGATACCACAAGGCGTTCTCCAGGCCTGAGGACATACCATTACCGCCCCACCGGCACTTTGACTGTTCCATTGACATCCTGCCCGATGCGGTCATTCCCCACGGCAAGATCTACTCGTTGACTCAACTCGAGAAAGGCGTCCTACAGGAGTACATTAAGGATTGCCTCAACAAGGGCTACATAGTGCCGTCCAAGTCCCCCGCAGGATTCCCGTTATTCTTCGTTAAGAAGAAAGAGGGTACTTTGCGCCCTTGTATAGACTATCGTCAACTAAATGAGATCACAAGGAAGGACAGGTACCCATTACCACTCATCCGGGACATCATTGAATCCCTGAAATCCGCACAAATCTTCACCAAGCTGGATCTAAGAGGGGCCTATCACCTGGTGCGGATTAGGAAGGGAGATGAGTGGAAGATGGCCTTCAAAACACCTATCGGTCACTACGAGTACAGGGTGATGCCGTTTGGACTCTGCAACACCCCAGCCGTCTTCCAGCGGTTCATGGACGATGTCTTTTCGGACCTTATTGGAATATCTGTATGGGTATACCTTGATGACATCCTGGTTTTTTCTGACACTCGAACTGCACATGTTGCGCATGTTCAGGAAGTTCTCCGTAGACTAACAGCTAACGGCCTGTATGCCAAGGTAGAAAAATGTCAATTTCATATGGAAAGCATGGAATTTCTGGGCTATGTGATCAGCAGCACGGGAGTGCGGATGGATCCCGTGAAACTGCAAGCTATACGAGAATGGAAACCGCCACATGGCGTGAAGTCACTTCAAAGGTTCTTGGGCTTCGCCAACTTTTATCGACGCTTCATTCCACGCTTTTCTCAACTTGCCAACAGCCTAACCCGCCTGACCAGTACCAAGGTGCCATTTCTCTGGGACACACGGGCCGAGGAGGCATTTCTGGAATTGAAAAAATCCTTCATGTCGGCTCCTGTTCTTAGACATCCAGATGATGAAAAGCCATTTGTGGTTGAAACAGACGCTTCGGACTACGCAATTGCTGCGGTCTTACTACAGCAAGATTCAGTCACGGGAACAGAGCACCCGGTGGCTTACTACTCACGGAAATTGTCAGCGAGCGAGAGAAACTATGCGGTGATCGAAAAGGAATTACTGGCTATGAAAGCAGCTCTCGAGGAGTGGCGACATCACTTGCTGGGTGGGAGGTACCCGGTGGTGGTTCGCACAGATCACCGTAATCTACAGTTCCTGCGCTCTTTGCAATGCAGAACCTCCCGTCATGCTCGTTGGGCCTTTTTATTCTCGCAGTTTGATTTCACCGTCACGTACATTCCTTGTTCCCAGAATACGAAGGCTGATGCTCTGTCTCGGTCTCTGGAAAACAACGTTGAAGGTGCCAAGGAACCGGAGCCTCTGATAGCGTCAAAGCATTTTCTATCGATGGTGACTCCCCAGCTCCAACAGTTGATAGAAGCCACACGAACGGATCCCTCAAGATTACAGATACTACAACGCTCTGACATCAGGGAACGTGACGGCTTGTTGTTCTTTAAGGATCGTCTGTACGTTCCCACCTTGGATCTCCAGAAGATCGTTCTACAGAATTGCCATGATTCCGTCGTTTGTGGTCACCGTGGAGTCCGCACAACACAAGAACTGGTTGCACGGCAGTACTGGTGGCCTGGATGGGCCACGCTGGTAAAGCACTACGTGGATTCCTGCCCTGTATGTGCCCAGATCAAGATTCCTCGCAAAAGGCCCATTGGTCTCCTGAAACCCACGCCTCCGTACCCTTGGCATACCATCGCCACGGATTTCATCGTTGACCTGCCCCTGTCTGGTGGTTTCACGTGTATAATGGTGGTGGTGGACTGCTTCACCAAGACTGCTCATTTCTTGCCCTTTCCCAAACTGCCCACTGCCTCCCAGATGGCACGAAGTTTTCTACACAAGGTGTATCATCTTCATGGTCTTCCGGAGAAAATTTTATCGGACCGGGGATCTCAATACATCTCATCTTTTTGGGACCAACTGTGTCGGCATTTGGACATTCAGCGAGCCCTGAGTTCCGGCTATCATCCACAGACCAATGGGCAGACGGAGCGCACCAATCAAACCCTTGAGCAATACCTACGTTGTTATGCCAATGCCACTCAAGACAACTGGTCGGAATGGTTGGACACCGCGGAAGCAGCTTACAACAATGCTGTTCATTCTGCTACCGGACTCAGCCCCTTTTTCTGCTCTTCTGGTCTTCACACCAGATTGCTGCCAGTTCGTCCTACATCTTCCAGTGCCGTTCCATCTGCAGATGCCCTGGTATCCCTGATCCGCAATCAACATCGCCTGGCGGCCGGTACCTTGGCAGTGGCACAAGCACGTATGAAGGAACAGGCTGACAAGAGACAGAGCCCTGAGCCTGTCCTTCATGTTGGGGACAGGGTATGGCTGTCCTCCAAGAATCTACCGGTACGCAATTTACCAGTGAAACTGGCTCCCCGCTTTTTTGGTCCCTTTCGCATCATTGGGCGTGTTTCTTCTGTTGCCTTTCGTTTGTCTCTGCCACATTCTTGGAGGGTCCATCCTGTCTTTCATGTCTCTCTTTTGAAGCCCTATGTGCCCGATGTTATGGGTCGCACCTGTTCCCGTCCTGCCCCGGTCTTGGTTCGGGGGGTCCCTGAGTTTGAGGTGCAGGAGATATGTGATTCACGGATTTGGCGGGGTGCTCTGCAACTCCTGGTCAGCTGGAAAGGTTATCCTGCTTGTGACCGCACTTGGGAACCACGCTCCTTCGTGCATGCACCGCGCCTGGTTCGGGACTTCTATCTCCGCTACCCTTGGAAACCCGGTGCTCCGGGGTTATCCGGGAGGGGTTATGGTGTCGCACCGCGCGCTCGCTCGCGGGCGCCACTTACCTGTCCTGGGGTCCCGGGTCCACGGCCGCAGCGGTCTCCTCCTTCATGGAGGCTGTACCCGCGGTGGCGTCTTTCCCCACGCCGGCCCGCGGTCCGGATAGGCTCCGTGGGCGCCGCCATCTTGCGAGGATCTGCGCATGCGCAGATCGTCAGTATCCGACTTCCCGCGCATGCGCAGTGTCGGAACATGCGTTCCAAGCCTCGCTTTGATGCCGGGCTTTAAAAGAGCACCGCATACACAGGGACAACGCGTCTCAACACGGTTGTTACTGTGTATGCGCTGCTGGAGCCCTGGCGTCCGTGCCTCAGTCTCTCCAGTTCCTTGCTCTGCCTTATCCTGCCTTGTTCAGCCTCTCCAGTTCCTTACTCTGCCTTATCCTGCCTAGTCCAGCCTTTCCTCCTTGTCCTCTCCCTGCTCCTTAGTCCTCCTACCCCTTGCTTCCCAGTTCTACCTTGTCCTTGCCTGCCTCCTGGGTTAGGGTAGGGGAGTTCCTGTCTGGGTTCCTGGTGGCTTTCCTTCTGCTAGGATAGTAGGATTCCCTTGTCTGTTCTGTTGGACCTTGCAGACCTTCCTCCTTTACCTGTCTTGTGCCCTGCCGGTACCTGTGCCTTGCTACCCTCTTGGATGTTCCGGAGTTCAGCTTCCACCATTATCGGTGTCTTCATTAAGCCTTCTCTGCCAGTGGAAACACTGTCCCGACGCCACGTAAATACGGAGAAGTGCCACCCGTGGCGTTGGGAGTTGGTTCAGTGCCATCCTGTCATATATCGTCAGGAGGGTATTGGGCTAATTTCTCGCGCTACTCATTCATCGGCAAGAGATACTCCGACAGACTGGCAACCTCAACTCCACGGTCTCCAGGAAGAAAAGGTAACCAGCGATCTCGTGAAGACTCGTTTAACAGATAATGGGGAGTCTGGTTAGCCGGGGTGCGTAGGTTCTAAGCGGCCTGGACAATGTGGAGTCTGGTTAGCTGGGGTGCGTAGGTTCTAAGTGGCCTGGATAATGGGGAGTCTGGTTAGCTGGGGTGCATAGGTTTTAAGAGGTCCAGATAATGGGGAGTCTGGTTAGCTGTGGTGCGTAGGTTCTAAGAGGCCTGGATAATGGGGAGTCTGGTTAGCTGGGGCATGTGTTGGTTCTAAGAGGTCCAGATAATGGGGGGATCTGGTTAGCTGGAGTGTATAGGTTCTAAGAGTCCCAGATAATGGGGGTGGTCTGGTTAGCTGGGGTGCGTAGGTTCTAAGCAGCCCGGATAATGGGGAGTCTGGTAACCTGGGGTGCATAGGTTCTAAGCAGCCCGGATAATGGGGAGTCTGGTAACCTGGGGTGCGTAGGTTCTAAGCGGCCCGGATAATAGGGAATCTGGTTAGCTGGGGTGCGTAGGTTCTAAGCAGCCCGGATAATGGGGAGTCTGGTTAGCTGGGGTGCGTAGGTTTTAAGAGGTCCAGATAATAGGGAGTCTGGTTAGCTGGGGTGCCTAGGTTCTAAGCAGCCCGGATAATGGGGAGTCTGGTTAGCTGGGGTGCGTAGGTTTTAAGAGGCCCGGATAATGGGGAGTCTGGTTAGCTGGGGTGCGTAGGTTCTAAGCAGCCAGATAATGGGGAGTCTCGTTAGCTGGGGTGCGTAGGTTCTAAGAGGCCCGGATAATGGGGAGTCTCGTTAGCTGGGGTGCGTAGGTTCTAAGAGGCCCAGATAATGGGGAGTCTGGTTAGCTGGGGTGCGTAGGTTCTAAGCGGCCCGGATAATGGGGAGTCTGGTTAGCTGGGGTGCGTAGATTCTAAGCGGCCCGGATAATGGGGAGTTTGGTAAGCTGGGGTGCGTAGGTTTTAAGAGGTCCAGATAATGGGGAGTCTGGTTAGCTGGGGTGCGTAGGTTCTAAGCAGCCCGGATAATGGGGAGTCTGGTTAGCCGGGGTGCATAGGTTCTAAGCGGCCTGGACAATGTGGAGTCTGGTTAGCTGGGGTGCGTAGGTTCTAAGTGGCCTGGATAATGGGGAGTCTGGTTAGCTGGGGTGCATAGGTTTTAAGAGGTCCAGATAATGGGGAGTCTGGTTAGCTGGGGTGCATAGGTTCTAAGAGGCCTGGATATTGGGGAGTTTGGTTAGCTGGGGTGTGTAGGTTCTAAGAGGTCCAGATAATGGGGGGGGTCTGGTTAGCTGGGGTGCATAGGTTCTAAGAGTCCCAGATAATGGGGGGGGGTCTGGTTAGCTGGGGTGCGTACGTTCTAAGCAGCCCGGATAATGGGGAGTCTGGTAACTTGGGGTGCGTAGGTTCTAAGCGGCCCGGATAATAGGGAGTCTGGTTAGATGGGGTGCGTAGGTTCTAAGCAGCCCAGATAATGGGGAATCTAGTTAGCTGGGGTGCATAGGTTCTAAGTGGCCCGGATAATGGGGAGTCTGGTTAGCTGGGGTGCGTAGGTTTTAAGAGGTCCAGATAATGGGGAGTCTGGTTAGCTGGGGTGCGTAGGTTCTAAGCAGCCCGGATAATGGGGAGTCTGATTAGCTGGGGTGCGTAGGTTCTAAGCGGCCCGGGTAATGGGGAGTCTGGTTAGCTGGGGTGCGTATGTTCGAAGAGGCCCGGATAATGGGGAGTCTGGTTAGCTGGGGTGCCTAGGTTCTAAGTGGCCCGGATAATGGGTAGTCTGGTTAGCTGGGGGGCCTAGGTTCTAAGTGGCCTGGATAATGGGGAGTCTGGTTAGCTGGGGTGCGTAGGTTTTAAGAGGCCCAGATTATGGGGAGTCTGGTTATCTGGGGTGTGTAGGTTCTAAGAGGCCTGGATAATGGGGAGTCTGGTTAGCTGGGGTGCGTAAGTTCTAAGAGGCCTCGATAGTGGGGAGCCTAGTTAGCTGGGGTGCATAGGTTCTAAGAGGCCCGGATAATGGGGAGTCTGGTTAGCTGGGGTGCGTAGGTTCTAAGAGGCCCGGATAATGGGGAGTCTGGTTAGCTGGGGTGCCTAGGTTCTAAGTGGCCCGGATAATGGGGAGTCTGGTTATCTGGGGTGCCTAGGTTCTAAGCAGCTTGGATAATGGGAATTCTGGTTAGCTGGGGTGCGTAGGTTCTAAGCAGCCGGATAATGGGGAGTCTTGTTAGCTGGGGTGCGTAGGTTCTAAGAGGCCCGGATAATGGGGAGTCTGGTTAGCTGGGGTGCGTAGGTTCTAAGCGGTCTGGATAATGGGGAGTCTGGTTAGCTGGGGTGCGTAGGTTCTAAGCGGCCCGGATAATGGGGAGTTTGGTTAGCTGGGGTGCATAGGTTTTAAGAGGTCCAGATAATGGGGAGTCTGGTTAGCTGGGGTGCGTAGGTTCTAAGCAGCCCGGATAATGGGGAGTCTGGTTAGCCGGGGTGCGTAGGTTCTAAGCGGCCTGGACAATGTGGAGTCTGGTTAGCTGGGGTGCGTAGGTTCTAAGTGGCCAGGATAATGGGGAGTCTGGTTAGCTGGGGTGCATAGGTTTTAAGAGGTCCAGATAATGGGGAGTCTGGTTAGCTGTGGTGCGTAGGTTCTAAGAGGCCTGGATAATGGGGAGTCTGGTTAGCTGGGGCGTGTAGGTTCTAAGAGGTCCAGATAATGGGGGGGTCTGGTTAGCTGGAGTGCATAGGTTCTAAGAGTCCCAGATAATGGGGGGGGTCTGGTTAGCTGGGGTGCGTAGGTTCTAAGCAGCCCGTTTAATGGGGAGTCTGGTAACCTGGGGTGCGTAGGTTCTAAGCAGCCCGGATAATGGGGAGTCTGGTAACCTGGGGTGCATAGGTTCTAAGCGGCCCGGATAATAGGGAGTCTGGTTAGCTGGGGTGCATAGGTTCTAAGCAGCCCGGATAATGGGGAGTCTGGTTAGCTGGGGTGCGTAGGTTCTAAGTGGCCCGGATAATGGGGAGTCTGGTTAGCTACGGTGCGTAGGTTTTAAGAGGTCCAGATAATAGGGAGTCTGGTTAGCTGGGGTGCCTAGGTTCTAAGCAGCCCGGATAATGGGGAGTCTGGTTAGCTGGGGTGCGTAGGTTTTAAGAGGCCCGGATAATGGGGAGTCTGGTTAGCTGGGGTGCGTAGGTTCTAAGCAGCCAGATAATGGGGAGTCTCGTTAGCTGGGGTGCGTAGGTTCTAAGAGGCCCGGATAATGGGGAGTCTGGTTAGCTGGGGTGCGTAGGTTCTAAGCGGCCCGGATAATGGGGAGTCTGGTTAGCTGGGGTGCGTAGATTCTAAGCGGCCCGGATAATGGGGAGTTTGGTTAGCTGGGGTGCGTAGCTTTTAAGAGGTCCAGATAATGGGGAGTCTGGTTAGCTGGGGTGCATAGGTTCTAAGCAGCCCGGATAATGGGGAGTCTCGTTAGCCGGGGTGCGTAGGTTCTAAGCGGCCTGGACAATGTGGAGTCTGGTTAGCTGGGGTGCGTAGGTTCTAAGTGGCCTGGATAATGGGGAGTCTGGTTAGCTGGGGTGCATAGGTTTTAAGAGGTCCAGATAATGGGGAGTCTGGTTAGCTGGGGTGCATAGGTTCTAAGAGGCCTGGATATTGGGGAGTTTGGTTAGGTGGGGTGTGTAGGTTCTAAGAGGTCCAGATAATGGGGGGGGGTCTGGTTAGCTGGGGTGCATAGGTTCTAAGAGTCCCAGATAATGGGGGGGGTCTGGTTAGCTGGGGTGCGTACGTTCTAAGCAGCCCGGATAATGGGTGGTCTGGTAACCTGGGGTGCGTAGGTTCTAAGCGGCCCGGATAATAGGGAGTCTGGTTAGATGGGGTGCGTAGGTTCTAAGCAGCCCAGATAATGGGGAATCTGGTTAGCTGGGGTGCGTAGGTTCTAAGTGGCCCGGATAATGGGGAGTCTGGTTAGCTGGGGTGCGTAGGTTTTAAGAGGTCCAGATAATGGGGAGTCTGCTTAGCTGGGGTGCGTAGGTTCTAAGCAGCCCGGATAATGGGGAGTCTGATTAGCTGGGGTGAGTAGGTTCTAAGCGGCCCGGATAATGGGGAGTCTGGTTAGCTGGGGTGCGTATGTTCGAAGAGGCCCGGATAATGGGGAGTCTGGTTAGCTGGGGTACCTAGGTTCTAAGTGGCCCTGATAATGGGTAGTCTGGTTAGGTGGGGGGCCTAGGTTCTAAGTGGCCCGGATAATGGGGAGTCTGGTTAGCTGGGGTGCGTAGGTTCTAAGAGGCCCAGATTATGGGGAGTCTGGTTATCTGGGGTGTGTAGGTTCTAAGAGGCCTGGATAATGGGGAGTCTGGTTAGCTGGGGTGCGTAAGTTCTAAGAGGCCTTGATAGTGGGGAGCCTAGTTAGCTGGGGTGCATAGGTTCTAAGAGGCCCGGATAATGGGGAGTCTGGTTAGCTGGGGTGCGTAGGTTCTAAGAGGCCCGGATAATGGGGAGTCTGGTTAGCTGGGGTGCCTAGGTTCTAAGTGGCCCGGATAATGGGGAGTCTGGTTATCTGGGGTTCCTAGGTTCTAAGCAGCTTGGATAATGGGAATTCTGGTTAGCTGGGGTGCGTAGGTTCTAAGCAGCCGGATAATGGGGAGTCTCGTTAGCTGGGGTGCGTAGGTTCTAAGAGGCCCGGATAATGGGGAGTCTGGTTAGCTGGGGTGCGTAGGTTCTAAGCGGTCTGGATAATGGGGAGTCTGGTTAGCTGGGGTGCGTAGGTTCTAAGCGGCCCGGATAATGGGGCGTTTGGTTAGCTGGGGTGCATAGGTTTTAAGAGGTCCAGATAATGCGGAGTCTGGTTAGCTGGGGTGCGTAGGTTCTAAGCAGCCCGGATAATGGGGAGTCTGGTTAGCCGGGGTGCGTAGGTTCTAAGCGGCCTGGACAATGTGGAGTCTGGTTAGCTGGGGTGCGTAGGTTCTAAGTGGCCTGGATAATGGGGAGTCTGGTTAGCTGGGGTGCATAGGTTTTAAGAGGTCCAGATAATGGGGAGTCTGGTTAGCTGTGGTGCGTAGGTTCTATGAGGCCTGGATAATGGGGAGTCTGGTTAGCTGGGGTGTGTAGGTTCTAAGAGGTCCAGATAATGGGGGGGTCTGGTTAGCTGGGGTGCATAGGTTCTAAGAGTCCCAGATAATGGGGGGGTCTGGTTAGCTGGGGTGCGTAGGTTCTAAGCAGCCCGGATAATGGGGAGTCTGGTAACCTGGGGTGCGTAGGTTCTAAGCAGCCCGGATAATAGGGAGTCTGGTTAGCTGGGGTGCGTAGGTTCTAAGCAGCCCGGATAATGGGGAGTCTGGTTAGCTGGGGTGCGTAGGTTCTAAGTGGCCCGGATAATGGGGAGTCTGGTTAGCTGGGGTGCGTAGATTTTAAGAGGTCCAGATAATGGGGAGTCTGGTTAGCTGGGGTGCCTAGGTTCTAAGCAGCCCGGATAATGGGGAGTCTGGTTAGCTGGGGTGCATAGGTTTTAAGAGGCCCGGATAATGGGGAGTCTGGTTAGCTGGGGTGCGTAGGTTCTAAGCTGCCGGATAATGGGGAGTCTCGTTAGCTGGGGTGCGTAGGTTCTAAGAGGCCCGGATAATGGGGAGTCTGGTTAGCTGGGGTGCGTAGGTTCTAAGCGGCCCGGATAATGGGGAGTCTGGTTAGCTGGGGTGCGTAGGTTCTAAGCGGCCCGGATAATGGGGAGTTTGGTTAGCTGGGGTGCTTAGGTTTTAAGAGGTCCAGATAATGGGGAGTCTGGTTAGCTGGGGTGCGTAGGTTCTAAGCAGCCCGGATAATGGGGAGTCTGGTTAGCCGGGGTGCGTAGGTTCTAAGTGGCCTGGATAATGGGGAGTCTGGTTAGCTGGGGTGCATAGGTTTTAAGAGGTCCAGATAATGGGGAGTCTGGTTAGCTGGGGTGCGTAGGTTCTAAGAGGCCTGGATAATGGGGAGTTTGGTTAGCTGGGGTGTGTAGGTTCTAAGAGGTCCGGATAATGGGGGGGTCTGGTTAGCTGGGGTGCATAGGTTCTAAGAGTCCGAGATAATGGGGGGGGTCTGGTTAGCTGGGGTGCGTAGGTTCTAAGCAGCGCGGATAATGGGGAGTCTGGTAACCTGGGGTGCGTAGGTTCTAAGCGGCCCGGATAATAGGGACTCTGGTTAGATGGGGTACGTAGGTTCTAAGCAGCCCAGATAATGGGGAATCTGGTTAGCTGGGGTGCGTAGGTTCTAAGTGGTCCGGATAATTGGGAGTCTGGTTAGCTGGGGTGCGTAGGTTTTAAGAGGTCCAGATAATGGGGAGTCTGGTTAGCTGGGATGCATAGGTTCTAAGCAGCCCGGATAATGGGGAGTCTGGTTAGCTGGGGTGCGTAGGTTTTAAGAGGCCCGGATAATGGGGAGTCTGGTTAGCTGGGGTGCGTAGGTTCTAAGTGGCCCGGATAATGGGAAGTCTGGTTAGCTGGGGTGAGTAGGTTCTAAGCGGCCCGGATAATGGGGAGTCTGGTTAGCTGGGGTGCGTAGGTTCTAAGTGGCCTGGATAATGGGGAGTCTGGTTAGCTGGGGTGCATAGGTTTTAAGAGGTCCAGATAATGGGGAGTCTGGTTAGCTGGGGTGCGTAGGTTCTAAGAGGCCTGGATAATGGGGAGTTTGGTTAGCTGGGGTGTGTAGGTTCTAAGAGGTCCAGATAATGGGGGGGGTCTGGTTAGCTGGGGTGCATAGGTTCTAAGAGTCCCAGATAATGGGGGGGGTCTGGTTAGCTGGGGTGCGTAGGTTCTAAGCAGCCCGGATAATGGGGAGTCTGGTAACCTGGGGTGCGTAGGTTCTAAGCGGCCCGGATAATAGGGAGTCTGGTTAGATGGGGTGCGTAGGTTCTAAGCAGCCCAGATAATGGGGAATCTGGTTAGCTGGGGTGCGTAGGTTCTAAGTGGCCCGGATAATGGGGAGTCTGGTTAGCTGGGGTGCGTAGGTTTTAAGAGGTCCAGATAATGGGGAGTCTGGTTAGCTGGGGTGCGTAGGTTCTAAGCAGCCCGGATAATGGGGAGTCTGATTAGCTGGGGTGCGTAGGTTCTAAGCGGCCCGGATAATGGGGAGTCTGGTTAGCTGGGGTGCGTATGTTCGAAGAGGCCCGGATAATGGGGAGTCTGGTTAGCTGGGGTGCCTAGGTTCTAAGTGGCCCGGATAATGGGTAGTCTGGTTAGCTGGGGTGCATAGGTTTTAAGAGGTCCAGATAATGGGGAGTCTGGTTATCTGGGGTGTGTAGATTCTAAGAGGCCTGGATAATGGGGAGTCTGGTTAGCTGGGGTGCGTAAGTTCTAAGAGGCCTCGATAGTGGGGAACCTAGTTAGCTGGGGTGCATAGGTTCTAAGAGGCCCGGATAATGGGGAGTCTGGTTAGCTGGGGTGTGTAGGTTCTAAGAGGCCCGGATAATGGGGAGTCTGGTTAGCTGGGGTGCCTAGGTTCTAAGTGGCCCGGATAATGGGGAGTCTGGTTATCTGGGGTGCCTAGGTTCTAAGCAGCTTGGATAATGGGAATTCTGGTTAGCTGGGGTGCGTAGGTTCTAAGCAGCCAGATAATGGGGAGTCTCGTTAGCTGGGGTGCGTAGGTTCTAAGAGGCCCGGATAATGGGGAGTCTGGTTAGCTGGGGTGCGTAGGTTCTAAGCGGTCTGGATAATGGGGAGTCTGGTTAGCTGGGGTGCGTAGGTTCTAAGCGGCCCGGATAATGGGGAGTTTGGTTAGCTGGGGTGCATAGGTTTTAAGAGGTCCAGATAATGGGGAGTCTGGTTAGCTGGGGTGCGTAGGTTCTAAGCAGCCCGGATAATGGGGAGTCTGGTTAGCCGGGGTGCGTAGGTTCTAAGCGGCCTGGACAATGTGGAGTCTGGTTAGCTGGGGTGCGTAGGTTCTAAGTGGCCTGGATAATGGGGAGTCTGGTTAGCTGGGGTGCATAGGTTTTAAGAGGTCCAGATAATGGGGAGTCTGGTTAGCTGTGGTGCGTAGGTTCTATGAGGCCTGGATAATGGGGAGTCTGGTTAGCTGGGGTGTGTAGGTTCTAAGAGGTCCAGATAATGGGGGGGTCTGGTTAGCTGGGGTGCATAGGTTCTAAGAGTGCCAGATAATGGGGGGGGTCTGGTTAGCTGGGGTGCGTAGGTTCTAAGCAGCCCGGATAATGGGGAGTCTGGTAACTTGGGGTGCATAGGTTCTAAGCAGCCCGGATAATGGAGAGTCTGGTAACCTGGGGTGCGTAGGTTCTAAGCGGCCCGGATAATAGGGAGTCTGGTTAGCTGGGGTGCGTAGGTTCTAAGCAGCACGGATAATGGGGAGTCTGGTTAGCTGGGGTGCGTAGGTTCTAAGTGGCCCGGATAATGGGGAGTCTGGTTAGCTGGGGTGCGTAGGTTTTAAGAGGTCCAGATAATGGGGAGTCTGGTTAGCTGGGGTGCCTAGGTTCTAAGCAGCCCGGATAATGGGGAGTCTGGTTAGCTGGGGTGCGTAGGTTTTAAGAGGCCGCGGATAATGGGGAGTCTGGTTAGCTGGGGTGCGTAGGTTCTAAGCAGCCGGATAATGGGGAGTCTCATTAGCTGGGGTGCGTAGGTTCTAAGAGGCCCGGATAATGGGGAGTCTGGTTAGCTGGGGTGCGTAGGTTCTAAGCGGCCCGGATAATGGGGAGTCTGGTTAGCTGGGGTGCGTAGGTTCTAAGCGGCCCGGATAATGGGGAGTTTGGTTAGCTGGGGTGCTTAGGTTTTAAGAGGTCCAGATAATGGGGAGTCTGGTTAGCTGGGGTGCGTAGGTTCTAAGCAGCCCGGATAATGGGGAGTCTGGTTAGCCGGGGTGCGTAGGTTCTAAGTGGCCTGGATAATGGGGAGTCTGGTTAGCTGGGGTGCATAGGTTTTAAGAGGTCCAGATAATGGGGAGTCTGGTTAGCTGGGGTGCGTAGGTTCTAAGAGGCCTGGATAATGGGGAGTTTGGTTAGCTGGGGTGTGTAGGTTCTAAGAGGTCCAGATAATGGGGGGGTCTGGTTAGCTGGGGTGCATAGGTTCTAAGAGTCCGAGATAATGGGGGGGGGGGTCTGGTTAGCTGGGGTGCGTAGGTTCTAAGCAGCCCGGATAATGGGGAGTCTGGTAACCTGGGGTGCGTAGGTTCTAAGCGGCCCGGATAATAGGGAGTCTGGTTAGATGGGGTGCATAGGTTCTAAGCAGCCCAGATAATGGGGAATCTGGTTAGCTGGGGTGCGTAGGTTCTAAGTGGCCCGGATAATGGGGAGTCTGGTTAGCTGGGGTGCGTAGGTTTTAAAAGGTCCAGATAATGGGGAGTCTGGTTAGCCTGGATGCGTAGGTTCTAAGCAGCCCGGATAATGGGGAGTCTGGTTAGCTGGGGTGCGTAGGTTTTAAGAGGCCCGGATAATGGGGAGTCTGGTTAGCTGGGGTGCGTAGGTTCTAAGTGGCCCGGATAATGGGAAGTCTGGTTAGCTGGGGTGAGTAGGTTCTAAGCGGCCCGGATAATGGGGAGTCTGGTTAGCTAGGGTGCGTAGGTTCTAAGTGGCCTGGATAATGGGGAGTCTGGTTAGCTGGGGTGCATAGGTTTTAAGAGGTCCAGATAATGGGGAGTCTGGTTAGCTGGGGTGCGTAGGTTCTAAGAGGCCTGGATAATGGGGAGTTTGGTTAGCTGGGGTGTGTAGGTTCTAAGAGGTCCAGATAATGGGGGGGGTCTGGTTAGCTGGGGTGCATAGGTTCTAAGAGTCCCAGATAATGGGGGGGGTCTGGTTAGCTGAGGTGCGTAGGTTCTAAGCAGCCCGGATAATGGGGAGTCTGGTAACCTGGGGTGCGTAGGTTCTAAGCGGCCCGGATAATAGGGAGTCTGGTTAGATGGGGTGCGTAGGTTCTAAGCAGCCCAGATGATGGGGAATCTGGTTAGCTGGGGTGCGTAGGTTCTAAGTGGCCCGGATAATGGGGAGGCTGGTTAGCTGGGGTGCGTAGGTTTTAAGAGGTCCAGATAATGGGGAGTCTGGTTAGCTGGGGTGCGTAGGTTCTAAGCAGCCCGGATAATGGGGAGTCTGATTAGCTGGGGTGCGTAGGTTCTAAGCGGCCCAGATAATGGGGAGTCTGGTTAGCTGGGGTGCGTATGTTCGAAGAGGCCCGGATAATGGGGAGTCTGGTTAGCTGGGGTGCCTAGGTTCTAAGTGGCCCGGATAATGGGTAGTCTGGTTAGCTGGGGGGCCTAGGTTCTAAGTTGCCCGGATAATGGGGAGTCTGGTTAGCTGGGGTGCGTAGGTTCTAAGAGGCCCAGATTATGGGGAGTCTGGTTATCTGGGGTGTGTAGGTTCTAAGAGGCCTGGATAATGGGGAGTCTGGTTAGCTGGGGTGCGTAAGTTCTAAGAGGCCTCGATAGCGGGGAGCCTACTTAGCTGGGGTGCATAGGTTCTAAGAGGCCCGGATAATGGGGAGTCTGGTTAGCTGGGGTGCGTAGGTTCTAAGAGGCCCGGATAATGGGGAGTCTGGTTAGCTGGGGTGCCTAGGTTCTAAGTGGCCCGGATAATGGGGAGTCTGGTTATCTGGGGTGCCTAGGTTCTAAGCAGCTTGGATAATGGGAATTCTGGTTAGCTGGGGTGCGTAGGTTCTAAGCAGCTGGATAATGGGGAGTCTCGTTAGCTGGGGTGCGTAGGTTCTAAGAGGCCCGGATAATGGGGAGTCTGGTTAGCTGGGGTGCGTAGGTTCTAAGCGGTCTGGATAATGGGGAGTCTGGTTAGCTGAGGTGCGTAGGTTCTAAGCGGCCCGGATAACGGGGAGTTTGGTTAGCTGGGGTGCATAGGTTTTAAGAGGTCCAGATAATGGGGAGTCTGGTTAGCTGGGGTGCGTAGGTTCTAAGCAGCCCGGATAATGGGGAGTCTGGTTAGCCGGGGTGCGTAGGTTCTAAGCGGCCTGGACAATGTGGAGTCTGGTTAGCTGGGGTGCGTAGGTTCTAAGTGGCCTGGATAATGGGGAGTCTGGTTAGCTGGGGTGCATAGGTTTTAAGAGGTCCAGATAATGGGGAGTCTGGTTAGCTGTGGTGCGTAGGTTCTATGAGGCCTGGATAATGGGGAGTCTGGTTAGCTGGGGTGTGTAGGTTCTAAGAGGTCCAGATAATGGGGGGGTCTGGTTAGCTGGGGTGCATAGGTTCTAAGAGTCCCAGATAATGGGGGGGTCTGGTTAGCTGGGGTGCGTAGGTTCTAAGCGGCCCGGATAATAGGGAGTCTGGTTAGCTTGGGTGCGTAGGTTCTAAGCAGCCCGGATAATGGGGAGTCTGGTTAGCTGGGGTGCGTAGGTTCTAAGTGGCCCGGATAATGGGGAGTCTGGTTAGCTGGGGTGCGTAGGTTTTAAGAGGTTCAGATAATGGGGAGTCTGGTTAGCTGGGGTGCCTAGGTTCTAAGCAGCCCGGATAATGGGGAGTCTGGTTAGCTGGGGTGCGTAGGTTTTAAGAGGCCCGGATAATGGGGAGTCTGGTTAGCTGGGGTGCGTAGGTTCTAAGCAGCCGGATAATGGGGAGTCTCGTTAGCTGGGGTGCGTAGGTTCTAAGAGGCCCGGATAATGGGGAGTCTAGTTAGCTGGGGTGCGTAGGTTCTAAGCGGCCCGGATAATGGGGAGTCTGGTTAGCTGGGGTGCGTAGGTTCTAAGCGGCCCGGATAATGGGGAGTTTGGTTAGCTGGGGTGCTTAGGTTTTAAGAGGTCCAGATAATGGGGAGTCTGGTTAGCTGGGGTGCGTAGGTTCTAAGCAGCCCGGATAATGGGGAGTCTGGTTAGCCGGGGTGCGTAGGTTCTAAGTGGCCTGGATAATGGGGAGTCTGGTTAGCTGTGGTGCATAGGTTTTAAGAGGTCCAGATAATGGGGAGTCTGGTTAGCTGGGGTGCGTAGGTTCTAAGCAGCCGGATAATGGGGAGTCTGGTAACCTGGGGTGCGTAGGTTCTAAGCGGCCCGGATAATAGGGAGTCTGGTTAGATGGGGTGCGTAGGTTCTAAGCAGCCCAGATAATGGGGAATCTGGTTAGCTGGGGTGCGTAGGTTCTAAGTGGCCCGGATAATGGGGAGTCTGGTTAGCTGGGGTGCGTAGGTTTTAAGAGGTCCAGATAATGGGGAGTCTGGTTAGCTGGGATGCGTAGGTTCTAAGCAGCCCGGATAATGGGGAGTCTGGTTAGCTGGGGTGCGTAGGTTTTAAGAGGCCCGGATAATGGGGAGTCTGGTTAGCTGGGGTGCGTAGGTTCTAAGTGGCCCGGATAATGGGAAGTCTGGTTAGCTGGGGTGAGTAGGTTCTAAGCGGCCCGGATAATGGGGAGTCTGGTTAGCTGGGGTGCGTATGTTCTAAGAGGTCTGGATAATGGGGAGTCTGGTTTGCTGGGGTGCGTAGGTTCTAAGTGGCCCGGATAATGGGAAGTCTGGTTAGCTGGGGTACGTAGGTTCTAAGCGGCCCGGATAACGGGGAGTCTGGTTAGCTGGGGTGCGTATGTTCGAAGAGGCCCGGATAATGGGGAGTCTGGTTAGCTGGGGTGCCTAGGTTCTAAGTGGCCCGGATAATGGGTAGTCTGGTTAGCTGGGGGGCCTAGGTTCTAAGTGGCCCGGATAATGGGGAGCCTGGTTAGCTGGGGTGCGTAGGTTCTAAGAGGCCCGGATAATGGAGAGTCTGGTTAGCTGGGGTGTGTAGGTTCTAAGAGGCCTGGATAATGGTGAGTCTGGTTAGCTGGGGTGTGTAGGTTCTAAGAGGCCGGATAGTGGGGAGCGTGGTTAGCTGGGGTGCGTAGGTTCTAAGAGGCCCGGATAATGGGGAGTCTGGTTAGCTGGGGTGCGTAGGTTCTAAGAGGCCCGGATAATGGGGAGTCTGGTTAGCTGGGGTGCCTAGGTTCTAAGTGGCCCGGATAATGGGGAGTCTGGTTATCTGGGGTGCCTAGGTTCTAAGCAGCTTGGATAATGGGAATTCTGGTTAGCTGGGGTGCGTAGGTTCTAAGCGGTCTGGATAATGGGGAGTCTGGTTAGCTGGGGTGTGTAGGTTCTAAGCAGCCGGATAATGGGGAGTCTGGTTAGCTGGGGTGCATAGGTTCTAAGAGGCCCGGATAATGGGGAGTCTGGTTAGCTGGGGTGCGTAGGTTCTAAGCGGCCCGGATAATGGGGAGTCTGGTTAGCTGGGGTGCGTAGGTTCTAAGCGGCCCGGATAATGGGGAGTTTGGTTAGCTGGGGTGCGTAGGTTTTAAGAGGTCCAGATAATGGGGAGTCTGGTTAGCTGGGGTGCGTAGGTTCTAAGCAGCCAGATAATGGGGAGTCTCGTTAGCTGGGGTGCGTAGGTTCTAAGAGGCCCGGATAATGGGGAGTCTCGTTAGCTGGGGTGCGTAGGTTCTAAGAGGCCCAGATAATGGGGAGTCTGGTTAGCTGGGGTGCGTAGGTTCTAAGCGGCCCGGATAATGGGGAGTCTGGTTAGCTGGGGTGCGTAGATTCTAAGCGGCCCGGATAATGGGGAGTTTGGTTAGCTGGGGTGCGTAGGTTTTAAGAGGTCCAGATAATGGGGAGTCTGGTTAGCTGGGGTGCGTAGGTTCTAAGCAGCCCGGATAATGGGGAGTCTGGTTAGCCGGGGTGCGTAGGTTCTAAGCGGCCTGGACAATGTGGAGTCTGGTTAGCTGGGGTGCGTAGGTTCTAAGTGGCCTGGATAATGGGGAGTCTGGTTAGCTGGGGTGCATAGGTTTTAAGAGGTCCAGATAATGGGGAGTCTGGTTAGCTGGGGTGCATAGGTTCTAAGAGGCCTGGATATTGGGGAGTTTGGTTAGCTGGGGTGTGTAGGTTCTAAGAGGTCCAGATAATGGGGGGGGTCTGGTTAGCTGGGGTGCATAGGTTCTAAGAGTCCCAGATAATGGGGGGGGGGTCTGGTTAGCTGGGGTGCGTACGTTCTAAGCAGCCCGGATAATGGGGAGTCTGGTAACTTGGGGTGCGTAGGTTCTAAGCGGCCCGGATAATAGGGAGTCTGGTTAGATGGGGTGCGTAGGTTCTAAGCAGCCCAGATAATGGGGAATCTAGTTAGCTGGGGTGCATAGGTTCTAAGTGGCCCGGATAATGGGGAGTCTGGTTAGCTGGGGTGCGTAGGTTTTAAGAGGTCCAGATAATGGGGAGTCTGGTTAGCTGGGGTGCGTAGGTTCTAAGCAGCCCGGATAATGGGGAGTCTGATTAGCTGGGGTGCGTAGGTTCTAAGCGGCCCGGGTAATGGGGAGTCTGGTTAGCTGGGGTGCGTATGTTCGAAGAGGCCCGGATAATGGGGAGTCTGGTTAGCTGGGGTGCCTAGGTTCTAAGTGGCCCGGATAATGGGTAGTCTGGTTAGCTGGGGGGCCTAGGTTCTAAGTGGCCTGGATAATGGGGAGTCTGGTTAGCTGGGGTGCGTAGGTTTTAAGAGGCCCAGATTATGGGGAGTCTGGTTATCTGGGGTATGTAGGTTCTAAGAGGCCTGGATAATGGGGAGTCTGGTTAGCTGGGGTGCGTAAGTTCTAAGAGGCCTCGATAGTGGGGAGCCTAGTTAGCTGGGGTGCATAGGTTCTAAGAGGCCCGGATAATGGGGAGTCTGGTTAGCTGGGGTGCGTAGGTTCTAAGAGGCCCGGATAATGGGGAGTCTGGTTAGCTGGGGTGCCTAGGTTCTAAGTGGCCCGGATAATGGGGAGTCTGGTTATCTGGGGTGCCTAGGTTCTAAGCAGCTTGGATAATGGGAATTCTGGTTAGCTGGGGTGCGTAGGTTCTAAGCAGCCGGATAATGGGGAGTCTTGTTAGCTGGGGTGCGTAGGTTCTAAGAGGCCCGGATAATGGGGAGTCTGGTTAGCTGGGGTGCGTAGGTTCTAAGCGGTCTGGATAATGGGGAGTCTGGTTAGCTGGGGTGCGTAGGTTCTAAGCGGCCCGGATAATGGGGAGTTTGGTTAGCTGGGGTGCATAGGTTTTAAGAGGTCCAGATAATGGGGAGTCTGGTTAGCTGGGGTGCGTAGGTTCTAAGCAGCCCGGATAATGGGGAGTCTGGTTAGCCGGGGTGCGTAGGTTCTAAGCGGCCTGGACAATGTGGAGTCTGGTTAGCTGGGGTGCGTAGGTTCTAAGTGGCCAGGATAATGGGGAGTCTGGTTAGCTGGGGTGCATAGGTTTTAAGAGGTCCAGATAATGGGGAGTCTGGTTAGCTCTGGTGCGTAGGTTCTAAGAGGCCTGGATAATGGGGAGTCTGGTTAGCTGGGGCGTGTAGGTTCTAAGAGGTCCAGATAATGGGGGGGTCTGGTTAGCTGGAGTGCATAGGTTCTAAGAGTCCCAGATAATGGGGGGGTCTGGTTAGCTGGGGTGCGTAGGTTCTAAGCAGCCCGTTTAATGGGGAGTCTGGTAACCTGGGGTGCGTAGGTTCTAAGCAGCCCGGATAATGGGGAGTCTGGTAACCTGGGGTGCGTAGGTTCTAAGCGGCCCGGATAATAGGGAGTCTGGTTAGCTGGGGTGCGTAGGTTCTAAGCAGCCCGGATAATGGGGAGTCTGGTTAGCTGGGGTGCGTAGGTTCTAAGTGGCCCGGATAATGGGGAGTCTGGTTAGCTAAGGTGCGTAGGTTTTAAGAGGTCCAGATAATAGGGAGTCTGGTTAGCTGGGGTGCCTAGGTTCTAAGCAGCCCGGATAATGGGGAGTCTGGTTAGCTGGGGTGCGTAGGTTTTAAGAGGCCCGGATAATTGGGAGTCTGGTTAGCTGGGGTGCGTAGGTTCTAAGCAGCCAGATAATGGGGAGTCTCGTTAGCTGGGGTGCGTAGGTTCTAAGAGGCCCGGATAATGGGGAGTCTGGTTAGCTGGGGTGCGTAGGTTCTAAGCGGCCCGGATAATGGGGAGTCTGGTTAGCTGGGGTGCGTAGATTCTAAGCGGCCCGGATAATGGGGAGTTTGGTTAGCTGGGGTGCGTAGCTTTTAAGAGGTCCAGATAATGGGGAGTCTGGTTAGCTGGGGTGCGTAGGTTCTAAGCAGCCCGGATAATGGGGAGTCTCGTTAGCCGGGGTGCGTAGGTTCTAAGCGGCCTGGACAATGTGGAGTCTGGTTAGCTGGGGTGCGTAGGTTCTAAGTGGCCTGGATAATGGGGAGTCTGGTTAGCTGGGGTGCATAGGTTTTAAGAGGTCCAGATAATGGGGAGTCTGGTTAGCTGGGGTGCATAGGTTCTAAGAGGCCTGGATATTGGGGAGTTTGGTTAGCTGGGGTGTGTAGGTTCTAAGAGGTCCAGATAATGGGGGGGGTCTGGTTAGCTGGGGTGCATAGGTTCTAAGAGTCCCAGATAATGGGGGGGGTCTGGTTAGCTGGGGTGCGTACGTTCTAAGCAGCCCGGATAATGGGTGGTCTGGTAACCTGGGGTGCGTAGGTTCTAAGCGGCCCGGATAATAGGGAGTCTGGTTAGATGGGGTGCGTAGGTTCTAAGCAGCCCAGATAATGGGGAATCTGGTTAGCTGGGGTGCGTAGGTTCTAAGTGGCCCGGATAATGGGGAGTCTGGTTAGCTGGGGTGCGTAGGTTTTAAGAGGTCCAGATAATGGGGAGTCTGCTTAGCTGGGGTGCGTAGGTTCTAAGCAGCCCGGATAATGGGGAGTCTGATTAGCTGGGGTGCGTAGGTTCTAAGCGGCCCGGATAATGGGGAGTCTGGTTAGCTGGGGTGCGTATGTTCGAAGAGGCCCGGATAATGGGGAGTCTGGTTAGCTGGGGTGCCTAGGTTCTAAGTGGCCCTGATAATGGGTAGTCTGGTTAGGTGGGGGGCCTAGGTTCTAAGTGGCCCGGATAATGGGGAGTCTGGTTAGCTGGGGTGCGTAGGTTCTAAGAGGCCCAGATTATGGGGAGTCTGGTTATCTGGGGTGTGTAGGTTCTAAGAGGCCTGGATAATGGGGAGTCTGGTTAGCTGGGGTGCGTAAGTTCTAAGAGGCCTTGATAGTGGGGAGCCTAGTTAGCTGGGGTGCATAGGTTCTAAGAGGCCCGGATAATGGGGAGTCTGGTTAGCTGGGGTGCGTAGGTTCTAAGAGGCCCGGATAATGGGGAGTCTGGTTAGCTGGGGTGCCTAGGTTCTAAGTGGCCCGGATAATGGGGAGTCTGGTTATCTGGGGTTCCTAGGTTCTAAGCAGCTTGGATAATGGGAATTCTGGTTAGCTGGGGTGCGTAGGTTCTAAGCAGCCGGATAATGGGGAGTCTCGTTAGCTGGGGTGCGTAGGTTCTAAGAGGCCCGGATAATGGGGAGTCTGGTTAGCTGGGGTGCGTAGGTTCTAAGCGGTCTGGATAATGGGGAGTCTGGTTAGCTGGGGTGCGTAGGTTCTAAGCGGCCCGGATAATGGGGCGTTTGGTTAGCTGGGGTGCATAGGTTTTAAGAGGTCCAGATAATGCGGAGTCTGGTTAGCTGGGGTGCGTAGGTTCTAAGCAGCCCGGATAATGGGGAGTCTGGTTAGCCGGGGTGCGTAGGTTCTAAGCGGCCTGGACAATGTGGAGTCTGGTTAGCTGGGGTGCGTAGGTTCTAAGTGGCCTGGATAATGGGGAGTCTGGTTAGCTGGGGTGCATAGGTTTTAAGAGGTCCAGATAATGGGGAGTCTGGTTAGCTGTGGTGCGTAGGTTCTATGAGGCCTGGATAATGGGGAGTCTGGTTAGCTGGGGTGTGTAGATTCTAAGAGGTCCAGATAATGGGGGGGTCTGGCTAGCTGGGGTGCATAGGTTCTAAGAGTCCCAGATAATGGGGGGGTCTGGTTAGCTGGGGTGCGTAGGTTCTAAGCAGCCCGGATAATGGGGAGTCTGGTAACCTGGGGTGCGTAGGTTCTAAGCAGCCCGGATAATAGGGAGTCTGGTTAGCTGGGGTGCGTAGGTTCTAAGCAGCCCGGATAATGGGGAGTCTGGTTAGCTGGGGTGCGTAGGTTCTAAGTGGCCCGGATAATGGGGAGTCTGGTTAGCTGGGGTGCGTAGATTTTAAGAGGTCCAGATAATGGGGAGTCTGGTTAGCTGGGGTGCCTAGGTTCTAAGCAGCCCGGATAATGGGGAGTCTGGTTAGCTGGGGTGCATAGGTTTTAAGAGGCCCGGATAATGGGGAGTCTGGTTAGCTGGGGTGCGTAGGTTCTAAGCTGCCGGATAATGGGGAGTCTCGTTAGCTGGGGTGCGTAGGTTCTAAGAGGCCCGGATAATGGGGAGTCTGGTTAGCTGGGGTGCGTAGGTTCTAAGCGGCCCGGATAATGGGGAGTCTGGTTAGCTGGGGTGCGTAGGTTCTAAGCGGCCCGGATAATGGGGAGTTTGGTTAGCTGGGGTGCTTAGGTTTTAAGAGGTCCAGATAATGGGGAGTCTGGTTAGCTGGGGTGCGTAGGTTCTAAGCAGCCCGGATAATGGGGAGTCTGGTTAGCCGGGGTGTGTAGGTTCTAAGTGGCCTGGATAATGGGGAGTCTGGTTAGCTGGGGTGCATAGGTTTTAAGAGGTCCAGATAATGGGGAGTCTGGTTAGCTGGGGTGCGTAGGTTCTAAGAGGCCTGGATAATGGGGAGTTTGGTTAGCTGGGGTGTGTAGGTTCTAAGAGGTCCGGATAATGGGGGGGTCTGGTTAGCTGGGGTGCATAGGTTCTAAGAGTCCGAGATAATGGGGGGGGTCTGGTTAGCTGGGGTGCGTAGGTTCTAAGCAGCGCGGATAATGGGGAGTCTGGTAACCTGGGGTGCGTAGGTTCTAAGCGGCCCGGATAATAGGGACTCTGGTTAGATGGGGTGCGTAGGTTCTAAGCAGCCCAGATAATGGGGAATCTGGTTAGCTGGGGTGCGTAGGTTCTAAGTGGTCCGGATAATTGGGAGTCTGGTTAGCTGGGGTGCGTAGGTTTTAAGAGGTCCAGATAATGGGGAGTCTGGTTAGCTGGGATGCATAGGTTCTAAGCAGCCCGGATAATGGGGAGTCTGGTTAGCTGGGGTGCGTAGGTTTTAAGAGGCCCGGATAATGGGGAGTCTGGTTAGCTGGGGTGCGTAGGTTCTAAGTGGCCCGGATAATGGGAAGTCTGGTTAGCTGGGGTGAGTAGGTTCTAAGCGGCCCGGATAATGGGGAGTCTGGTTAGCTGGGGTGCGTAGGTTCTAAGTGGCCTGGATAATGGGGAGTCTGGTTAGCTGGGGTGCATAGGTTTTAAGAGGTCCAGATAATGGGGAGTCTGGTTAGCTGGGGTGCGTAGGTTCTAAGAGGCCTGGATAATGGGGAGTTTGGTTAGCTGGGGTGTGTAGGTTCTAAGAGGTCCAGATAATGGGGGGGGTCTGGTTAGCTGGGGTGCATAGGTTCTAAGAGTCCCAGATAATGGGGGGGGTCTGGTTAGCTGGGGTGCGTAGGTTCTAAGCAGCCCGGATAATGGGGAGTCTGGTAACCTGGGGTGCGTAGGTTCTAAGCGGCCCGGATAATAGGGAGTCTGGTTAGATGGGGTGCGTAGGTTCTAAGCAGCCCAGATAATGGGGAATCTGGTTAGCTGGGGTGCGTAGGTTCTAAGTGGCCCGGATAATGGGGAGTCTGGTTAGCTGGGGTGCGTAGGTTTTAAGAGGTCCAGATAATGGGGAGTCTGGTTAGCTGGGGTGCGTAGGTTCTAAGCAGCCCGGATAATGGGGAGTCTGATTAGCTGGGGTGCGTAGGTTCTAAGCGGCCCGGATAATGGGGAGTCTGGTTAGCTGGGGTGCGTATGTTCGAAGAGGCCCGGATAATGGGGAGTCTGGTTAGCTGGGGTGCCTAGGTTCTAAGTGGCCCGGATAATGGGTAGTCTGGTTAGCTGGGGGGCCTAGGTTCTAAGTGGCCCGGATAATGGGGAGTCTGGTTAGCTGGGGTGCGTAGGTTCTAAGAGGCCCAGATTATGGGGAGTCTGGTTATCTGGGGTGTGTAGGTTCTAAGAGGCCTGGATAATGGGGAGTCTGGTTAGCTGGGGTGCGTAAGTTCTAAGAGGCCTCGATAGTGGGGAACCTAGTTAGCTGGGGTGCATAGGTTCTAAGAGGCCCGGATAATGGGGAGTCTGGTTAGCTGGGGTGCGTAGGTTCTAAGAGGCCCGGATAATGGGGAGTCTGGTTAGCTGGGGTGCCTAGGTTCTAAGTGGCCCGGATAATGGGGAGTCTGGTTATCTGGGGTGCCTAGGTTCTAAGCAGCTTGGATAATGGGAATTCTGGTTAGCTGGGGTGCGTAGGTTCTAAGCAGCCAGATAATGGGGAGTCTCGTTAGCTGGGGTGCGTAGGTTCTAAGAGGCCCGGATAATGGGGAGTCTGGTTAGCTGGGGTGCGTAGGTTCTAAGCGGTCTGGATAATGGGGAGTCTGGTTAGCTGGGGTGCGTAGGTTCTAAGCGGCCCGGATAATGGGGAGTTTGGTTAGCTGGGGTGCATAGGTTTTAAGAGGTCCAGATAATGGGGAGTCTGGTTAGCTGGGGTGCATAGGTTCTAAGCAGCCCGGATAATGGGGAGTCTGGTTAGCCGGGGTGCGTAGGTTCTAAGCGGCCTGGACAATGTGGAGTCTGGTTAGCTGGGGTGCGTAGGTTCTAAGTGGCCTGGATAATGGGGAGTCTGGTTAGCTGGGGTGCATAGGTTTTAAGAGGTCCAGATAATGGGGAGTCTGGTTAGCTGTGGTGCGTAGGTTCTATGAGGCCTGGATAATGGGGAGTCTGGTTAGCTGGGGTGTGTAGGTTCTAAGAGGTCCAGATAATGGGGGGGTCTGGTTAGCTGGGGTGCATAGGTTCTAAGAGTCCCAGATAATGGGGGGGGTCTGGTTAGCTGGGGTGCGTAGGTTCTAAGAAGCCCGGATAATGGGGAGTCTGGTAACTTGGGGTGCGTAGGTTCTAAGCAGCCCGGATAATGGAGAGTCTGGTAACCTGGGGTGCGTAGGTTCTAAGCGGCCCGGATAATAGGGAGTCTGGTTAGCTGGGGTGCGTAGGTTCTAAGCAGCCCGGATAATGGGGAGTCTGGTTAGCTGGGGTGCGTAGGTTCTAAGTGGCCCGGATAATGGGGAGTCTGGTTAGCTGGGGTGCGTAGGTTTTAAGAGGTCCAGATAATGGGGAGTCTGGTTAGCTGGGGTGCCTAGGTTCTAAGCAGCCCGGATAATGGGGAGTCTGGTTAGCTGGGGTGCGTAGGTTTTAAGAGGCCGCGGATAATGGGGAGTCTGGTTAGCTGGGGTGCGTAGGTTCTAAGCAGCCGGATAATGGGGAGTCTCATTAGCTGGGGTGCGTAGGTTCTAAGAGGCCCGGATAATGGGGAGTCTGGTTAGCTGGGGTGCGTAGGTTCTAAGCGGCCCGGATAATGGGGAGTCTGGTTAGCTGGGGTGCGTAGGTTCTAAGCGGCCCGGATAATGGGGAGTTTGGTTAGCTGGGGTGCTTAGGTTTTAAGAGGTCCAGATAATGGGGAGTCTGGTTAGCTGGGGTGCGTAGGTTCTAAGCAGCCCGGATAATGGGGAGTCTGGTTAGCCGGGGTGCGTAGGTTCTAAGTGGCCTGGATAATGGGGAGTCTGGTTAGCTGGGGTGCATAGGTTTTAAGAGGTCCAGATAATGGGGAGTCTGGTTAGCTGGGGTGCGTAGGTTCTAAGAGGCCTGGATAATGGGGAGTTTGGTTAGCTGGGGTGTGTAGGTTCTAAGAGGTCCAGATAATGGGGGGGTCTGGTTAGCTGGGGTGCATAGGTTCTAAGAGTCCGAGATAATGGGGGGGGGGTCTGGTTAGCTGGGGTGCGTAGGTTCTAAGCAGCCCGGATAATGGGGAGTCTGGTAACCTGGGGTGCGTAGGTTCTAAGCGGCCCGGATAATAGGGAGTCTGGTTAGATGGGGTGCATAGGTTCTAAGCAGCCCAGATAATGGGGAATCTGGTTAGCTGGGGTGCGTAGGTTCTAAGTGGCCCGGATAAAGGGGAGTCTGGTTAGCTGGGGTGCGTAGGTTTTAAAAGGTCCAGATAATGGGGAGTCTGGTTAGCCTGGATGCGTAGGTTCTAAGCAGCCCGGATAATGGGGAGTCTGGTTAGCTGGGGTGCGTAGGTTTTAAGAGGCCCGGATAATGGGGAGTCTGGTTAGCTGGGGTGCGTAGGTTCTAAGTGGCCCGGATAATGGGAAGTCTGGTTAGCTGGGGTGAGTAGGTTCTAAGCGGCCCGGATAATGGGGAGTCTGGTTAGCTAGGGTGCGTAGGTTCTAAGTGGCCTGGATAATGGGGAGTCTGGTTAGCTGGGGTGCATAGGTTTTAAGAGGTCCAGATAATGGGGAGTCTGGTTAGCTGGGGTGCGTAGGTTCTAAGAGGCCTGGATAATGGGGAGTTTGGTTAGCTGGGGTGTGTAGGTTCTAAGAGGTCCAGATAATGGGGGGGGGTCTGGTTAGCTGGGGTGCATAGGTTCTAAGAGTCCCAGATAATGGGGGGGGGTCTGGTTAGCTGAGGTGCGTAGGTTCTAAGCAGCCCGGATAATGGGGAGTCTGGTAACCTGGGGTGCGTAGGTTCTAAGCGGCCCGGATAATAGGGAGTCTGGTTAGATGGGGTGCGTAGGTTCTAAGCAGCCCAGATAATGGGGAATCTGGTTAGCTGGGGTGCGTAGGTTCTAAGTGGCCCGGATAATGGGGAGGCTGGTTAGCTGGGGTGCGTAGGTTTTAAGAGGTCCAGATAATGGGGAGTCTGGTTAGCTGGGGTGCGTAGGTTCTAAGCAGCCCGGATAATGGGGAGTCTGATTAGCTGGGGTGCGTAGGTTCTAAGCGGCCCGGATAATGGGGAGTCTGGTTAGCTGGGGTGCGTATGTTCGAAGAGGCCCGGATAATGGGGAGTCTGGTTAGCTGGGGTGCCTAGGTTCTAAGTGGCCCGGATAATGGGTAGTCTGGTTAGCTGGGGGGCCTAGGTTCTAAGTTGCCCGGATAATGGGGAGTCTGGTTAGCTGGGGTGCGTAGGTTCTAAGAGGCCCAGATTATGGGGAGTCTGGTTATCTGGGGTGTGTAGGTTCTAAGAGGCCTGGATAATGGGGAGTCTGGTTAGCTGGGGTGCGTAAGTTCTAAGAGGCCTCGATAGCGGGGAGCCTACTTAGCTGGGGTGCATAGGTTCTAAGAGGCCCGGATAATGGGGAGTCTGGTTAGCTGGGGTGCGTAGGTTCTAAGAGGCCCGGATAATGGGGAGTCTGGTTAGCTGGGGTGCCTAGGTTCTAAGTGGCCCGGATAATGGGGAGTCTGGTTATCTGGGGTGCCTAGGTTCTAAGCAGCTTGGATAATGGGAATTCTGGTTAGCTGGGGTGCGTAGGTTCTAAGCAGCTGGATAATGGGGAGTCTCGTTAGCTGGGGTGCGTAGGTTCTAAGAGGCCCGGATAATGGGGAGTCTGGTTAGCTGGGGTGCGTAGGTTCTAAGCGGTCTGGATAATGGGGAGTCTGGTTAGCTGAGGTGCGTAGGTTCTAAGCGGCCCGGATAACGGGGAGTTTGGTTAGCTGGGGTGCATAGGTTTTAAGAGGTCCAGATAATGGGGAGTCTGGTTAGCTGGGGTGCGTAGGTTCTAAGCAGCCCGGATAATGGGGAGTCTGGTTAGCCGGGGTGCGTAGGTTCTAAGCGGCCTGGACAATGTGGAGTCTGGTTAGCTGGGGTGCGTAGGTTCTAAGTGGCCTGGATAATGGGGAGTCTGGTTAGCTGGGGTGCATAGGTTTTAAGAGGTCCAGATAATGGGGAGTCTGGTTAGCTGTGGTGCGTAGGTTCTATGAGGCCTGGATAATGGGGAGTCTGGTTAGCTGGGGTGTGTAGGTTCTAAGAGGTCCAGATAATGGGGGGGTCTGGTTAGCTGGGGTGCATAGGTTCTAAGAGTCCCAGATAATGGGGGGGTCTGGTTAGCTGGGGTGCGTAGGTTCTAAGCAGCCCGGATAATGGGGAGTCTGGTAACCTGGAGTGCGTAGGTTCTAAGCAGCCCGGATAATGGGGAGTCTGGTAACCTGGGGTGCGTAGGTTCTAAGCGGCCCGGATAATAGGGAGTCTGGTTAGCTGGGGTGCGTAGGTTCTAAGCAGCCCGGATAATGGGGAGTCTGGTTAGCTGGGGTACGTAGGTTCTAAGTGGCCCGGATAATGGGGAGTCTGGTTAGCTGGGGTGCGTAGGTTTTAAGAGGTTCAGATAATGGGGAGTCTGGTTAGCTGGGGTGCCTAGGTTCTAAGCAGCCCGGATAATGGGGAGTCTGGTTAGCTGGGGTGCGTAGGTTTTAAGAGGCCCGGATAATGGGGAGTCTGGTTAGCTGGGGTGCGTAGGTTCTAAGCAGCCGGATAATGGGGAGTCTCGTTAGCTGGGGTGCGTAGGTTCTAAGAGGCCCGGATAATGGGGAGTCTGGTTAGCTGGGGTGCGTAGGTTCTAAGCGGCCCGGATAATGGGGAGTCTGGTTAGCTGGGGTGCGTAGGTTCTAAGCGGCCCGGATAATGGGGAGTTTGGTTAGCTGGGGTGCTTAGGTTTTAAGAGGTCCAGATAATGGGGAGTCTGGTTAGCTGGGGTGCGTAGGTTCTAAGCAGCCCGGATAATGGGGAGTCTGGTTAGCCGGGGTGCGTAGGTTCTAAGTGGCCTGGATAATGGGGAGTCTGGTTAGCTGGGGTGCATAGGTTTTAAGAGGTCCAGATAATGGGGAGTCTGGTTAGCTGGGGTGCGTAGGTTCTAAGCAGCCGGATAATGGGGAGTCTGGTAACCTGAGGTGCGTAGGTTCTAAGCGGCCCGGATAATAGGGAGTCTGGTTAGATGGGGTGCGTAGGTTCTAAGCAGCCCAGATAATGGGGAATCTGGTTAGCTGGGGTGCGTAGGTTCTAAGTGGCCCGGATAATGGGGAGTCTGGTTAGCTGGGGTGCGTAGGTTTTAAGAGGTCCAGATAATGGGGAGTCTGGTTAGCTGGGATGCGTAGGTTCTAAGCAGCCCGGATAATGGGGAGTCTGGTTAGCTGGGGTGCGTAGGTTTTAAGAGGCCCGGATAATGGGGAGTCTGGTTAGCTGGGGTGCGTAGGTTCTAAGTGGCCCGGATAATGGGAAGTCTGGTTAGCTGGGGTGAGTAGGTTCTAAGCGGCCCGGATAATGGGGAGTCTGGTTAGCTGGGGTGCGTATGTTCTAAGAGGTCTGGATAATGGGGAGTCTGGTTTGCTGGGGTGCGTAGGTTCTAAGTGGCCCGGATAATGGGAAGTCTGGTTAGCTGGGGTACGTAGGTTCTAAGCGGCCCGGATAACGGGGAGTCTGGTTAGCTGGGGTGCGTATGTTCGAAGAGGCCCGGATAATGGGGAGTCTGGTTAGCTGGGGTGCCTAGGTTCTAAGTGGCCCGGATAATGGGTAGTCTGGTTAGCTGGGGGGCCTAGGTTCTAAGTGGCCCGGATACTGGGGAGCCTGGTTAGCTGGGGTGCGTAGGTTCTAAGAGGCCCGGATAATGGAGAGTCTGGTTAGCTGGGGTGTGTAGGTTCTAAGAGGCCTGGATAATGGTGAGTCTGGTTAGCTGGGGTGTGTAGGTTCTAAGAGGCCGGATAGTGGGGAGCGTGGTTAGCTGGGGTGCGTAGGTTCTAAGAGGCCCGGATAATGGGGAGTCTGGTTAGCTGGGGTGCGTAGGTTCTAAGAGGCCCGGATAATGGGGAGTCTGGTTAGCTGGGGTGCCTAGGTTCTAAGTGGCCCGGATAATGGGGAGTCTGGTTATCTGGGGTGTGTAGGTTCTAAGCAGCCGGATAATGGGGAGTCTGGTTAGCTGGGGTGCATAGGTTCTAAGAGGCCCGGATAATGGGGAGTCTGGTTAGCTGGGGTGCGTAGGTTCTAAGCGGCCCGGATAATGGGGAGTCTGGTTAGCTGGGGTGCGTAGGTTCTAAGCGGCCCGGATAATGGGGAGTTTGGTTAGCTGGGGTGCGTAGGTTTTAAGAGGTCCAGATAATGGGGAGTCTGGTTGGCTGGGGTGCGTAGGTTCTAAGCAGCCCGGATAATGGGGAGTCTGGTTAGCCGGGGTGCGTAGGTTGTAAGCGGCCTGGACAATGTGGAGTCTGGTTAGCTGGGGTGCGTAGGTTCTAAGTGGCCTGGATAATGGGGAGCCTGGTTAGCTGGGGTGCATAGGTTTTAAGAGGTCCAGATAATGGGGAGTCTGGTTAGCTGGGGTGTGTAGGTTCTAAGAGATCCAGATAATGGGGGAATCTGGTTAGCTGGGGTGCATAGGTTCTAAGAGTCCCAGATAATGGGGGGGTCTGGTTAGCTGGGGTGCGTAGGTTCTAAGCAGCCCGGATAATGGGGAGTCTGGTTACCTGGGGTGCGTAGGTTCTAAGCGGCCCGGATAATAGGGAGTCTGGTTAGCTGGGGTGCGTAGGTTCTAGGAGGCCCATATAATGGGGAGTGTGGTTACATGGGGTGCGTAGGTTCTAAGCAGCCCAGATAATGGGAAGCCTGGTTACCTGGGGTGCGTAGGTTCTAAGTGGCCCAGATAATGGGGAGTCAAGTTAGCTGTGGTGCGTAGGTTCTAAGAGGCCCGGATAATGGGGAGTCTGGTTAGCTGGGGTGCGTAGGTTCTAAGAGGCCCGGATAATGGGGAGTCTGGTAATCTGGGGTGCGTAGGTTCTAAGAGGCCCGGATAATGGGGAGTCTGGTAATCTGGGGTGCGTAGGTTCTAAGAGGCCCGGATAATGGGGAGTCTGGTAATCTGGGGTGCGTAGGTTCTAAGAGGCCCGGATAATGGGGAGTCTGGTAATCTGGGGTGCGTAGGTTCTAAGAGTCCCGGATAATGGGGAGTCTGGTAATCTGGGGTGCGTAGGTTCTAAGAGGCCCGGATAATGGGGAGTCTGGTTAGCTGGGGTGCATAAGTTCTAAGCGGTCCGGATAATGGGGAGTCTGGTTAGCTGGGGTGCGTAGGTTCTAAGCAGCCAGATAATGGGGAGTCTGGTTAGCTGGAGTGCCTAGGTTCTAAGCGGCCCGGATAATGGGGAGACTGGTTAGCTGGCGTGTGTAGGTTCTAAGAGGCCCGGATAATGGGGAGTCTGGTAATCTGGGGTGCGTAGGTTCTAAGAGGCCCGGATAATGGGGAGTCTGGTTAGCTGGGGTGCGTTGGGTTTTAAGAGGTCCAGATAATGGGGAGTCTGATTAGCTGGGGTGCGTAGGTTCTAAGAGGCCCGGATAATGGTTAGTCTGGTAATCTGGGGTGAGTAGGTTCTAAGAGGCCCGGATAAATGGGAGTCTGGTTAGCTGGGGTGCGTAGGTTCTAAGAGGCCCGGATAATGGGGAGTCTGGTTAGCTGGGGTGCGTAGGTTCTAAGAGGCCTGGATAATGGGGAGTCTGGTTAGCTGGGGTGTGTAGGTTCTAAGAGGCCTGGATAATGGGGAGTCTGGTTAGCTGGGGTGCGTAGGTTCTTAGCGGCCCGGATAATGGGGAGTCTGGTTAGCTGCGGTGCTTAGGTTCTAAGAGGCCTAGTTGAAAGTGATGCTACGCTCAGCCACTGGTCTTGTAATGGGTGCCCTCAAGTTTGATCATGTGACCCCCAAAAGTCCACGATGATTCCAACCTACCAACTTTATGAACCGGTGTAGTCCAGAGATTGTCACAGACGTCATACCCTTGAGTACCCACCCCTGCCTTTTCGCATAGTCGCGCCACCCCATTCTCCAGAGGCGCAGCCCGCCCACCCCACTGCCGCTCAAGCTTTGTGACGGCCGGCTCCTCTGCCTCTCTCCATTCTCCTGACCCTCCTCGCCACATTCCCAGGCCGCCATGACACAGATCAGCTTAAATCTGCTGCTTTCAGGATGAGACCAACTCTCCTTGCTGCCAAAAGCAGCAAAAAGACATGAGCAGAAAACGACCCACATGTGCTGGAAATGAACACCCGTGGAACCAACACACAGGTGCATGTATGCCTCCCTGTTCCTTTTTTTGTTATATTAAATAGCAAAGGGGGCACTGATCGCTTTATAGGCGGTGCCCGAGTGCCATCTTGAGCGTTCTGCACCCATGTACCTTGCTAAGGCCTTTGCAGTGCTTGGGTCTTTAACTCGCTCTACAGGGCCCATAACAGCATTATACGCCTGCTCCACACTCTCCCCATAGAAGAAAGCCCAGGAAAGCCTGGACACCATTGGTCAGATCCGAGCTGGAGATGTGGTATTTCAGCTTCCTCAGCCATGTAAGAGCCTTCCCTGGGGCTGCACAATGGGGGCAAAATCCAGTGCGAATTCCAGGGATCTGGCGCATGGAAGGAGCACTAGCTAAAGCCCACCGGCTGCCACGTCCTCCTGTACGTGTGGCCAGACTGGTGGGACCCGTCCAGTTAATAATTCCATGAAATGGTTGGGATAAATGACAACATACAATAGTTTTCCCCAACCAAGGAAGAGCCATCCAGCAAACATTGGCCACATTCCCTGCCTCCAGGGAAGGCTCCTTCACTGCTGCTATCACCAAACCTATTGAACACCCTCCCTCATCACCTATGGGCCCCTGATGAGCTGCTGTTACACACCTAATAAACAATTTAGCACGCATCGCAAAGATGGCTGACTTCTCTGCAGAAGTGTAGAGAGGGTAGGCCCACCCAAAATCTGTGTGGGCATTTACAGATGTCAATGTTACTGTGGTGGGTCCAACTACATTAGCTTCAGGCCCCACTTGTCAGACCATCCTGGCCATGCCTCTGCTTCTCTGTGCTTCCCGCCCCCTAGAAGCAGTTCCTTGGCTAGGAGTAGGTTCCAATCACCTTTCATAGCAGGAACATCCTCCTGAATGGGTGTGAATCGCGCTGCAAAAATTGGAGGATCCACTGATTGAAAGCGAAGGATGTCCATTCGGCCGAAAGCTCATACATGTTCTTTCTTTTTTCCTCACAGGTGAGAATTCTGCAGGCTTGCAGGTGGTGTGGGTGGTCTCTGGTTGCCCCCTGGCAGCGCTTGCGTGCCTGGTCCTTTGCCTCGTCTGATCATCATTTGAACTCTGCGACTCTCTGACTTGTTCAGCCAATTTTCTATGGTTTTGTAAACCAATGACGTTGATTTCTGACTTGTATTTATAATAAAATATGGATTGGGTGTGCTGCTCACATGTGCCTCTGCTGCTTAGGGCGATCACAGTGTGCTTTAATGAACATATTACAGCTTTCTATGTTTGCAGCCTGAGATGTTAAAGTCCTTGCGTCAAGTGGGTAGTGCGCAAAGAACAGAAACCAGTCCAATACTTGACTTATTGTGGCCCTGATAATCATTCACAGTCACACTGCCATCACCTTGAAGGAACTCCTTTTCATGGGGTCTCAGGAGTGCCAGGCTGTCCGCAAACTAACCTCTGATTGGTTACGTCCAACACGCCATGCATTCATGACCTATTTAGACATTGTGTAGTCACTCTTGTTTCCAGAAGGCCACACCTGGTGTCTGCCAGCCAAGACATCCTCTTCACTGCCAATAACCAATTCCATTTCTCCCCCTCCCAGTTGAATGAAGCGGAGCGGTTATCTTGTCCTCTAGCACCTTGACGTGTCTCTTGTGCTAGATGGAATTACAAATAAAGATCACAGACCAAATAACCGGACACACTCAAAGAATGTGGCAAAGCACTGCTCTATACAAAGTAGGGAGACCAGACAAGCATCGGACTGATGCAAGTACTCTCGCAAAGCAGCTTGATTACACAGAGGTCGTTATACCCTAATATGCGTAATCTATGACGTCATTCTACATGGCAAAATGCAAAACCTATCGAAGGAAGGGATTGGTTAAGGGAACATACCTACTTATAGAATATATAAGGATTAGTGCACAATTGGATGCCCCTTATCTGTAGGGCACGCCTTGAACTACCTCTACATACGTACAGTAATGATTACAATGGACAAACTGTCAGTGGATTGGTCTTTGCAACATTGTATGTTAGATTGTCCCTCAAACCCACTGATTGGTTGGCATACTATTCCAACCTTGAACTTTTGACTCTTTTAGCAGCACGTAAGCGAAACGAAACTTAGGTGTTTGATTCCCATGAAACTACTCCCTGTTTTCCCAGTTAGTCCATCACCTCTCCTTGGTAGGCCATAAACCAGCGTCTTCCTTTTGTAGTTGACCTTGTTGACTACTCACTGGCCTGGTACATTCAATGGAGTGTAAGTAAACCACTATCTTGGTCTAAGGCTTACTGAATAGCCCTTGTTCTCTTCTTCGAAATCACTTGTTAGCAGACCACGAATTTGTCCATTGCAGCCTTCTATTTTCTGCTATTTGATTTAGTTATGCTGGATCCACTTGTTGCTCTTGGCCTCTAGAGACGTGCTCACTCCATCTCATATGAACTTTTAAGTGACCAATAGTTGGCTCTTGCAGATGTGTTCTTCTTCTTCAATCTATGAGGAATGTCCCATTTTTAGAGCTCATGCATGTTACTCCCTTTATGCTCTGTGCTTATTCTTTAAAATAGCATCCTTTATTCAGGGCCAACATTGACTCCTCGTCGGTTCTGCACATGGAACTATTCTTCTGCGTCACCTGATTATACAGCCTTAGTCTGTTTCTGAGGCAGCTTAGTTGTGTCAGACATGACATGAATCGTTGTGCATTTTCCGATCGTGGCCATCCTAGCCAGATTATATATACCTTTGTAGCAAGCCTCTATATGTTTCCTTTCTACCATGCGTTACTGCGTATTTACAGTTATTGATCTGTAACTTCATCTTCTTTGTAGTCATGATTACCTTAGCTTGGGGTACATGTTTCTCTTTGAGCTTCAGTTACATCATTACTCTTAAGTATGTGCATATTGTTTCAACATATGTTCATATATCTTCTTTATGACATCACTCATCACTCTGCCCTCATCAGATTTCCCTTATGATAATGATAGGTTATTTATTATGCGCTTAATACCCAGAGGTTTCAAAGGGCGGACCCGAGGATCAAACCTGTGTTGCTCCGTGTCATCTTGCTTCCAAGGCGAGCACGTTGCCGCTGAGCTATCCTCCCAAGACAGTGCTATCGCTCCATGATATTCATAGGTGCATGCTTGCATCATTCTGTATGGCTGTCTGAGTGCATGACATCTCTCGTACACTCAATGTGGAATGGGTACGACACAGGGGGTCCCATGTACTGCTCTTCTCCGACCATTCCAGCATGGCAGTAGTGTGGGGGTGGGAACCAGTGAGAAAGCGGATACCTGCTCCTCTACATTCTGACCACGAAGCTATCGTGGTGGCAAAAGGGTCCGCAAGCACCAAATGGAGCATCAGCGTTATCCTCTACACCTATGCCAAGGGTAGCCAGACCCGGATTCAGCTGCCTCGGGATTGGGTTCTACCACCATCTGGTTCATGGCATGCATGGGAGCCATAGACAAAGGGTTGTCACATCAGTGGCCTTGCATTAATTCAGATATGGTTGTTTTGATGATTGTGCGGCTTGTCTGGCCTTTTGAGGTGCCCACCATTGGTGCTCTAGGATGGGCCTTGAACCCTCTACTCCACCAAAGCCTGTTGATTGGAACACAGGCTTTCGTTTCTCCACCGACCTGTCCCTGAGCCCTGGAATGAGCACCTGCTTCTTTGCAATCCACATGAGCTGCCTTTAGGGTGTCTGTGGATCTCTCAGCCACCAGTATGCGCCTGGTTGTTGGGATCACACTCGGCTTGGGCCTCTTAGACTATCTACTGCTACTTATTCAGGAGTTTACGCTGCGTATTGCCAACTGAGGCTTTTATGGATAACGGCCATTTCTGACCTCCGCGCTCACATCTCACGCACCAGGTGATTCCCATCAAGCTGGTAACTCCCCCATACAATTCACAGATTCCATCAAGACTTCTTCAGCCTTTCCCCACAACTATTGGGAAAAATCACATCACACTTTTGTGTACTCCCAAGCAATCTCTCCTGCTGCCGAGAGCGAAGAGTCTGTTTTCTCCACACTACTTCCTCCCTTTCTATTAATTCCTCATCTGTTCAGAACTTTATAAGACCTACACCCACCACCACACTCCTTAAGGACCCTGAAAACTAGGTTCCATGTGTTAATATCCCCACAAAAATATTGCGATACTTTAATATCGCCATATTTTTGCGGTGATATTGAGCCATGGACCCTGCTGGGGACACCCCCGCAAACCCTGCATTATTTTTAAATGTACAGTGGACACCCCCGCAACCTCTGCTCCCACAAGTTATCCCCCCAAAAATATCACCTATGGCGAGACAAACGACCATATGTACGGCGATATTTTTGGTCAGGATGATAACGGCTGGAGCACCCAAGATCATAGCTACGATCAAGTATGTCAAGGATTAGAGACCGAGTGGTCCCACTACTTAGGAGACATGAATGAAAATCATCATGCTGTGGCTTCTTTGAAGGTGGGGAACCTGGCAACATCAAATGTGCCTCCAGGGGACCCCGAAACGTGTCCAAAAGGAAGATTAAAGCTGGGACACATACATGATGTTTTGAAGAAATTGAAGGTGATCCTGGAAGCTTTGCCCTTTGTGATTTGATTCTGGAGCAACTCACCCTGGGATACATGTTTGGCAGAGGAGCAGCAGAACTTGGGTGCCATGGCCTCAGAAGGTATGCGCTGGCTTTGGTGTAGATGTTATGTTAATATGCATTTATACTGCGACCAACTCCGCACCGCAGTCATTTCAGAGTGCCTCGGCTTGTTAAAAAATTCCATGAAGTGATTAAACAGAAGATTTGCTCATGAATGCCTGTAGAGAAAGGGCTGTCGAAGCGGACAGGGTTTTATTTCTGCATGTGCCATGGATGAGCACGAGCCATGGACAGAGCAAAGTCACAGCAATGATGTCCAAAGCCATGTTTAGGGAGGGGGTGTAATAAGGACACCAGCTGGCACACACCCTGGCAGGTATGCCCTTTGCCAAGCTGAGTGTCATCATTAAAGGCTGTGCGCGCTGCCTGAGAGCGGGAAGGAGGGTCACGTGTGCACTAGTTGCCAGATCAGGCTTTATTAAATGTAGTGGACAAGACCTGTTAGAGACGATGGCTAAATCACTTAAGTCGGCCAAGTGGACAGTTCTAGAATAGTGCTGTAAGCCATGCCCTTCAAGGTCAGAGGGTTTACCCTTCGGAAGTTCATTATTTTTCGAATCAATTAAATTTATCAAATTGACTTTTCTGTATTAGTCTCATTGTGTAACCCCCTATAAAAACCCAAAGGTTTCTGTAGTCAGGGCCACATTTTTGGGAGGACAGTACTACTATTGTTCTGTCCATTTCTCTACAGATGTGTGGAAATAAATATTGTCTCTACCTTTGCTGTCTGGTTTCCAATTGGATTATTTGGTGATGAGCTGGGACATTTCCCAGGCTTGCACTCGAGTTACAAGATGTATATACACAGAGGTACCACACGCGGGTACACCACATAGGAGGGGTCCCTTCAATGTTCACCTGCCTCTCATGCAGAAGACCCTTGAAAAAGACCCCCAGGTCCAAAGCTCACCCAGAATCCTCACAGACCCCTTGCTGCTATGAAGAATGTGTTTAAAGAACAAACATGTTGGCAGTGCAGTACCTTAGGAAGTAGTCAGAGGGGCAGACCCCATTGGTGCCATCGGGTACTCCTATGGTTGTTTGGCACTTCTGGCATCCACTGATCGGGGTGGTGCTTTGAGGATCGCAACTTGCCTGGATACCATGGAGAGAGTTTCTGTTGCGTCTTATTGGATGGGAGTTTAACGAGAGAGCGACCTGACCACTTTTTCTGTTTTCCTCTCACTTGCTTTCATGTGGTGTTCCCCAGAGCTCCGCCTTGTTCCCAATGTTGCTTAACATCTATCTCTAGCCGTTAGTTGCTGGGAAGGACCTTGCTTTTTGCCCTGTGTGTGATTTGGCCAGGATTTACACTTGGACCTGCAAAAAACGGAGTCCTCTTTCTATTTCTACTAATTTCGGACTTGCTTTCCATAAACACACCGCGCAGGCGCGCAGCGCGGCGCAGTGTGTCAGCAGTGTGTTTCGTGGTACTTGTGGGGAAGGACCTTGCTTTTTGCCCTGCGTGTGATTTGGCCAGGATTTACTTTTGGACCTGCAAAAAACAGAGTCCTCTTTCTATTTCTACTCAGGCGCGGAGTGTCAGCAGTGTGTTTCGTGTTTGGTGGAGTGGTGCTGTGGAGCCCCTCCGGCTACACGGGTAAGATCTTAAAAGCCCTAAACTCTGGAAAACTTGACTTTGGCAGCTTGGTAGCCTCACACGGGGCCGTTGTTTTTGGACACAGCTTCTGCCCACCCCCGGTGTTCCTGTGACATGTGGCATTTTGAAGACTTTTAGTAATTGGATATTCTTTTCATGCCCTGTGTTCTCTGAATTGCGAACGTATTTTGAGGGAGGCTTGTTTTGTATTTATTCATTGCTCTGTGTTAGGAGGAGCTGAGTAGGGGCTGATACGTGTGTGCTTGTCCAGTACATACTGGTACTAACTTATGCCAATGTAATATTCCGAAGTTGAAGGCTCAACATTATGTGCCAGTAGGCATTGGCCTTTAGCCCACATAGAAGGTGACTGCGGGTGTTATACCCTTGATTTCCGGTGAGGAAAGAGTTGTTATTCCGGAGGCTTGTTGCAAAGGGTGACTGCGGGCCATAGGCCTTTGAACCCTTTTGGTTTTTTTTCTTGTGGAAGCCTCTTGACTATATCAAGGGGAATTGCGGGCTTGAGATCTTTGCTGCACAGAGGGCAGACCCTGTTGTAGGGCTCTGCACAAATTGGAAGCCCTTTGTTAAAGGTGTGTGTGGGTACCAGGTTCCTGAACCCCACTTTTGCACCTTGCCCTAAAGTTGCTATTTATACACACGTAATGAAACGTGTGGTTGGAATTGTAATCTCCAGTGTACATTCTCGCTCTAAGCCAGAGGGTGACTGTAGGCCTTGTGCCTTTGAACCCTAGGCATTTAGGATAAGGTGCAGCTAGTAGTGTGTGTATCTACCCTCGCTAGACCACTCAGAGTTTTCAGTATTTCCTGTTGTCAGGTGACTGCGGGCCTTCGGCCTTTGAACCTGCCAGGGATGGGCTTTGAGTAAATCTATTCTATGCCAAATTACTGATAGTCTGGCAGTGTTCCTCGGTGCGAGGGGACTGTAGGCCTTCGGCCTATGAACCTGTTAGAGACAGGCTCTTCCACGCAAGGCATGTGGGGTCTGAGTCGTGGAACATTAGAACTGCATTCATTATAGGAGGTCGTAGTGACCCTTTTTGCCCTTTTTGCCCCACTGATCTTGGAGTAAATAAGGTAACATTGCATGAAGTGAGCTGTGTTTGAAGAGGAAGGTGTTAATCTCTTGTGCCCTATATACTTGGATACGGCTCTCTTCTGTTTAAGCCGTGTGTACAGTGCATAATCCATCAATGGTTGGGAAATTGTTAATATACTCAGTATTAATAGGGGCATAAAAGCCCCTCTTTTCAAGTTGTAGTGCGTTGTCTTCCCTGGAGTATGGTAGTAATTCTCCGCCGTGGGAAGATACCAACGCCGTGTGAGGAGGTAAAAATCAAAAGGGGAAAAAAACAAACACCAATTGCTTGTGGAATTTTTGTGTACACAAATATCACAAATACCCATAATCCCTTGACACCTAACCTATTGGAAGGGAAAATGAGTACAGCTGAACCAAAAGACCTACAGGGGCAGGGGGCAGCCGGAAAGTGGGATCTGAGTGGTATTGATTTCCCCCCACTTCCAACTTCTGCCGGAATCCCCCTAAGTAACCCGACTGAAGATGCTAACAATCTAGCTTGTCTTGAAGTACCTAACCAGAAGAGTTTTTTGAGTATCCACGATCCTCCAATAAGGCCATCTGCATTAAATCTTGATGACACTACACCCATTACAGCACCACACGACACGTCCCTCTTGGCCCCCGTGGTTTCAGTTGAGCTGGATAGAAGGGTCAGACTGTCAATTGGCCCATCTTCTCCAGCCAGGACAAGGGGTGGTGGGCTTGACAGTGTGCATCTCCACAAACCCTCGATCGACAGAATGGAGGAGCACTTGGTGATGCCAACACTATGCCCCGATGCCTACTCCACGGGGGAAGTTAGGGGTATGTTTGGCACTGTCAATACGGGGACCCCAAGCAGGGAACTCATACATGTTCAAGCCCGACGTTATCAGTCCGCCTCAAAACTATGAGTATAGGGATCTGACCCCCAACGAGATCGGAGACAAGCTGATGGCTGAAGAGAATGAATCCAAAACAGAGTCCTTTCCTGTCCTTACCCAGATTTTGAATCTCCTGGATAAGGGTCACGAAAGGACTCATGGTGACATACAGGAATTGAGATTCATGCTGATGGACTGTTCTGAAAAACTTAGTAGGTTGGAGGGCTTTGTACATGCTCAAAACCTTCACCTCATTCCACAACCCCCAAATGAACAAGCTTTGAGATGTGGGGTGGGGACTCAAACAGAGGAGATGGAAAAGGAGGGCAAGAAATGCGAACCTAATAAGAACTCTAATCCCTGGGTAATGGGAGATTGTCTAAACACATCGTAGAATCCAGCAAAATTAAGTCTCCGCTGGAGAACAGGACGGGAGAGATGCAGGAACTAATGAGACTTATATTAATCAATTCGGAAAAGATCAAATTGGTTGAAAACACTAGGGATAGGTTATCAGAGTCTAGTGTCAACAAGGTAACCGACAGCCTAGAACTAAGTGCAAGAAATAATCTTGATAGTCCCTCAGCACTGCTGAAGGCAATTGCGGACGAGGCAGAATTGAAAAAGGAACTGAAGCACCCTTTGGACAAAGACGTAAATCAGGAAGAAGAACGTCCATTTGTTTATGTCATATCCCGCAGAGGAAAAAAATGAGAGCAAGGGGACTCAAAAGAAGAGCAAAGAGTGAGGGGGCGGGCAATGCTACACAAACTAAAAAATCGCAAAACCAACCCGCTAGTAAAATACAAAATTCAAATATAAATATCAAAGATATCTGTACCTTGTCGGGGGAAGAAGGAACCCTGGATTTTACACAACTGAATGAAGAGAGTAAGTTGGCCCTCGATGTAAAGGTAGTTTCTGTCAGTCGGGCAGAAGGGAGGGAGGGGGCTCCTCAGCACCCTACTGTAACTGTAATAGATCCTACGGGGAATGAATATGGTGAAGCCTCAAACACCTTAATTGATGCAATGAATCAAAAAGCCCACTTTAACACAAAAAAATCAAAAAACTGAAACAAACAAAAATAAAAAATGTACCAATAAAAAGAAAAAAACAAATGAGTGCAAATCTGAAGTAAACAAAGAGGTGCGGAGTATACAACAATTCTTTAGTATTAAAACTAAGGAAATGACTTTGAATGCTAATGAAGAAACAGACACAGTAATTGTCCCAAACCTGGACACGGCGAATGAGTCAGAAACTGCATGCCCCGCCGTACAGCAGGAGGGGCTAAGTAGTGTAGGAGGGAACATCAGTAGCAAATCGAACCTTAATCCACCTTCTCTGGTTCCAAGTGAAGATATAAAAAAACTGGTGCAAGAAGCACTACTTAAAATTCTTCATAATCCCGCTAGGCAAGGAACTCCTCTTCCCGTCCTTATGCCACGAATAGAACAGGATGCCGGGAAGGGCATACAGGATAATGATATTTCCAACCCGGGGGTCGAAGCAAACAAAGACACACTCCTACATGGAAATAAGGATGCTTGCCTGAAAGTGGGCATTAATACTCTAGCTTCCACTGCAAATTCTGATGGTGACCCCACTAAAACCAATACTATGAGGAGTCACGCTAAATTAAGTGAAGATAGCCTTGGGGGGGGTTCTCTAACATCACAGTTAAGGAATTTGAAGACCGGATTAGAGGAAAATTTGATTTGTGGAACCAAGACAGAGTTTGGGATAAAGTAAGAGAGGCCGACTATGGAGGGTCCTCGTGAAACCCGTGGGGAAGAGGTACGTAGGTGGGAAACTGGGAAACAGCCGGAGTGGGAAGAACCGAACACCATACCCCAAAATACCTGGATAGATGATAGTAGAGACTGGAGAGAACCAAAATATAGCGGAGATCCTAGTGTAATGCTGAACTTTGTATTAACTGTGGGAGGGCCTCCTTCATTACATTGAGGTAGGATTCTCTCACGGTTTAATGAAATCCCCCACCCCTCCCTTATTTCATCGGGAGATATTAAGCTTGTTGATTTCATCTATCCTACAAGGTTTGATTGCGTAAGAATTGTCTTCTATTCGAGAGCAACCTATGAACTTGTTCTAACCGAAGGGGTGGCTATGCAAAGATTTGGGTATGACATCGTAAACTTTAGCAAGGGAGCTGAACCACACCGGGGAGGAGAACAGATAGGACATTTTGGGGGGCCATATGAGAACACTCCCGCACAAGGAAGTAGTAATATTCTCCCAGAGAAAATACGTAATGAAGTAGCTGAACTTAGATCATTGGCAGAGTCTCTGAAGGATTCCCTAGTTAAGATACAGGGCTTAAAAAATTCCACCTAGAGCATTGCTAAATTCAACTGTCTATCACGGAACTCGAGGGGATCCTGCCCACTAATGCATTCAGTCCAAACGTGTTTGAAGCTGCTTAATTACTCCATGTTGTGTATTCAGGAAACATGGGCAGTGAACGTTATATCATTAGATGTTTCCCCTTTTTAACAACCTGCCACAAAACAACCTATGGGCAGACCCGCGGGGGGTTTACTAATTGCTATTAAGAACAATGCCAAATTTAACATCATAAAGAACTTTCGAATTAATAGTGGATGTATAGGGGTTCTTATAAGAGTAGATTGGAAGTGTACTCCGACTCATCTATTAATCATCAATATATATTGGCAACCAGGGCACGATCAGAAGACATATGTTGATTTGATTGATAATACTATAGAGGAATGCCTAGAACTGGACAATGATCTGTACCTTATAATATGTGGAGATTTTAATTCAGAAATTTGCATTGAAGAGGACGGATCAGTGGGAATTGATGTTACGAATAAGAATGATTGGGGGGACTCGCGGGGGCAATATGGGCACAGTTCCTTGGGAGCTGGGGGCTATTGGAGGCCACACTGGATACTGCCCCCTGGGCAAGTGGAAAGTGGAGTTCCGCTATAGACTATGGCCCTCATTACGACCCTGGCGGATTTCGCGGTGCTAAATGCACCGCGAAGCACGGCGGAAAGCCGTCGATAGCGCCATGGGGGTTGGCGGATTTACCACCCCATGCCGACCTTGGCGGAGCGGTAAATCCCCAATCCCCATTTTACCCTTCCCCATTCCCATTCTTGCCCCATAGGGTATAATGGGAGTGGGGAAGGAGTTAATTACGCCGCCGTAAAGTACGGCGGCGTAATTAACAACGAGGTCCCTTAGCGCCATGGTTTTCTCCGCCCGGCAAAACCAGGCGGAGAAAACCTCCATGGCGCTAAGGGAACTCGTAGTACGGCGGACGGGTCCGCCGCGATTAGCGCTGGCGGAAACCCACTCCGCCAGGGTCCTAATGAGGGCCTATGTCTTTGTATGCACTAAATTATTTCCCCTGATCCAAGGGTTTAATCTGATTGATTCAGTAGAAAGCGATCACAAGATGTTAAATATGACAATTGTGATCGGCAAAAGTATTGTTGAGAACTGCACTTATGACACGCCGGTAATCATCAACGCTCAACAGAAAAGAATTGTCTGGCACAAATGGAATATTAGTAAAATCAATATGTGTTTTAAGGAGAATTTTAATAGCTCTGTATTTACTCACAAAAAACTGTTGTACACTCACAATCCATTTACAGGATATATTTCTTCTGTAATTTTATCTAAACTGGGGAAGAAAAACAAAGAAGCATTTCTAAGGAGACAAGAGCCCCATAAGCACGTGTTCTCGTTTGAGATGCAAAATCTAAAGAAGGAGCGCAATCGCGAAATACAAGGCTTTCTAAGTGTGCATAAATATCACAAAGAAGCGATAGATTTGTGTGAATTCAAGCAGTTAAAAAATAAATGGAAGAGTAAAGCCAGAGGTTTGCGCACGCAATTATATCAGGGTGCCGCTGTAGAGATGCTGGAGTCCCTCAGTGAGGTAAACACTCGTAGGTTCTGGACACTGATAAACAACTGTGGTTTCGCACAAAGTAATGTACAAACTGTGTGTGTAAGTGCTGAGAAATGGGAAGGTCACTTCAGCACATTGCACACATCTTCGGTGAAACCCTGGAGACCACCACCTCACATTATAAATACATCATGGAATATCTCTTTTGTGGTTAAGGACGTTGAAAGTAAAATCATTAAATGTTCGTCCTCTAGGGCCCCCGGCCCAAACAGGCTCTGTAATAACGTCATGAAGGGCAATATATCACTATGGGCTAAAATGTTATTCTTCTTGTTATTTAAAGACATTCTCCATATGAAGACATTTCCAACTAGCTGGAGAATGTCTTACATTGTCCCAATTTATAAAAAGGGGGATAGGGCGTCCCCGGCAAGTTACAGGCCCATTGCATTGTTGGACGTAGATTCAGAAATGTTTGCAAGCACTATTCTGGAACATATTCAGATATGGATTCCCAAATTTAATGTATTATCGCCTTATCAGTTTGGTTTCAGGAAGAATGTAGGTATCGATGCAGGAGGCCTGATAATTAACATCTTACAAAATGCAGCATGGGCCCCAGGAAATCTACCCATTTATGTTGCATTTATTGATCTGACTGCGGCATTCAACCTCATGGACAGGTCAATTTTGTGGGCTATTTTTGGACTGTCTAGGAATGCCACCTCCCCTTTTATCAATTCTGTACCATATGCATGAGAACTCGAGACTGAGGGTACGACTTAATGCTGATGGAAATTTAACACAGGAAATTGTAGTCACAAATGGTTTAAGGCAAGGATGTATATATGCCCGACTCTATTTAACCTGTATTTTTCGGATCTGGGTAACTGTTTTGTAAATCTTAGAGTCTTCTCACCAAAGATAGAAGGCAGTAAGTTGGTATGGACTGCATATGCAGATGATGTGACTCTGTTTGACCATACACCCATTGGCCTTAAGCGCCTTTTATTAGCATTCAATAAATACATTTGTACAAATGCCCTCAAAATCAACCCCACCAAGACGGTGATAGTATGTCTCTCCAACAAGAAAAAATCTAAACTTTTCACCTGGTTTTTAAACCATGTAAAGCTCCCGACGAGTTCGGCTCTTAGATATCTGGGATACCCGATATTTGGTGACAAAATAAAAGTGAATTTGAGGGATTATTTGGACATAAAGGTGGGAGCCATGATTGCCCAACTGCGCAAAATTGATCTGAAATACGGCAAGTTCTCTCTCCTACCAAGCAATCGTTTATATAATAGCAGAATTGTAGCTCAATTCTGCTATGGACTGGAGCTCGCACCGTCCTGGTGTAGGGGTGAAGTGGCAATCTATGAAACTAAGATACTCAGATCCAAGATGTGAGTCCATTTAGATCTTGTTCACACTCAGATCCAAGATGTTTACCTAAGTGTGTACCTATAGCGGCGATTCGCTATGAGCTTGGTCTCCATTCAATGAGAAGTATCCTGGAATGGAGAAGAATGGGGCTAAACCGGAAACTGCTTACCAGCAACGAATCTACATTCTATAACATCATGGGTAAGGGCATTAGGAGTGGTGCCCCACATCGAAATACTTGAAAGATATGAGGGAGGAAGCAAATAGTGTACTCGATAATTTGGGAGTTTCGAGAGATCTGTTATTCAATAACCCACAGAAAGTGAAAATATTATCATTACATGCGGACTGGAACCTCACAGTAGACGCGGTGCAGAAGCTCAAACTTTACCACCAGATTGTAAACAATTACAAAAAGATGGGGGAGCCTGCACCATATCTAATTAAATTTCCAAACAAAGAATGGAGGCAGAAATTCATGAGGTTTCGATTTAACGTGCTGTGTACGGGGGAGATTCTTGATATCAGAAATGGTAATCCAAAAGGGTATTCCCCCGATAGGTTCTGTAAGCATAATGACAAAGAAGAATCATTGTTGCATCTGTTGACTATATGTGATGGTCTAAGAAAGGAGCGTATTAGCTATTTCAGCAAGTTTGTACCCAACACTGAGTCTGTGGATTTAGACCTCCTGTGGCTAGATATGTTAAATGGGAAAAGAGTAAACCTACAGATCGCGGTTGTGAGATTCCTAAATGTGTGTTGTGAGCTATGAAAATAGCCTATTGCGAACCTGTATTGGTGTCTCCCTTATCCTGCAATAACATTTATATAATATTTGAAGACGAGGAGCCATTCAAAACTAATCATGTGATCGAACTAATTGTAGGGATTCATATCTATGAAATTTCGAATGCCTAGGGTTTTCTCAAACATGTAAACTGTGTATATAGCTGTGCATCATTGCTTTTATGTGAATCAGTGTTTTTATTATGGTGAATGGGATTGTTTTAAGCATTTAAATTTGTAATATTATAAGACCTTAATTCTTAAAGATGTAAATTTACTTCAGTATACCTTTGTACATGTTAAATAAGGATGTAGATGGACTTCTTTTAAAATTGCTGATGGTTTAACTATTTCATCTAGAAAAAATATATTTTTGTAAAAATTACTGTGTAACTATAAATAAATAAAAACATTTTAAAAAAGTTCCTGTTCCTGCGGCTTCAGGTGTTATTTTTATGCCGACGACACTAAGATTCTGGTCCATTTAGATCTTGTTCACACACAACAGAAACGGGTCAAATTTGTAATTATTCTTTTACAGTTTTGTCAGTGTAGTACAATCTATGTTGCCCTTCAACCATTCTTACTAAGCCCTCCTGTGGTTGCTAGGGCCTATGGCACGGTGGTGTGCTGCTTATCTGGGGTTAGGGGGCAGATGAAGAGGCCTGTCATAAATAGTAGGATCAAGGAGAGAGAGACTGCGAAAATAGATAATTTAAAGTGGTATACATGGATGTGCCCACTTTCTTCAGGGCCGCAGTCCCGCTCTGGGCACTGCAATCAGGTTGAAGCAAAAACGAGCTCCTGCACCTGTAAAAGGATAGAGTGGGGTGGGGAGTAGAGGGAAGAGATAGCAATATTCATGTTACTTTCCTTGACGAACTGTGTGGTATGCTACAGCCTGTTAACTGCTGCGGTAGCATCGTTACCTGTGAAAACACACCAACACAGGTTACAAAGAACATACAAGTGCTTTATTTAAAAGCTACAACAGTTACCAAAGTCAATTGACAAACGGATAGCTATTCGGCTCTCAGAGTAACGTAACGAACTTCAACGAAGGTTCGATGCATTAGTAGAGAGACCGTACATTGGAATACTTGGGTCTTTTATATGCTTTGTCCAGCCTTTGGCCAACCCTCTCGCGGGTTAACCATTCTTGGGATCAGGCCTAGAGTTCCTTGCCAGGTCAATCCTATAATTTATGCGTTTTGATCAGTTTCGCTGATACAGTTGTTCATTTACACATAGGTCAGCAATAGGACAAGGTCTCAGTTCGCGACCCTGACAATTGGCCTGCAGGCATATTAATTATTCGTGTGTGCGGAGGTCACAACGGCCAGAATCTCGCTCAGAATATCATTCAGCCTCCATTTTGATGTTCAGGGTGACTTCCACATTTACAAGAGGACCTAAAATGGCGGCTAAATCCAAGATGGCGACTTACATTACTTTTCGTTAAGGTCAAGACCTTGCAGCGGAGTCTATTCACATGATATTTTAGACAACTTGGCGTAGGCCAATACACATTCAATTTACTGCGATAGGAGGCATAATATTATTTCAATTCCAACAGACCCTCCTTTTGGCCTATGCCAAGTGCTAATATCATTTCTAATACTTTTGCAAATAACTCCATGCATTGTCATCCATACATCCCGAATCATTGTCTGTAATATCTATAGCCATTAGGTTGTTCATCAGAACCTCTTGCAACACAAACTCTTTAGATGCTGTATCTGGGGCATATATTCTATGCCCTATTGTGCTCACTGCTTGGGCACAACATCCCCCTAGCATTCCACATATACTCGGAAGACATTGAAAACAACAACAAAGGAATAGCAGGATCCCCAATATAACCAGAATGACAGAAAGCACCTTCCAGCCCCAAGATCGTAAAGAATCCCAAAACCAGGTGCTAAAATTCCAATCTCCTACAGGGATATGTACTTCAGAACTAAGGATATGCAAGTTCTGTATTGCTTTAAAAATTGTCGGCGAGGAATCTGGTACGAAAACACAGCAAGCGGACCCCACCAATTTGCATACTCCACCTCGTTCTGCCAAAATGACATCTAATGCCATCCGATTTTGGAGTGCTACCAATCTTATTGCTTTTTGTTCAAGTGTCATATTGTAGAGTATGTCCGTGGTCCGGTTGATCGTTCTCTCCAGTACCCTTGCTAATCCCCTAATGTTCTCAGAGTTTGTTATTTGTCTCCAAAAGGGCACAACTGATTTTGCTATATCTCCATATACTTGCCCAGGGGTATCTCCGTTCTTGTCCCGCCGTGGGCGAGCCTTAGAAACCTCCAATGTACTAGCTACAAATACCCCGGGTAACAGGATTCCTAAATAACAGGTTCCCTGCCAATCCTTGGGCAACCAGGGGAATGCTAAACTACCACAAACAAAATAAACAGGCCCCCCCTACATACAGAGGCCTGTTTTCTCCAGTCAAATTTACAATGTTCATACAACCTTCAAAATCTCCCATTGGCTGAGTGCTGTTTCTTTGTACACAAAAGGGGACTGAATCAGGGCTATGATTAATAGAGTAGGAAGGAGGCACGGCGTCCTTATTGCCTATCAGAGCCATTTTAAAGGAAATTAGAGTTTGAAAGGGAAGAGATAGTTTATCAGACGGCCTAATAGAAGCGACGTTAGGTTTACTTCTATTCGCGAAAACCGAGCATCCCAGGGGAGTCAATTCACATTTCTCAAAATCATTCAAATTAGTTCCATCAAAGTTCCCTGAGATGCTATCATTCCAACGGCCAAAGAATAGTGCTCTAAGAGAGGCATAGCAAGCAGTCGTTAAAGGTAAAGGGTGAATATACCATCCTAGCCCCTTGTTCCCATGTTGCGGTAAATGAGTGCAAATCCAACAATTACTCTTATTAAAAATGGCATGCGTTGCATTCATTACTATCATTAAGGTGTTATTATGATACTTTTGTCTATGTTGGGAGTCTCTAGGGGACAGAGTGTGAAGGTGTACAGAGGGAGTCAAAGCAGTTGGTACAATGTCGATTGGTAGTAGAGGTTTTAGAGGATAAATTTCTTCAAAATACCAAAGTCCTACGGCGGTAATTGCAAAAATACCAATTATCATTATCAAAACACAGCAATACGTTTTTGGGGCCCAGGCACATTGTTCATTGTCCAAGTTGGTCACCCCCCCTATTCACAAGTCCAGTGCGGGGAGCAGCAGTGGAGGTGGCAGGCATTGTAGTTCCTCAATCCACGACCCCAATGTTCGTTGCTGGCGACGCTACGGTCGCGCAATTTCTTAGTCCTTCCCAACCCTAGCCAGCAGAATCCCTTTTGTTCAACAGAAACTTTCTTATACAAAAGAAAAACTTTCAACCACTTCTCTTTTCCAAATGCACGGAAAGACCCGTGCCGTAGTTCTATTTTCTTCGTCGAAGGTTGTACCTGGTGGTACCCAAGACTGTTTGATCCAAAAATAAGGTGTCATCACTTCCTGAGGGAAGCGACGTATCAGAGGCGACGAAAGTCGCTGAACTTGAAACAGTGTTTTCCGGAAGTGATTTTTCAAAAGAGTGCGGAGACGAAATGGTCTGTTCCCCAAGCTCCACGGCTCAGAGAAATTCTCTGACGCACTCACAGTGCTGTTTGCTACTCCAAGATCAGAGACTGTAGCATCAGCGAGGGGTTCTGCTTCTTCTGTAACGTGTGGCGTCGGGTGAGGAAGTTTCTTGATATGCGTCGCGTGGATCCAGTGTTTCTTCCCAGCCACCCGCACTGCTGTCCGGGTGACCAACAACACCTGGTAAGGTCCCTTCCAACGAGGAGCAAGACAGGAAGACCTTTCGTAGGCCTTCACTAGGACCCAACTTCCAGGTGTATATCGTGTTCTGGGCCCGTGAAACGTACAGGTAAAGCTGAATAAACCTGGTGATAAATGAAATACAGGTTTTTAGTTAACTGGTTACAGTAATCTACAAGCAATACATTTTCCACCTCTCTCAGGGCTTTAGGCTTTGGGAGACCCCAAATGTTAGCAAGCCTCCCCATTACTACCTCAAATGGAGAAAGCCCAGTCTTAGTTTGAGGTGTGGTACGGATAGCTAATAATACAATAGGTAAGGCATCTGGCCATTTGAGCTTGGTATCGGCACATGTTTTTGCAAGCTTATTCTTTAAGATACCATTATGTCTTTCCACCAACCCAGCACTTTGAGGATGTCTGGCTGAGTGAAATCGTTTCTCAATATGTAACGCTGTGCATATCTGCAAAATTACTGCTGCAACAAAATGAGGACCATTGTCCGACCAAATTACCCTTGGGAGCCCAAATCGAGTGAAGAATTCTTTTACCATAGTCTTTGCAGTGGTCATGGCAGTAGCATCTTTAACGGGGAAAGCCTCGACCCATTTACTAGAAGCACAAATAATTACAAGAACATATTTTTGATTGTTACACTGTTCCATCTCAATAAAATCAAAGTGAATGACCTCGAAGGGAACAGAAGGGGGCCCAAAGCTTCCCCTTGCAGTTACTGTCCCCTTTGCCACATTGTGCTGCAAGCAGATCATACAGTTCCGGACATGACGTCTTGCAGTCTCCGGAATCTTATTATTCACCCAGACTTGTTCTAACATTTTCGTGATCTGCTGAGCACACACATGTGTAGGACTGTGTGCCATCGTAACCATTGCCAGCACATATGAATCAGGGAGAAACCATTTTCCTTCAGATGTATCCACCCAACACCCATCATCATCTAGTTTCCCCATTCCTTGGCCCACCTTTTAGATTCTTCTATTGTGGCATCAGTTTGAATATCTCGCACAGACCCAATACCTTCATCCATTACATAAGCATCTTTCATTTCCCTTAGAGCATACATGTCCGTGCTAAGGTCTGTGGCCGTTTGCCTGGCTATCAGCTCCGCAAAAGTGTTCCCTTTTCCGACATCATCTATGACCTTACGATGTGCTGCACATTTCATGATCGCTAACTGCCTAGAGAGCGAGAGTGCCGAGAGCAATTGCACTATCAAGGGGCCATGCTGAATCTTGGTCCCATGTGAGGTCAGGAACCCTCTTTCTGACCAGAGCCTCCCAAAGTTGTGAGCCACCCCAAAGGCGTACTGGCTATCAGTATATATATTTACTATACGCCCTTCGGAGAGTTCACAAGCTCGGGTCAATGCTATAATCTCTGCGGCCTGCGCGGAGTTATACGAAATTCTCTTAGTTTCAAGAACTTTACTCAACGTCGTAACTGCGTAAGCAGCTGTAGATGTACCATCTGAAAGTTTGAAGCAGGAGCCATCACAAAACAGCTCCCCTTCTGCATTGTCCAAAGGAGTATCTATAAGATCTATCCTGCCCTTCGTTTCTTGTTCAGTGGTATGCAGGCAGTCATGTAATTCTTCGTCACCGCAAACAGTGTTTTGCGGGAAAGGTAAGAGTTCAGCCGGATTAAGAACACAACACCTCTTAATTTGAATGTGAGGGGCAAACAGAATTAATTTATACCTTGTTAGCCGTGCAGAGGTGAGGTGTTGCGTTTGGGTTTTGTTCAATAGGATATCTACAGAGTGAGGTACCATCAAAATCAAATCATGGCCTAGGACCATTCCCTCACTCTGTTTTACAGACGCGGCAGCAGCAGCGACAGCTCGCAAACATCTTGGCAAAGCGCATGCAACAGGATCAAGGGCGGAGGAGTATTAGCCGCACGGCCTATTCTTCCCTTTCTTTTTGCCTGTGTTAACACAGCCAAAGCACTTCCATCACATTCATGCACAAACAACACAAAGGCCTTGTCGTAATTTGGAGTACCCAGAACCGGTGCAGAGCATAACGCGGTTTTGAGAAGCTCGAATTATCGTTGATGTTCCGATTTCCATGGCAGTGGCAGAAAAATGCCCTTCTTCGTCAAAGCCAACATCGGTTTTATCACTAGTGAAAAGTTCGGGATCCACAACCTACAGTAAGAAGCCATACCTATTAAGGCTCTGACTTCCTTCTGTGTATTTGGAACAGACATGCCAGAAATGTGTTTTATTCTTTCAGGTGTCAATCTTCTTCCCTCCTTTGACAGGAGGTAGCCTAAATAGGCGACCTCCTGACAACAATATTGACATTTTTTGAGCGAAGCTTTATGACCATTTTTAGCTAAATGAACAAGCAACAGTACAGTGCCTTCTTTACAAGCACTTTCAGAGTCTGCAGCCAAAAGCAAGTAGGTGGCAATTCAAGGGTGTCGAGCTGCTCTTTCAAAGTTCTACTATAAATGCTTGGACTTTCAGTATACCCTTTAGGTGCCTTGTAAATGTAAATGAGCGTCCCCCAAGGTGAACGCAAACAGATATCTACTTTCTTTATGTATAGGAAAGCTAAAGAAAGCGTTTTTTTAAATCCACAACGCTGAAGTGCGTAGCCGTAGCAGGGATCATTGTCAATATCGTCGTTACATCAGGCACGATTGGAAATTGGGGGGCAACAACTCTGTTAATAGCACGAAGATCAATTATGAACCAGTATGGGATTGCATTGTCGCCTTTCTTAAATACAGGCAAGATCAGACTGTTACACAAACTACCTGTAATCTCCTCAATCACCCCACGATGCACAAAACCGGAGACAATGCATTTCAAAGCACGCTCGCCCTCAACTGATATTTTATACTGCGGAATGCGTGGTAGTTTAACTCCATGTTTCAAAACTATTTTAACGGGCTCAATCTGTAGTACCGCGACATCATTGTCGTCAACCGCCCATAAACATTCCGGGACAATGCTAAACTCAGGAGGCAAAGGTCGAATCAGAAACTGAGAATTAGGAAGTTGCTGTGGTGAAACCGTCAGCCGTACTCCATCAGAGGAACAATGAATTACTGCATTCAATTTCTTTAACAAATTTAACCCCAGCAAATTCTCTCCACAGTTCGAAGTCAAAAGAAAAGGGCAATGGTCCGTAAAGGGACCCAAAGAAACAGACACCGGTGAAGAAACCGGACAGACAATTGGTATACCAGAAAACCCTACGGAAACATTTGTTTGCCCTGACAGTGGAATGTTTGGAACCCGAGAATGATCAATGGAGCACTTCTGTGCTCCAGTGTCTATCAAAAACTGGTGTTTCCTATTCCCTACTAATAATTCAACGTAGCGGCCTCTCTGATTAACGGGAATAGGTGAAGGTTCCAAACCCTGCTTCGGGCAGTCCTAATGAAATAGAGTATCGTCGGAAGGAAGCTCTTCAGAAAGGTAGGCAGCAGAAGGGTGATCAAATATGTTCCTCGAGTCCACACTCGAGGTCTGATTTTCCCGTGAAAAAGGTTGCTGAGGATTTTGCAAAAACTGACCTCTATCAGGTCCCCCTGCTCCAGGGCGGCCCCTAGGTCGTCTACCCATACTCCCAAACGCACTGTTTGACCTTTGTCGAAGGACGGGGCACTGTGCTCACCAATGACCTTCCTGCAGGCAATAAGCACATTGATTAATATTCACAGAACCCAAAGGAGCATTTCCTTTTGGGAGATACTGACCTCTGGTCTGTGTCGTGCCTCCTCTGGGGTTTCTAACAATTTGTTGTAATAATACTTTGGTTTTCAAGTCTCCTTTCCTCTTTTCTATTTTCTCCTTCTCATTATTAACACGGTTCTCATAATACTGAGCCATGTGCAAAACTTCAGATTGAGATTTTGCCTGCCAAGCGCTCTCAGAGGACATAATCTGTGACTGGATGTCGGGCAACAATCCACATACAAATTTGTCCACAATCAACCTTTTCCCAGACTCTGTACCCAAGTTCTGCCCACTGAAGTCAGAAAATACCTGCTTGAATCTGTTAAAGAATTCGTTGGCACCTTCAGTTTTCCCTTGAACACAGGCCGTAAGCTTGTCCCAAATAATTCTTTTCTCTGGAATTATAGTTTTTAATTTTGCGACAATTCTATCAGGCAAAGTAAGTATTACCTGAGGTGGTTTCTCACCTGCTGGTCTTTCCCCATCAATCCTAATCATTTTAGCCCACGTATCTCCCAGCCCTGGCACATCGTCTATTGTCCGAACCTGCTTCCATACATCTACGGGTAGGAGTACAGGGAATAGCAAGTCAATATCACTTAAGGTGAACACAGAGGACTGCAAGACGGACTCTATCTCTTTGTAAAACCCTGTCGGGTTTTTCCTGATATCGGGAACTGATTGTCTAATAGTGTTCACTTCCTGTCGTGAAAACGGGACGTGAACGAATTGCCATACATAATGCGCAGGGATATCCACAGCGGGTGCACCAGTCCCAGCATTAGCGGGAATCTCAACCTTTGGGACGAAGGTCAGAGGAACCTCTCTCATAGGCAACTGAGATGTAGGTACCTCCAGCCGCTTACTAAGCAACAGAGCCAGGTCGAGCGCTAAGGCGGCCGAAGAAGTGTCGGGCGAAAAAGCCCTTTTACAAATCCCCAACAACTCTATGGGGCAACTAACCTTCTTTCTTATACATTCTTCTTGCAGGTACTGTACCATTACCTGAATTACCTTTCTTTGCATTTCTACTGTATACTGACTATACGTATCATATACTTCATCTGGCGGAATCGACGAATCTGAGATCCATCGAATTGCATCTTTGGTACAAATGCGTACTTCCTCAGGTGCCGATCTATGACACGGAAGGAACCGTTTCTGTACATACATACTATCGTCTTCATCATCCTCATCTCTTGACTTTTCAAAGTCCTTCCTATACTCAAACAATCTTTCAACATGACCATATACTTTCTGCTCTGTGTCTCTCGAAAGTGCCAAAGCATTTAGATCTCTTACCCCTTGTGGAAGATCCGAATTTTGTAATCTACCCCACATCACACATAAATGAGTCCCCAAACCTTCGATAAAAACATTTTTTTCGGGAAAACGGTTCAAATTAGATAATGTGGAAAAAACATCAACTTGATCACCTTTCTCCATACAGTGCTTAGCCCATGCAAACAATTCCTGTTTCTTATCTACAGAAACAGTATTACGAGTGACAATTTTCGACCTTGCACCTTGATCAACTTCAGTCAATACGGGACCACTCGGGAGCAGAGGTGCAGGTAAATTTAATAAGGGTGCGACTATCGGCGCAGGAGGAAGGGGTGGTGCGATAGGTGGAGGAACAACAACTAGAGGAATAGGAACAATAGGTTGTACAGGGGGAACAGCAATAACAGCAGGAACAAGAGCAGGAATGGGCAGAGCGCCCAAAAAGGGATCATACGGAGGTGGCGCAGAGGCACCAGGCCTGCGTTTGTTTAACAATTTTTCAATAAATTCTTCAGAAACATGAAAATCTTTAGAGGGGTAAATTTTCTGGATTCTGAGAGAAAAAGCCCTATCCATATTTTTAACTGATTCTGAATGTTTTTCTTTATCATATAACAACGCTTTTTTGGCATTGGTTTTATGACGGTGTGCATGTTTATCCCTACTTTTAAGCTGCTTTAATGCTTCTTTTTTCCAATTCTGCAAAACATCAAAGGCTGCAGGTCTAGCCTTCTTTTCTAGCAAGACCGATTCTAGGTATTCAATACGGGGGATCTCGAAACTGCCATTGATTGGCCACTGAAATTCGGAGGCATGTCTGGTCTGTCTGTGCCAAATATCATTAAATACTATACTACCAATGCCATACTTACAGTACATAGTACATGCCGGCGACCCCTCCTGTGGTGCCGTACGGCTAAATTCCAAAGATTGTGGATCGCTGCGGAACAGAGCCCTAAAGCAGCTAGACAATTTCCCAGGCATTTCACAAAAAATTGGTGTTACCTGGTCAATAATTGTGTCTGCAGATACAATACGCCAAATTCAAATTGTCAGGGTTAAATTAAGAGCCGGGTCACGACTGCACCTGACCAAACCTAAGGAGGACCGTACGGTTTACCAAAGAACTTACCTAACGAATTTTACCTTGTGTTTGGTGGTTTCGACAAATCTGCCCGCCTAGAAAAAATGGACCCTCGTCAAGATGCCGTGTCAGACTACACGACTATCATCCAAGGATCGGATCGTGCAGCGCTGCCGAGGTATCACGTCTCGTTCGGTCGGGCCCGCAGTATCACACCGTCCGATCCCAGTTCGATAGTCTGCGTCAACCTTCAATGATCCGGCATCAATCTTGAGGGTCCCTATTCGGGCGCCAACTGTGAAAACATAAAAAATTGCTATGAGGCTGGGAAGCCCAAAGGAAACACACCAACACAGGTTACAAAGAACATACAAGTGCTTTATTTAAAAGCTACAACAGTTACCAAAGTCAATTGACAAACGGATAGCTATTCGGCTCTCAGAGTAACGTAACGAACTTCAACGAAGGTTCGATGCATTAGTAGAGAGTCCGTACATTGGAATATTTGGGTCTTTTAAATGCTTTGTCCAGCCTTTGGCCAACCCTCTCGCGGGTTAACCATTCTTGGGATCAGGCCTAGAGTTCCTTGCCAGGTCAATCCTATAATTTATGCGTTTGATCAGTTTCGCTGATACAGTTGTTCATTTACACATAGGTCAGCAATAGGACAAGGTCTCAGTTCGTGACCCTGACAAGTGGCCTGCAGGCATATTAAGTATTCGTGTGTGCGGAGGTCACAACAGCCAGAATCTCGCTCAGAATATCATTCAGCCTCCATTTTGATGTTCAGGGTGACTTCCACATTTACAAGAGGACCTAAAATGGCGGCTAAATCCAAGATGGCGACTTATATTACTTTTCGTTAAGGTCAAGACATTGCAGCGGAGTCTATTCACATGATATTTTAGACAACTTGGCGTAGACCAATACACATTCAATTTACTGCGATAGGAGGCATAATATTATTTCAATTCCAACATACCCTCGGTGTGCAGTGCCGCGCCTTGCCTCAACTCCCTTGGGTCGTGATTACCTCTTCCGATCGGGACTGTTGAATATCCTGAATGCCTAAATGCATAGCAATATGGTAGTTAGGTACAATGATGTAGAGGGCATTTCAAATGTATTCTTCATTATTTTCATTATTTATGTGCAAAAGGTTCAGTGAAACTGCAGAAGTATAGATTAACAATAAATACTGCAGTTCCTGGGTAGGCCAGAGCAGAGAGTTTACTCCTAAAACGTCCTCAGAGGACGGCTGTTATCTTACCTTGATTTCGTCTCCTTTTCCTGCTCGAGATGCAGTGTTACAGGCTACGCTGGGGCCGTTAGACATAGACGGCTCTTGTGGGTTCTCATTCTCGCCGCGCATGCGCATGAGAGAACGGGCTATTGAGGTAACTAGGACCTCAATCTTGGAAGGTCCGAGGGTCAATCTGTGTTAGGGAGAATTATCTTAAAAGGAAAATTTCCCTTACCTATAGAGTCCCCCGGCAGCTTTGCTGGATTTCAAGGGTTTCTTTTTTACTCCTGCTAAGAGTGAGACTCTTTTTCCTACTCTTAGGCATATGTATGATGTGTGTTTCAGGCTATTTATTGTTCTTATGGGATATGGAGTTTTTCTCACTCCATAGGTATCATCTTTTTACATGTGTGTTACAGGGCACCCTCAGTGCAGTAACACAGGGGTGTCACAGTGACCCCCAAACATAGTCTCCATATCCTGGGACTGACTACTGTCTCCCAGGGCATGCAAAGTTACCATTGACTTTGCTAGTCAATAGTTATGAACTAAACCATTACAACCCATCTTATTATGGAGGTACTGGGAAGGGTTAATAGTTTATTCCTGGTGTTCATTTTTTCGAGAGGGTAATGTCCAGTCCTTCTCTCCAAAGTTTCTAGCTGGTGGCAGTGGTTACTACCATAAATATTCAACCGCTAATATTTTCCTATGGGATTTTCCCATTGTTCGAGGCTACCACTTTTACTGACAGCCTCTAACGTACCGCCGGGTATTTTAATATTAACTTTAATCCAGTGTTTTTTTTTGTCAGATCTTTAATAATATTTCTTTCTCGTGTCGCTCTCTGTAATCCAAACCGAGGTCGGGGCCCTTTGTTCATCCTTTTTGCAGACTTCTGAACAGAAGCCCTCCTTTAGGCGCCAGTGAGTCTGGGGTAGACAGGATGTGTGGGAGGGGGAATAGGCACCCTGGACAGGGTTGCCTAAGCAACCCAAGTCGTACTCTGCCCTGATAGGCAGGGGGGTTATCCCGCCAGGATAGCCACCCTGTCAAACTGGATATTAAATTATGCCTCCTATTGTAAACGATTGTATGTATATTGGCCTACGCCAAGTTGCTTAAAACTGTACGCGAATAACAACTCTCTACGACAAGGTCTTGACCTTAGAAATTGATGTAGGCCGCCATCTTGAATCAAACCGCCATTTTAGGTTCTCTTGCTGTGTAAAAGTCACCCTGTACATCAAAATGGTGGACTATGCCATTCCGAACAGAATCTGGTCGACATGACCTCCGTACAGCTAATGTATAACTTGCCTACAGGCCACTTGTTAGGGTCGTGAACTGAGACCTTGTCCTTCTGTTGACCTGTGTGTAAATGTATTACCTGTATCAACGGAACTAATCTATGCGCATACTGATGTATGTATTAGAAGATTGACCTGGCAGAGACCCTAGACCAGTAATACATTCATGGAATGGATAACCCGCGAAGGGGTTGGACGACAGGCTGGAGAAATGTATAAAAGCCTGAATGCCCCAATGTACAGTCTCTCACTGAATACATCGAACCCAGTTGAAGTTCGTTGTGTTGTACTGAGGGCCAATAGCTATCCGATTTGTCATTGATTTTGTCATTTCTTGACCTTAAAATAAAGTACTTTGTATGTTCCTTTGTAACCAGTGTTTGGTGTGTTTCCTTCGGGTTTCCCGGCCTCATATTATTTTTCTCTTTTCACAACCCCACTGTGTGAGTGACAGCTAGGCTGTATGAATGGGGGTTTTTCTGCATAAAAGCAGGGACCTGCGGACTGGAAGATAGACATCGCCACTGGACCTGAGAAATCTGAGGAGGAGAGAAGCCAAAGACATCTGCAACGACTGAACCACCGGTGAAGCCCTGCTGCAGATCCTCACCAATTTTCTCCAACAACAAGAAAAGATTTTCACCTGCAAGAGCCCTCTTCCCTTGAGCTGGTGGGACAAACCAGTTTGCCAATCACCTTCCAGGACTTGCTTTGGTCGAATCGCCAGTGCCCAGCACTAGGAGACCGGATAGCCAGGCACCCGTCCACCATGACCGCGATTTAAAGGAGCGTACCTTTTATTCCATTTTGGCAGCACTGCGGCTGGCTTCATCCCTGGGCAGTGCAGTAACTCGAACCTTGCTCCATGAAGAGAGCCTCTCTTCCTCTGCTGGATCTCCCGAACTGCAGGAACTACCGCCACCGCAGGAGCCTCTTCCACTTTTCAGGTACATTGTTCCACCAGGCCTCCCGTTTCGTTGGGTACTGCTAAAGGTATTTTAAATCCTTTACTTACCTTCTGGGCTGGCCGTCCCTATTGTCTAACATTGTCTTTATACCTTCTGTACCCTCCTTTTCAAACCGGTAAACAAAGACTTGACTCCAGCTACTAGAACGGATTGAACCAGGGCACTTTGCCTTGTACCATTGACTCTGGCACAGGCCTATTAACTCTGGCTATTTCAGTTACAACTGCCTTCTCTAGATTGCTTCTCATCAAGAAATGTGTTGGGGCACTTAATCTCTTATAACCACCTTTCCTTCCCCTTTATATATTGCTGAAGTGCCATTTTGCTCGGTTTTCACCTAAGTATTGCTTATGCTAAAGTACTACCTTGCTTAACTTGTTCACAATCCAATTGGGAAGTGTTGCTGGTGTGTTTAGGAGTCTAACCCTGTATAACTTGATATTTCCCTCCCTCTGAATAAATTGTTAGAGTGCCATTTCTGCTTGATTTACACTGTGCCATTTTGCTCAGTTTTCACTCTTGCTCAAACTTGTCTACAATTTAAATAGGGAGTTGTGTATACTTGTCTTGACTGTTTTAACTTGCTTTAAGGATCGTGATTTATGTGTAGAACTAAGAGTGTGTAAAATAAATATATATTCTTATTAATAGGAAGCTTTGGTCAGTGTTTCCTTGTCCCATAGTACTGTAGTCCTATTGTGTAAATCCTGAATACTGCTCATCTCCCTCTTGAGATAAGTCTGACTGCTCAGCCACAGCTACCAACTAAATTTGTGTGGTACAGACTGATACCAAAGGGGATTCATTGCTCTCACCTGTAGTCCTAATCTTCTGTAGTGCTCCCTAAGGGAACTGCATAGGATTCTGACCTAACAATCCGCTGCTATCAAGTTTGTCTTGCTGATAGCCGATATAGGCCTCATAATGCCCTGATGTTAACCATCCATTTAAGTGGTGTGTCTCTTTGTAATTATTGGTCCTAAATATGCATCTTGGTGTTGTTTAGTTTATGTGCTGCAGAGTGTGGCTAAAGATGTTGAGCCCTGCTGTATACGGAGTGCTGCTCTTCCTAAAAACATACATCATTGGCATGTTTGAAGAGAGATGCAGGATTCTGCCTTACACGCAAACTCTTGGGAGTAACACAGAGAGACTTGTCGATAGGTAGTCATGCTATCGTGTGCGCAAAATGAAGCCGCAGCTTCATTGGGTTATCATTCCCAAGAACTAAAACAAGCAAACAAGCAACTGGAAGTGCCCAGTTGTGCACCTGGGGACACTCTAGGTTGATGGTGTGGAACAGCAGTTTCTCTTCTCTCAATGTTGCTGACTTGGGCACCCACTTGTCCATCACAGTGGAAAGATCCCAGGGCAGCTCGTGTCCTTGTTCAGGCCTTTGTCGTCTGTGTCAAGGCGAAAGATCCATAATTGTTCCCTTCTGAAAAGGACTGTATGTAAGTTACCACCTCTGCGTGGAATCATGATTTTTTCCACAATAGTCCAGGTAAAATCCGAGGGGTCATGGCCTTGTTTTTGGGTCATCGTTTCTTTTGGTTCTGATGCAGGACCAATGTTCCCCAGACATGTCTTAACTGGACGTGTCGTCATAGCGATGCATCTCAGATTACATGGACATGTGATACAATGTAAATTACATTACTGCTGTTGCAGTTGGTGAAGAACTTTTGTTGCCAAGTGTATCCCCAACCGATGTCTATGGATGTGCTCCTTTTCGTGAATGGGCACATTTAGACATTTAGATCTTGACCAGGCTTCGGTGTCGGCTCGCTTATGTGAATTCCTTGTGTCTGTGACGGGTCGGATGAACAACAACTGGCTGAAATTAAACGGGCATAAGATGGAGGTTCTGGTGGTGGGTTCTCCTTCTGAGTCCCCTTCTTGGGCTTCTTCTTTTTGGCCCCCTTTGCTGGGTGCTGTTCCCATCCCGGTGACAGTAGTCAAGAATCTGGGAGTTTATCTCTCTTCGTCACTGTCGATGGCTCCCCAGGTGAATGCAGTTTGCAAAACAGGCCAGTTCTTGCTTACAATTTTTTTGCAAAGTTTTACCGTTCATACCTGATCGCCTGAGCCCTGCGGTAGTCGCTTCATTGGTGACAAGCCGCCTGGACGATTGCATTGCCCTGTTTTTAGCCCAGCCCCTTGGCCTTATAGACCTGCAGCAGCTTCTCAGAATCTTGCCACCCGGGTTGCCACCTCTGCACCCTTTGGCGCCCACATCAGCCCGGTACTCCGTTCTCTTCACTGGCTCACAGTGGCAAAAAGGATCAAGTTCAAATCCCTCTGTTTAGTCCACCGGGCATATTACCGTCAGGGAGCGAACTTCCTCCAAGACAACTTTTCTGTCTTAGGTCCTGGGGCGGTCTCTCCGCTCCAGTAATGCTTATTTTGGAGCTCAGGTAATTTATGTTGCCGCCGGCAAACTATGGAATGAACTACTGGCTTTGCTTAAGCGTACTGTGAATCATTCGCCATTCCGACGCCTGCTGAAATCTCTGTTATTCTAGAGCCAGAGTGACTCAGTATGCTGATGCACTTGAGTGTACATGCGCAGTGTAAGTGTGATTAACATAACATGACTGACTTCAAGATGGCAGCCGGACTGTTGCTCCAGTGGCAACGGTAGGTGCACGCAACCCACTCGACAACCACCTCGAGATCACTGCAAGTGGTCGCAGCATGAGAGTCGGTCGACTACCAATCTGTGCATGGCCACGTTGCGTGCTGTAGGGACTCACCCTTGGTTTTCTCCAGTTGGCAGCCGGCCTCCATCACTTGCACTGTCCCATATCCTCACAGGCCTCCTCTGAAGCCTTCCACCTCTCCTGTGTCAGTGTTTCCGCCTTCCTGAAGTTCCTGCTCCACTCTCCCCTGCAGCCTTCCAGCTCCCAGAGTGGGCCTGCTCCCTCAGGAAGTTCACGGGTCAGGATGGAAGTGCTGCCATGTCTGGAGCATTTCCTGGGTGTGCCATCATGTGCCCAGGTACTCACAACATACTCCATCTCATGGCCAGGCAGTACCAAAATAGCAGTACCTGGCAAAGACTATCCCAGAGCTACACAAAAGCAACCCCTGTTGGCTTGGCCAATGCCTGTTCCTTTTTGGGGTTCTTCAGTCGCCTCTTGGTCACAGTTCACAAGTGATATAGCGCCACCGTTCTCTCTACTTTATGAATAGTGTGCCTCGTGCCCTTTCTCCGGTCTGATCTCTGCTTGTGTCTTTCTTTCCTGCTGCTTCTGGCCTGTCAAGGCCATGTCAACTATCTGCGGATTTCTTTAATTACCACCCACTGCCGGTCATTAAAAACAATGGCGCTCTTAGGATGCTTGGAGGGGGATGGGGGAACAGGGGGCCCTTCTCCTCTTCCCATGGAAATCCTCTAAAGGCCAACGCAGAGCAGAAGCTGTGGGTGTGTCGCTATACCTTTCCGGGACTCGCCGCTCCATCGTGCAATGCCATTGCGGCTATTGTGGCAGGACCCCGCTGTGGGGAACTCTCCTTGGTGGTGCCGAGCCTTTCTTTCACAGAATGACCATTTAATGAGTTTTGCCATGTCGGAGGCCAGCGCTTCCCATGCGGGTAACAGGAACATGCTGTGCTGCTGAGAGGGCGAACATGTGGCTAACATGTAACCGTTGGCCTATAACGTGTAACCTCTACCCTCTAGCAAAGATGGATTGGTGGTGAGCGAGCATTGCTCTGCCTGGTTGCTCATTAGCGGGGGTAAGGAAAGCATGTATTGGGCTGTTTCCCAATGAGCAGGGTTGCCAGTCCCTAAACTCTCCATCAGAACGGGTACTAATTGGCACTCGTTGCCCCCCCCCGCTGTTGGGGCCAAGGAATCCATGGGCATGTCATCAGATTTACGCCCCCCTCCCATTGATCACATCTGGGCTGAGGCAGTGGCTGGGCGGTGTATGGACATGTGCACACGTTCTGCTAATGGCGCCTGACGGAGGGGGGGGGGGGGTCCGATGGGAGGCTTTGGCGCCCTTCCAGAGACGCAGTGGGCGGGCAGGCGCTCACGTATTGGGGCTGCGGCCAGATGGCAGCGAGCTGCTGCCAGCGTCTGACGCCTGCAAGGCCCCAGGCTTAATATATCCCTCGCTAGAAAGATGCTGCAGCCCGAGTCCAGCAGAGATTCATGGCTGGGGGGAGGCCATGCAGCCCTGGTGAGTGGTGCAGACAGAGGGAGAGAGGACTGGGAGGTGAGATAGGAAGGAAAGAGAGGATGCAAGGACGGAGGAAGGAGAGAAGGAGAAGGAAGGAAGGAGAGAAGGAAGGAAGGAAGGAAGGAGAGAAGATGGGAAGGACAGAAGGCCTGAAGATGGGAAGGCCATGTAGAGACTCAGTTAACTAAATCCCCTCCCCGGGCGCTCCAGCTCATGCAGGCAGTTACAGGGGTTGTGTTCACAGTCACTTTCCCAAGGCCTGGTGATTTGCCCAGAGTTGGTTTCCTACTGGGCCGCAACGAAACCTACATTGGGGGGTCAGAGGGAGGGCTAACTGGTGATGGGAGAGGCCACTTCAGAAACTGGGCATGGCAAACTTGGATGCTGCGTCCCTTTATTCAATCCCAGGGTTGTCCAGCATAGGGCCCAAGTAAGCACAACATGCCAGCGAGAATACCCAAGTGATTGGATTTGAAGAGAACATACACATTTAGATGCTTCGATCATATGTATATCTAAAGCCCCGGTTTCTGATCAGGCCTCACTATTTAAGCAAAAGTGACCACCAGGGCACCACCACCCTTCCCTCTCGCCACCCACCCCCAGACCGCCATTACTCCTACCCGCTAGCCGCCAAAATCAGCTCTTCAGCCCAGCTTTACACATAAGCGTGCACGCGCACTCACGCATTTACACAACATTCACTCACTCATTTAAACCTACCATTAACTCGAGCCCCATTCACTGTACACCCGCTCATTCACACGTGCACCCAGTCCCCCATTCTACATGCACTTCTTCACACACACATTTCATAACACATATACACACTCCTTGCACACATGCATACAAACATTTTGCGCTAACATACAACAATGCTTCCCTCACCTTCCAAGTAGGCACATCAGCCCTCGGATGTGAAAGAGCCCATTGGCGCGCATCCGTGGGGAGGGGCCTGATGTGTGCATTTGAAATTTGCTAGGCAGAGAGGTGAGCAAAGCCTCTCCTGAAACCAGCAGCTATAAAGTTTTGCTGCGTTTGTGCAAATATATTTTTATGCACAAACACAGTAAAACGTTATCGCCACTAGTTTCAACAAAGACTTCCCACCCCACTCTGTTTAACAAAAAGCAAGTTTGCACAGCTGCAGCCCCCTCCCCACAGAGGGGAGTCAACATATAACAATGTTGTGTGATCTTTCACATCCGTGGGGAGTGCCTGATGTGCCCACTCGCTTTTTGTTAAGCAGAGAGATGGGGAAGCTTGAAAGCCACAAGTTTCATGAAAGGCTTCCCACCCCTCTCTGCATGACAAAAAGAAAGCGTGGAAGCCGCACCCTTTAAACTCACATTTCGGGGTGCGGGTGGAGCCGATTAGCTCAATGGCGTTGCTCCACTGGTTGCCTACCCTGGCCTCCATTTGCAATCCAGCTCCTTGAACTGGGAAGATACTCTCCACCCTTTTGAGCCGCAGCACGTGCTGGAGGACATACACTCCGGTTGTAGTCATACTGCTGGTGTCCAGGTGCAGAGTGTTTCATTACCCAGGATTTAGGGTGCTTTTCCTTTCCTGCAATGGTGAGGGAAACTTGAGGGGCACTTTGAAACACAGGATTGGGTTTCCCCCATCACCACTAATCTAGCAATGCTGTTCTGAGAAATGTGGTATTTCAACAAGCCGATACCTAAGGACCTTGTTCGGGAGTTTTTGGTAATTCTCGCTACCAGGTGGGTGAAAGGGCTGAACCCCCGAAGAGGTCATGATGGTAGGAGACTGTGCCTGTTAGATGGCATGTGATTCTCCAGTCCTGATGACCTGTGGAATCAGTGTGGCGATGTGGGATCCGTGTTTAAAGCATGCCTTTCGTGCATGAAGCCACTGTGCGTCGAGGGCCGCTCCTGGACATGTAGGCTTGATGGGGAGCTTGCGCAACTTCAGGGCCTAGTGTTGGTCTTGTGTCTTGGCGAGGTGTTGGCATACCAGCGTCACAGGAGGTTTTGGATGTTGTTGGTGGGACTGGGTGCATTTCCATGATTATAACTAACAGGGCTGACTCTTGATGGGCCCTGGTGTAGAGGACCAGCTGCACGCCTCTGCAGGAAGTCCCGCCCCCTACCTGCTATATGTTGGAAAGCAGAGATCGTGCCATGTTTGACACCAGCAGTTGTGCCAATACTGCAGCGTATGATCGAAAGAAGATACCCATTGAGACAGACCTATCGAAAGTATCCCCGGAGAGACGACAATCTGAGGGAGGAACTCCCTGAAGGAATATGAAAAAGAGCAAAGAGAGGAGCTATGACATCACAAGAGATATGTGCACATCCCGAGATGTTGGCTAAAGAGAATGCATGGATCTTATAGAAACTAATGACGACGTTAAGAATCGAGTAAACATTCACATGTGAGAAGAAGATTGCATGCGCACGAAGTGCTGCAGAGAATCAACCGTTCAATAATTGTACAGATGCTGAAATGAAAGGTAGATTAAGTTATCGTAGAATGCAGGCAAAGCCGCCATTGTATAGAAGCTGGACATCGGTGTCATGAATTTTGGTAAGCCAGGACTCATGAACAGAAAAGGCGTGCATTGTGCCACAGCAAGAATAAGTTGAAAATCGCAGAGTTGCATGGCGAGTCCGTCTGGCCTGATATCAAAACTGAAGCAGCCAAGGTCAGCTATCTCTTCTGGAAAGGAGTGAACGTTTGAAGGATGAATGATCTCTTGTTAAGGTGCAAAGAAAGAACACAGAGAGTGCCAAGTTTTATTCATTTAAGACATTTAAAAACCTGCAAAATGGACCAAATCATGTCTCCTGTCACGTGAGCCAAAGATGAAAATAGAGTTGAACTTGGAGTCCTAGAACAGCCATAATGAGTGCTCGCACTCCCATATATTCCCAGAGACAAGGATACTTTGCAAGGCCAAGTTCAAAGACAATCTCCATGCAGAAGGCTTGGGCGACGAGAGATGTTGAGTTAATTGGGTGGGGACGTAAAGTCACGTCTACCTCCTTGCACCTGGGTCTGTGCTTACCTGCTGCTAAGTGTACCGAATGTTCCACACATGGCACAAGCGTGCCAGCCAAATGTAGAGGGCTGTATAACAAAGGTCCTTATAGTTTGAAGACCAATTGAGAACTGTGTACTTAATGATTTTTATGATGACGTCTTTCAGAGGTAGGCATATATTGTCCACCGGACAGTGGGCAGCCAATTACAATCATAGCTCCTAAAGAAAGTATATTTAGATGTTCCCCTTGAAATAATTACGATCACTCCTACGTTTTTCATTATTTGCCACGTGGTATGATGTCACGTCTGACATATTTTTTGTGTAAACTCTATGTTTTGTAAACAAATCATTGAGAGTCTGAGCGAACGTCCATTGATGATTGTTGTAAACTCCCTCATAATTGTTAATAAGACAGTATCTTTCCCATCTTCCTGAGTTGGTTCGGTTATTTGCACTCAGAATTACTCTGCAATCCCATCCATTGCATGCACGTTACTTAAGGGCCATAAGCTCACTGGTCTCACCTGGAAATATCAGAAGGGAACATTTTAAGATTACAACTTTGAGCGGTTCACAATGGGCAGGAGAGGGGGGAATTGTGCCAGATGCACCAGGAGGTAATAGAGCCAGGTAAAGGCTCAGAGGAGCCAGGAGGCAAATGTTATGTTTAGCTGATACTTTGCTGGCACACTCCCAAATGTTAAGCAGGTCACTTTCTGTTCATGGCTCAGGCAGACATCAGATTATAGTGGATTTAGCAAAAGGGGAGTGAGGTGTGTGAAGAAATGAGTTTGTAGTAGAGTTACCACTTTTTTCTCCAAGACTTTGGGGATCATTCGTGGTCTGGACGGGGTTTCTTTCAGCTGCTGGTGATTTTTCAATAGAGGGTAAGCGTAGTCTCTTTGATAGAGGTTTCGCCAGCTCGTCTTTAGAAGGTCCACTTTCTGAGAGGTTTGGTGGGAATATTGTTTGAGAAGTACTTTTGTGTAGGCAATGGAGTGAGGTTTGAGTGAGTGGTGCTTGAGAAGATGGTTTTGATGTTAGGGATTGGAGATTGAGGAGTGCAGGAGGCAGCACATTTAATATTCTGTTCAGTGGCACGGCACATTTTGGAGATTTTGTTGATGAAGTTGAGAGTTTGGAATTCATGGATTAAGTTGTTAAGGCACATGGTATTCGTAATCAGGCCACAATTTTGAAATTTTAATGCAAGGACTTTCTTGCTCGGAATTAGAGGGAGTCGGGATATCATGCAGGCTGACTCGGAAACAGAGAACCCGAAAGTGTTTTTCTGATGCCCAGTGCCAGGTTAGGTGCAGTCTCTCTCATTTCTTATCTCTCAGAATGGGGTGTTTGGAGGCATGAGGGAAGCTCTTTGGGTGGATGTTCATAGGGTGTGGTCAAGAGGCGTGGTCATGAGGAGTGGTCATGAGGCGTGGTCATGAGACGTGGTCATGAAGAGTGAAGGTGTTCTAGGAGGAAGGGAAGCTCAATGTCTATGTTGTGCGCTAATGTCTAGTGTATGCATTCTGGGGTGCTGCTTTCAGATACTGGTTATGCACCCTGGTTTCAAAATGGAAAGGCTTTGTGGGTGGTAGAAGGCAGAATTCTAGTCGATTGGAAGACGAGGCCAAGAAGATGTGGATGCTCTTGTTGATCAGATGATGTAGACCTATCGATTTTATTTCACTGATTCAGGATGATGTCATAGTGATCTGAATGTGTTTTGAATAGGAACCTAAAATCTCCATTATTCCACAGCGAGTAAACCACTGATCAATATTAAAAAAAGAAATAAAAAAAGACTTATGCAGAGGCATAGGGCTTATATGAGACTAGCTACATAACAAGCATCAGTGTTAACTATTTAGGGTGAATGGCAGTTCTTCAGAGCCTTAGTCCAGTTCCATAAGAAGCCAAGAACGCAGTCAAGGCAACGCGTAGAAAGAGGCAAGAGGAGGGTTCCAGCAGCACAGAGTTTATTGACGTTGTAACATTGTTGAATCATGGCTATACATGTTTATCAGAGCATGCTAGGACCCCCCCTGGACCACACGCTGATGAAGCTACACGGGCAGGCGGTCATGTTCTTCCAGAGTTGATGTCTTCAGCTCCTGGTCAGTGCTTGAACTGAGAGATGGGTGAAGGGACGCGGATGTCCTGTCCCTTCTCCAGGCGCCGCTCACAGTCAATGAGGTAGTTCACTCCGTCCACCACCACCTGCACCAGCTCCACCTGTGGGCATAGAGAAAAGAACCCGTCACCCTTCTGCTGTTAGCTTCAATGAGAGCCCACCCATCCTCCACTCTTGACTAAACAATGAAGACAAGCTTTTCCCTAGGGTTAGCCTGATTTATTTGTCCCATGGACTTCTTACCAGATCGGCCTTCAGGAAAACCGTGTAAGTCTGATAGTCTGAGTCAAACTAATGCACGTGTCAGTCCTGGAAAGCTAGACATGTAAATGACTATGTGACATCCCTATTGGTCTTCCAGATGCGGGGACCTGTCAGGAATATTTCCTATTTCCCTAATGGCCAGTCGGTCTCTGTGTGCAAAATGGGCGCAGTGTGAAGAACAGAGTTTCCAATCTTCTTGACGGTAAAAATGTGGCAGGGGAACCGAATCAGATTCTAAGTGCACCGGCTTGGGAATAGAGGGCGTATTCCTACCGGAGAGGTCCACCTCATTCCACACACTAACATATAACACAAACACAATTACACAACACCTCTGCCATAAGAATGGAGCTACCTTTAACCTCAGAGGGCGTTCAACCAACAGCGCTTTGGGACCATAATTAAGGTAAAAGGCGCTATACGAATGACAAAATGAATGAATGAAAAGAATGCTGATTCCGTCCACATGAGTCTTTACACACTCACATGAGTGGCATTCAATGGACTACAGCGCAGTAATGGACGTTTAGTTATCACAGAGTGTAATAGCTCCTCTGACAGTCAATACGATTGGACCTGTTCTGGTTAACCTGTGTCAAACCGGACCTATCTGGGAATTACCACGCAGAGCCCCTATTGCAGAGTCTCATAGCACTTATGATTCCATCATTACGATTGGGCCAGATCATGTCACCCGTTGGGTACACAAGGCAGTATCTGATCTAGTCAGGCTACCCTGGCCTACCTAGGAATAATGCCATGAACTCCCTCACCGCTGCGCTATAGCAACTATGCTTGGGTGGACTTGCTCTTATCTCCTGAGAATAAGCACTACAGCCTCCAGCCAGTCAGCTCCCTAGCACTCATGCTCTCGGTGGAAGGGACTACCTTGTTGCCATATAACTCCACCCCAGAAACCATAAACGTGTCGGGAATACCCAGGCACCCGCTAGCAACAATGACCAGGGACTCGAAAAATGGACCCTCTGGCACTTACAACCGAGCCTCAGAAACAAAGACCCTCTAACCGGGTAATCACAACATACTCTGCACCAGTCAGAGACTCTCTCGAGATCCATCACCAGGAACCACCAGGACAGACACGGTCAGCTCAGCGAGCCCTGGAATGTAACCAGGAATAGGGGCCTCCTGCCATTAAGCATAAAAACTCACTCATAGCAATATGCTCATCCTCTCCTTCACACCAACAAAAAATAGACCGCAGCTATACACCCCTCGATCAATCCGGCCTAGCTGCACACATACCCACACTACTCCATGAACACCCTGACAGTCTTTTAAAATGCAGTTATACCCCATGAAATAAATCGACCTAGCTGCACAAATAATCTCATACACAGGCTCCACGGCTGCCAGAATGCAGACACGGAGGGCAAATACCTTGCTACACACATTCCATTGATCTCTCCCAACCACTGCACGTTGCCTAGCATTAGAATGGAGCCACTCTCTGCGCAAACCCCACTGGCTGCAAACATAACGAAAGCACCCAAGCACTATATGCTACCCTACTCGCTCCACTGACCTGGACTACGGTCCCCAAGGGCATTCAACCCACAGCACTTGGAGATCATACCAATTGTTTAAAATGCACTATACACATGCACAATAACATAACTCTCCAGTTACAAATGAAAGAAGGCATTCATGTTTTCAAAACTATATATATAATTGTTCAATCCCCCCTTAAGTCCATAGTATACCTCTGCTGCACCCATCCAATACCTAGTACCAATAATTTAACTTATGCTGGATTCTTCATTCAAAACCCCCTTCCACCCATCTTTCTTTAAAAACGAAATCCTTCTATGACTTTGCTATATCCAGAAAGAAAGCGCCACCCCAGTAGATAGGTGCCGTCTGCAAAGCGGCAGAAAAAACGTTTCTATTTTAGTAGAAGCGAAGAAGGAGGAAAGGGAGGAAGTTTAGTTGAGAAGGCTTTTTTTCTGAAGGTTCATCTGTTTGTGTTCTGGTTCGGATCCCTGCTTGTTCCAAGCCTTACACATTTTACTGCTTGGATTAACCAAATAAATGGTATGTTAATTTGCACCAATGTGTTTACACACCTGTGACAGTTCCTCACATTCTGCCTCCCCTGCCCCACCTCCCAATCCTTAAAGTATGCATCTGCCACCGGCAGCTCGCCTGGTATGTGTTGGACTATGACTCCCATGATTCAGTTCCATTAACTATGCTGGCTGCGGCTGATGGGAGCTGCAGTCCAAAAACATAGGGAGGCAAAGGTTGTATACTATGGAAAGGGCAAGGGGATGACCCCAGACAGTCCCAGAGAAAGACAGGACAATTGAATCTTTGCCTCTGCAATGGGCCTGCAGGTGCCAATTTATCCATTACCTCCAAGCCCTGCTTCTAAAGGTGGAAATGTGGAGATTTGATGAGTTGGAACTTTCAGAACAAAGTGTGTCACTACCACACTGCTTCTCCAAAGAGACATTCATGCAGTCACTTATCGATGAAGGTTGCCAAGTAGGAAGGGTCCTGTCTATGCTGGCTTCCGCCCTCTGAATGGACACCGACCCCGCTCTGGAGCCTTGGCCTTACCTCAGATTTCCCTAGACGATCCAAGTTTGAGATGTCGAATGTGCTGCCGACAGCGGCCGTGTCCACTCCTCCAGTTCCTCTCTTCTGCAGTCGCAGGTTCTCCAGGATCTTGGGGAATCGTGGATCCTGTCGGGAGGAGACAGCTGCCGTTAGACACCATGGCCAATGACTAAGGGTACACCAGAGGAAAGGGGCGCAGGAGAAGGGAAGGCGCTTCCAACGGCATCTCAAGATGCTGGCTGCTATGCAAGGGTCTGCAACCTCTGCTGCTCCAGAGGTTTTGAACTACGACTCCCATGATCCGTCATCATTGATCATGCTGGCTTGGGTTGATGGGAGCTGTAGTCCAAAACATTTGTAGAGGCAAAGGTTGCAGACCTGGGACCCTACATTAAACCAAATAGTTCTAGCCAATTCCTGTGAGTAAATGAACATGAATGAGCATATATGAGAGAAAGCGTGCACATGCATGGGCAAACTAAGCATGATATGTTCATGTATGGTGGCGGGAACGACGATGCTGGGCTCCAACATCAACATCTACTGAAATGACTTGTGATATATTCTGCTTTGGTTGCAGAGTCTGCAGCCAGTTGCTGGGTGAGGTATCGCCGCTGAACACCTGGAAATCTAGGCACCTGAAATGGGAGTGAAATCCCTCCATACCCCCTCAATAAACCTACAAAATTCAACAGAAGAGTCCATGCCTCACAGTGACATGTCATATTTTTATCAATAAGTCACGATAAACACAAATGTATTGATTCTAACAGAACAAAATGATATGCATACAGTGATTCACATGAATTCACATTTATATGATTACATTTCATTCTGTCCTCCAAATGGTTCCAACCTCATCCAATAATGGCTAACCTTGCTGGCACGTGGCTCGTGCTTTGGCTATTTCTTAGAGGGTGTTAGGTAGCAGACGGAGTGCACATACCACAGAGTGAATACTTTTGGACATCCTAAATAGCCCAGTCTATAGGGATACTCCCTGCAATGAGCTAACTGCAATCAGGTAACTGCCCGCCAACCCAAGCCTAAGGTACGCTTCAACAAAGTGAGGGGTCCGGAACCGGTCGAGCCCCTCCCCAAGTACAGGGATTACCACTATTAGCATCCCAGTCCAACACAGCCCAGTCCTTCCCCAAATACAGGGGCTAGGACTATTAACATCCCACTCCAACACAGCCCAGTCCTTCCCCAAATACAGGGGTTACCACTATTACAGGCCCAGTCCATCCCCAAATGCAGGGTTTACCCCTATTACAGGCCCAGTCCATCCCCAAATACAGAGGTTACCACTATTACAGGCCCAGTCCATCCCCAAATACAGGGGTTACCACTATTACCGGCCCGGTCCATCCCCAAATACAGGGGTTACCACTATTAGCAGCCCAGTCCATCCCCAAATACAGGGGTTACAGTCCATCCCCGTTATCACTTTTAGTACACCAGGGCTTTCATGAAACTACTGTTTCCAGTGGCTGCCATCTTGGATTGTAAAGTAACGCGGACACTTCACCTTTTGCATTACCGGGATGCCGCGGGAGGCACCCAGAAAAGTGAGGCGGGGAAGAGTGGTGTCTGAGAGGCACAAGGAGGGGAAGGACTCCAGTGGGGTGTAGATTGAAATAGATGTGGCAAGTGGCTCGGCACCAGCGACAGGGGGCAAAGATGGCAGCCGCAGGAGAGGCGGAGGAGGCCGGCCAGGACCTGCCATGTTTCTCCCCATTCTGGGCAACCTGAATGACCAGCATCTCGCCCCTGCCCCCCGCTGCTAGTAAAGATTAGGTGTGCTGGGGCCTTCCCTTTAATGTACACAGTGGAAAGAAGAGAGCAAGTTCCCTTCAACCATTTTCTGCCTCTCTATCGCCCTAGTTTGGAAATGAGTCTTGGCTTCGCCGTGCCCTCCATCGAGGTGGCGGTATACTTAGCCATTCAAAGCGCCACGTCTGCACCACCGTACCTTGCTCAGCATTGGCAGCTTCACGTGGACCCCAGCTCTCAATCCAGTGCCAAGATTCGACGGGCATGTCAAGATGTAGCCCAGGCGCTCGTTCCACATGAACTCCCAGCCCTTCTCCTGGATCAGCCGCTCCACCTAGAAAATGGAAAACCACAGCCTGAGCTTTGGGGGGCTGCTTCTCCGACACCCCCAGCCTGATGTGTGAATGTGTGATTAGCACTGCTCAGAGTGATATTAATACGCGGAGTGCTGGCACAACTGAATGGGTTAATGGGAAGTGAGAGAAAGCTTAAAGCGGGGCAATTAGCGGAAGGGTTTGATTTTAGTAAGCCAGCTGGCACAATGTGAAAGTAATACCAAAAGCAGTTGATATGAATTGCTATCCTGAAACGGGGCAGAGATTTGCTGCCCAATTAGCATGCAGTATTTCACTAACTCCTAGTAATTTATCTGGAAGCTAGGAAGGACAAAAGAGAAGAGGTATGGAAAATAATTATCAAATTAGGTCTATCTGGACAGATATCTTCAAAGAGTGCGATATCTTCTGCAACCCCAGACAAGCGTTCTTTAAAGATCTGCCCTCCTTCTCCAGTCCACTAAAAATGATCTTATCACTAGCATAATCACCCCCCCCCGCCCCAATTAATCACTAGCGGCACTATTGAAAACCTTCACTTGTGATGTTCACACTCGGCTGCTTCTCTAAGTCAGATTCACACTTTATACCTAACCCAAACCAATTGCATAAATGAATAGTCCTGATGAAGGTCTCATTTCTGAAATGTCGAAACACTATCTGAGCCCGCCACACTTAAATGCCATCAGTGATGAATAGATGTGGCACGAGGCTGGTGCAACTGGAAGTCCATAGGGCGGAATTAAAGTCAGTTGTGCCCTACATATGTGAGCGACTGTATCCTGAGCCAAACACTGCTCTACCTAGAGTTACCTATATTTTGCTATAGATCGGATCCTCTTATCAGCTTGCATCCCAGCCGGTGCAAACCTCCGGAGCAACTATCAGCACCTCCTTTGAGGTTTGTGATTGTACCATAACATGCGTGAACCATACATACATGGTAACTGAAATGGTGTACTGAAAATTGGATGAGAAACTCTGTATACGAATATTTTATTAGAAATAAGAAAAGCAATCTGTATGAGAATATTTGGCAGAGATTCTTGGAGTTGTAAAATGTGAATTAATTCAGGGGAGAAATGAGACTACTGGATGTAACACAATTTGGAGTAGGTGTTTGTATTGTTGAAAAGTCTAATAAAAATGTGAATATAAAAAAATAACATTGTATTAGGTTGGCAAACGCTATGCACACCTGACATACACGATCTGTTGCACCAGGCACCAGTTACCCGCTAAGTAACAGCCATGATGCTCTTTCTTGGAGACCTCGCGGTACCCATCTAAAGGCTTTTATCAGTCCAGGGGCAATCTCTGGCCCCCTTCAGATGCCTGCAACGTCTCATGTTCAAGAGCCCAGAGCAGCAAGCACTCAGACGTACTTTGCACATTAGGTTATAGACAATGTGTAATGTTTTAACTATTTAGTCTCCGGCCTCCCCACTACTGCAAGCTGCACGCCTACATCACATTACACGTCTACTTGCTGCACATCACTACAGCTAAGGGTCTATGACAGTGCTGAGCGCACACTAGTAGCTGTAGAACAGGGGGCACGGTGAGAGATTCCCCAATGTGGGCACGGAGGATGGATGTCTAAGGGACTGTGCTGTGACAGGATAACTCCTGCACCACTGAATGGCCGCGAAGCGCGTGCACAAGACCAGATCGGTTATTACTATTATTATCAGTATTATGATGCTAATAGTGGCGCCCACAGCGCTGCAGTGAAGACAATGACAGGGGTTCTGAAAGGGTTCCTCGGATCTTTAGTTTGGCGGGCAGGTTATGGTTACTCTGCTATGGGCTAGAGCAACTAGTCTTCTGGTGCACTGGGACCCCTAGACCTGCAGCCAGACTGAGACTCCAGCGGACAAGAACTTCTTTCCAGCGCGTGGGTGGCCTTACAGTTGAAGCAAGATGCAAAAAGCGAGCAAAACAATGCATGAATGCCTGCCATCACCAAAGAGGCACTGGTCCATGCAAACCATGCCAAACATGCCAAGCAGGCCATACAGGGACTGACCCATGCCAAACAGGCCAAACAGGGACTGACCCATGCCAAAGAGGCACTGGTCCATGCAAACCAAGCCAAACATGCCAAGCAGGCCATACAGGGACTGACCCATGCCAAACAGGCCAAACAGGGGCTGACCCATGCCAAAGAGGCACTGGTCCATGCAAACCAAGCCAAACATGCCAAGCAGGCCATACAGGGACTGACCCATGCCAAACAGGCCAAACAGGGACTGACCCATGCCAAAGAGGCACTGGTCCATGCAAACCAAGCCAAACATGCCAAGCAGGCCATACAGGGACTGACCCATGCCAAACAGGCCAAACAGGGACTGACCCATGCCAAAGAGGCACTGGTCCATGCAAACCATGCCAAACATGCCAAGCAGGCCATACAGGGACTGACCCATGCCAAACAGGCCAAACAGGGACTGACCCATGCCAAAGAGGCACTGGTCCATGCAAACCAAGCCAAACATGCCAAGCAGGCCATACAGGGACTGACCCATGCCAAACAGGCCATACAGGGACTGACCCATGCCAAACAGGGCAAACAGGGACTGACCCATGCCAAACAGGGACTGATCCAGGCCATACAGGGACTGACCCATGCCAAACAGGGCAAACAGGGACTGACCCATGCCAAAGAGGCACTGGTCCATGCAAACCATGCCAAACATGCCAAGCAGGCCATACAGGGACTGACCCATGCCAAACAGGCCAAACAGGGACTGACCCATGCCAAACAGGCCAAACATGCACTGATCCATGCCAAACATGCCAAACAGGGGCTGATCCATGCCAAACAGTTAAACGGGCCAAACAGGCCAAACAGGTAAACAGGCCAAACAGGCCAAACAGGGACTGACCCAGGCCAAACAGGCAAACAGGCCAAACAGGCCAAACAGGGACTGATCCATGCCAAACAGTTAAACGGGCCAAACAGGCCAAACAGGTAAACAGGCCAAACAGGGACTGACCCAGGCCAAACAGGGACTGATCCGGGCCAAACAGGGACTGATCCAGGCCATACAGAGACTGACCCATGCCAAATAGGGCAAACAGGGACTGCCCATGCCAAACAGGGCAAGCAGGGACTGACCCACGCCAAACAGGGACTGATCCAGGCCAAACAGGGACTGACCCATGCCAAAGAGGCACTGGTCCATGCAAACCATGCCAGACAGGTAAAAAGGCCAAACAGGCCAAACAGGGACTGACCCAGGCCATACAGGGACTGACCCATGCCAAACAGGGCAAACAGGGACTGACCCATGCCAAACAGGGACTGATCCATGCCAAACAGGTAAACAGGCCAAACAGGTAAACAGACCAAACAGGCAAAACAGGGACTGTCCCAGGCCACACAGGGACTGATCCAGGCCAAACAGGGACTGATCCAGGCCAAACAGGCCAAACAGGCATTGGTCCAGGCCAAACAGGTAAACAGGCCAAACAGGCCAAACAGGTAAACAGGCCAAACAGGGACTGACCCAGGCCAAACAGGGACTGATCCAGGCCAAACAGGGACTGACCCATGCCAAAGAGGCACTGGTCCATGCAAATCATGCCAAACAGGCCATACAGCAACTGACCATGCCAAACAGGCCAAACAGGGACTGATCCATGCCAAACAGGTAAACAGGCCAAACAGGCCAAACAGGTAAACAGGCCAAACAGGGACTGATCCATGCCAAACAGATAAACAGGCCAAACAGGCCAAACAGGTAAACAGGCCAAACAGGGACTGATCCATGCCAAACAGATAAACAGGCCAAACAGGCCAAACAGGTAAACAGGCCAAACAGGGATTGGTCCATGCCAAACAGGTAAACAGGCCAAACAGGTAAACAGGCCAAACAGGCCAAACAGGTAAACAGGCCAAACAGGTAAACAGGCCAAACAGGTCAAACAGGTAAACAGGCCAAACAGGTCAAACAGGTTAAACAGGGACTGGCCCATGCAAAGCATGGCAAACATGCCAAACAGGCCATACAGGGACTGATCCATGCCAAACAGGCCAAACAGGGACTGACCCATGCCAAACAGGGACTGACCCATGCCAAACAGGCCAAACAGGGATTGGTCCATGCCAAACAGGTAAACAGGCCAAACAGGGACTGGCCCATACCAGCAAGGACTGATCCATGCCAAACAGGCCAAACAGGGACTGATACAGGCCAAACAGGTAAACAGGCCAAACAGGGATTGGTCCATGCTGCCAAACAGGTAAACAGGCCAAGCAGGGACTGACCCACGCCATTTGGTATGGGAGTATGAACCTCTGCTGTGTGGAAATAGGCTCAACTCATTTGCAGCAGCAAAGCCTTATATTATTGATAGACCAGTTCTCTTTGGAACAGTAGGGTGTGCCAACACGTGCACATCGGTGCCCCATTGCCAATGTAGAAATGGCGTTCATATGTAGATTGGTGCATGACTGGCAGGGCCATTTGGATATGCACTTGGAGCTCACTGCAGCCCAGGTTGGGTCTAGTTGGCATTATAGCATGGCACGGCTAGCATTCATGTAAAGCGCTGCCTAGGCAGACCGACCCTGGCATCGGTGGCAGGGCGGGGCTTCTGCTTGGATGCAGATCACTGCAGCCCAGGTTCGGTGTAGCTGGCATCATCAGAATGGCAAAGCTAGCATTCATGTAAAGCGCTGCCTAGGCAGACCGACCCTGGCATCGGTGGCAGGGCGGGGCTTCTGCTTGGATGCAGATCACTGCAGCCCAGGTTCGGTGTAGCTGGCATCATCAGAATGGCAAAGCTAGCATTCATGTAAAGCGCTGCCTAGGCAGACCGACCCTGGTATCGGTGGCAGGGCGGGGTTTCTGCTTGAATGCAGATCACTGCAGCCCAGGTTGGGTCTAGTTGGCATTATAGCATGGCAAAGCTAGCATTCATGTAAAGCGCTGCCTAGGCAGACCGACCCTTGTATCGGTGGCAGGGCGGGGCTTCTGCTTGGATGCAGATCAGTGTATCCCTGGCATGGGGAGGGGGGCTGAGGATAATTCTTACCTCTTTCAGACCCTTGCAGAACCTCTCGAAGACCCGCTTCATGTTCCCTCCTTTCTCCATGGAGATGACGCGTGTGTGGTCCTCCTCGTTGATCCAGATCAGGAAGGTCTTCTCGTTGTTGTGCCTGGTGGGAGGGAGTAGACTTGAGCTTGCATGGATTATCATAACATTTCTGGGTCTTTGAGGCCTTCTCCACTAATTGGTGAAGATCGACTCAATCTACAAGTGGCTTTAGAAAGTAGGCTAGTCACGCACAAGATCAGCAAGTAACCGAACAGTTCAGCAGAAAGGGTTCTCTTGTGTTTAACAGGACTAGAAAACCTTTACCACTGGGTGGAAGTGGGGGTAGCTCCAAGCCACCTTCATAATCCAACCTCCCTCTGTCCACTGCTAACCCCCCTGCGTGGTTTCTTTCCACCCATCTGCGTATCTGGTCAACAGTGGAGCTATATTCCACTGAGATGTTCTGAGGGACAGCCGCCAGTCAACGACCGAAGCTCAAATTGTCTACTTCGTCATTCGGAAGCCTCTGGCAAATGAACCCTGTTGTTGATAGTTCCCATCTATAGTGGCATGTTGTGCATGGTCCCAGTGTCAATGTTGCCCCTCAAGGACTATCTACATGGACCAGCGCTCCAGGCAGCGGGGAGGGAAGGCGAGAGGAAAGCGCTGATGTGCGCAGTGTAGATCATTCTTTACATAACATAAAGAGCATGGACTACCACTCAACCCAAAAGCACTGCATCGCACGATACATACCAGATTCCACGGGCATCGGGCCAGTCGCGGGCCATACCGGCGGACAGTAGAAGAGGGGACACAGGCTTATCAAACAGGAAGTGATCCTATGAAAAGAACACATTGGTCAGCGGTGGAGTCAGAACTTGATCAGAAGACTCAAACTTTCTTTGACAGTCTTTTTACATTGTGGCCATAGTTATTTTCTAAGCTTCTGGGCCACCTTAGACAACTCCTCCCACTCTTTCTCAGCATCGCCCTCTAGTGCTGACTTGAGGCTTATGGGGCGTATCCAGAGCCGAGGCTGTATCTTTCACCATTTATTACTCAGAGGGCTGCAAGCGGTCCCTAACATGTTGCTGCCTGCACGGGAGGTGAAGTCGCTGTCGCGGTTCATATGCATATCATGTGCGTTCTGACATTATTTAAAACAGGTTTACTTTTTCACCAAAATAAAAGCAAAGGCAAACTGCTAGATGCCTTTCTGCCCCTTGCAACCCAGAGGCGCTGCAGGAGAAAACATGGTTTATTAAATGCTTGGCCAGGAAATGCAGTACTGAGGGTGCAGCATCTAACTGGGGAAAAAGGGATTTCAACAGCACCAGGGACAATGAAGAGGAAGATAAGTGAGGGCAGGGAAAGGAAGCCTGAAAAGGGATTAAGGGAACACAAAAACACCTAAACATGTTTCCTATCACCATTACATCTAATATTTCATTAATTTGAACCTTCTTCCCTTTAAAATGCTCCGGGCAGCATTTAGCAAACATCTCAGTTGTGTCCATGCATTTGTTAATGTTAATGTTAAAGGACATTTGTACCGCGCACTATCACCACCGGAGTGGTCCCTTGCGCTCTGGCGGCTCTGAAAGAGGAGGGGAGGTTGAGTTAGTGGGAGGAGGCAGGAAAAGTGCACGAGAGCAGTGATGTGCTGTTGGCGGCCTCAGCCCGGTGGGTCCGTTGGCTGGGCCTGGGGTGTTTGCGGCCGGTAGTCGTCATGTACTGTTGTGCAAGGCTTTGTGTGTTTTTTGTTTTGTTGTTGCAGTGTAGTGAATTTTGTGCGGTTTGATGTGCTGTAGGTTTTGGTTGTGTTTGGAGTTTGAGAGGTGTATGCAGAAAGGGAAATTGTTAGTAGGGGTTGTGCAAAATCGACACATTTGTATTTGCCTTAAAGGTTTTAAAACACAAAAAGATGGCACTTTCATTCCTCCAAAGCAGGATTCGGATATTCTGTCGCCCTTGTTTTTTTTCTAAATTAACGTCAGAGAGTCAAAAACACATGTTGATGTCCTCAGAGATAAAACTGTGCACTCTCAATCAGTCAGCTATTTATATAGCGCTCTTTCACCCAAGGCATCATGGCGCTTAAAACAACTGGTAACAAGACAGATGTAAGAAATCAGGGGCAACCCGCAATCAGCACAGAATTTATCTGAAAAGGAACGTTTTCAAATTTTGTTTGAAAGATATGAAATCCTCGATTTTCCTCAACCTTTCCAGCAATGAATTCCAAAGCCTAGGCCCTGCAGCTGAGAAAGCACGGCCTCCCAGTCGTTCTTTCTTATATGGAGGTATCCGTAGCTAAGCTGCATTTGAGGATCTCAGAGAGCGAGCCGGGAGATATCTGCTCAGTTTTTCTTGGACTGTACACCGCAGAATTAGATGTGTGTTGAGGAGTCAGACTATTCTGAGACTAAACGTGTAAACTAGGCAGAATAAATAGATCTTGTTTCTCCATGGCAACGGGAAAACATGTGATGCTCCGTGAACAGTTTGCCGGTCAGTCCTTGGAGGTTTTAATTCCAGATACTGGGGCCAGTGGCATCTGTGTGGTAGGACGCCCTTAGGCTCTGAACCCAAACAGAACCCAGACTGCGCCCAGGGGCCCTCGATCGAGGCCACTGATGGCCTGCCAGAACTGGCACTAAACATAATTCAGATCTTTTACTCAAGGTTCCACTTTTGTAGGTTAATTATTGTTAATTTTCTTCCCCTTTGGGTGATGAGAGGGCAAGGCAATACATATTATATGTAAGGTGACAGCCACTTAATGTCAGGAGTCTCTGGGTCATAGTTACTCATCATGGGGCATTTTAGATGTTATGGACTACAACTCCAATGAACCCTCACCATAAACTATGCCTGCTCGGGATCATGGGAACAGAAGTCAAAAACATCTGTAGCCCGACATGCTCTCGGTAATGTTCCCGCCCAACTATCACTACAAATAAAGAGCCTGCAGGGTTGCCAACACTGTTGCAAGTGCCACTGTATTTCCTTAGGAGCCAAGTCCGGGGCACCCCCCATTTTGCCCACCTCTATCATAGCTATACCTTTCCCCCATGCTCACATGATCCTCAATTTGCTCCCAGGTCACAAACTGTCATTCCTGAACCCCTTTATGACCTCCCATCGTCTTGCTTCTTCCTCCAAAGTCTGTTACCTTCTCCGCTCCACCCATTGCATGCTGGGTGTGGGTGTCCTTTCCCCAAACATGCCAGCATCCTTTATTTCCTTTTCGATTGTGTCCCTTCCTATCCTGCTTCCTATCCTGCTCATTCCCTCCATGACCTCCTCAGACTCTACTTCTAGGCTTATCTTGGCAGCAGTGTTGCAAAATAGCCATTCTCCTGCTCTCCCTGCAGTGTCATAAGACTGTCTCTGGGAAGCATGCAAGCGATTCTGCGGCCGCATGAACCCACTGGGGAAATCCCTGCGGCGAAGAGCGGCCTACACAAGGCATCTCGCTCCACCCGCAGCCTGCAGGAACTATGTTTGAACATCGGGTTCTCCAGAAGTGTGTTGATTAAGTAGAACATGTTTTTAAAAACCTTATACAGTGATACGAGGAGCTTGTGATCAAAGATACTAGACGCCCTTTAGGATTTGCCAGTTGACATGGTGGGAGGTCAACAAGCCGTCTTCTTTTTCCCCAATATTTATCCTTATGTTTATTGGATTTATATAGCGCTTTAATGCAAAGCACTTGATATTAAAGTGCGTGCAATGGTAGCAGTTGACCCCGTTGGGTGTGGGATGAGTTTAATGCAGAGGCCTGTACAGGAGAGATTAAGCCTTCAACATGATTCTCTTAGGTCGCCGCTCTTCGTCCTGTCGGAAACATTTTCTCTATATTTGACTTCTTCAAAACGACCTAAATTCTGACATTTCTTCCAAATTGTGCTAAATTATATTCACCATTTTATTTGTTTTGAATCCATTGACATTATGAATTTTAGAGACCGGTAGGATTAATAACATTGCCTTGCTAGGAGTGCAACAGCTGTTAGGGAATGAAACCACTGGAGCAGTTTACACTTTTAGTGAGTCTGCTGTTGCGGCTCAGTAGAGTAGTGGCGGCTGCTTTGCTACTGGGAAACCAGTAGATGCTAACGCCCAATGTTCATTAAAATTGACAATGAAGTATGTATATATGTATATATATATATATATATATATATTTAATTATAATTAAATATATATATTTAATTAAGTGCATATGGTTAAATTAACCTTTCACACTGCATAAATACATTAAAAGATTAAGATTTTTTTATAAAATACATATTTGATATATAAAATAAACACATCCAGACAATTGATTGTTAGCCTTGTGTTGAGAATGGTAATGAGTTATGATAGGCTGCAGACTTATAAGATCAGATTTCGAACAATTCATAAGAAAGTCTTTGAGTTTGTCTCACTTCAATTAACATCATTTATAGTTATGCGATGGATCACAATGGAATTTATCGATGTAAAATCTATGAATGACTTTTTTTTCATTTGGATAATTATTTACACAAGGCATGAATTGTTGTACACTTAGTTAATTAATCTTTGTAACGCCCTTAATACCGGAGACCAGTCTCCAAGTGCAGGACCGGGATTCGAACCTGCGTTCCTCTGTGTTGTGCCTGAGGTGTTGTCTTCCTAATTGATGAAATAGTTTAGATTGTGTGTTTATCATGTTTGTGATATGCTTTATAACTCATCGTATGTTCAGATTTATGTAACAGAGTTACAAAGCACTCCCCAAATGAAACTGGCAATAAGGGCCATGCTCTACAAATGCCAGAAGGGTAAATGCAAATAAAATAAAGAGAGACAGGGTGGGTAAGTAAGGGCTCCCCTCGGTGTAGAAAAGATAGGAGATCCACTTGAGAAAGAGAAAGCCTTAGGCGGCCAGAAACGCTCAGGGAGCCTTAAGGACAAGAGCTGGCTAGGAAGGAAATCGATAGTGAAGTGGGTTGCAGTGCATTTTTTAATGCACTCTCTCACTTTGCTGTAGATTTTGCTGTGAGTCAGTTTTGTAGAGCATATTCACAGCTGCCTAAGGAGATCATGCAATATTTACAATGCCTGTGGGGGGTGGGGAGCGCGGTAATAATCCACCTGCACCCCGCAATTAGAGGAGAAAAGCGCATCTGCTGAGGACAGCGTGGCGTGGAGAAGGGATCCTGCCCTTTCGTCTTCACTGGAGAAGGAGCCCGTGCACCGTCTTTTCTTTGCTCCAGTGGCAGTGGCATGCAATATGTGGCGTGCACAGATGATGTGTGCAGAGCAGTTCCACTCTCCAGAACACATGCACATTGAGGAGGTCATAACATCTATACAGTTATACCGTACCTTCCCCTTCACAGTAGCTGCTTACACCGTAGCCCACTCCTTAAGGTGACCGGGCTTCTAATAAAGGGCGCGGGCCACAGTTCTGTCACCTGGAAGACCTTCACCCAAAGTGATGGCCCTTCACCCAAAGTGATGGACCTTCACCCACAGTGATGGCCCTTCACCCAAAGTGATAGACCTTCACCCAAAGTGATAGACCTTCACCCACAGTGATGGACCTTCACCCCTTCACCCAAAGTGATGGACCTTCACCCAAAGTGATGGACCTTCACCCCTTCACCCAAAGTGATGGACCTTCGCGCACAGTGATGTACCTTCACCCACAGTGATGGACCTTCACCCACAGTGATAGACCTTCACCCACAGTGATGGACCTTCACCCCTTCACCCAAAGTGATGGACCTTCACCCAAAGTGATGGACCTTCACCCCTTCACCCAAAGTGATGGACCTTCACCCCTTCACCCACAGTGATGGACCTTCACCCACAGTGATAGACCTTCACCCACAGTGATGGACCTTCACCCCTTCACCCAAAGTGATGGACCTTCGCACACAGTGATGGACCTTCACCCACAGTGTTGGACCTTCACCCAAAGTGATGGACCTTCACCCCTTCCCCCACAATGATGGACCTTCACCCAAAGTGATGGACCTTCACCCACAGTGATGGACCTTCACCCGCAGTGATGGCCGCCACTCAATTTCTTTTTGCATCAATGAATCGTTTTACTATCTTGACTCCTCATATCCTCTAAAGCAATGAAAGCACGTATTGAATCTACTGAAACTCAATATTTATCTTTTAAAAAATAACACTCACAATGTCTGTGCAAATACTGCAGAGTAAAACAAAGTAAAAACTGATGCATGACAAGTTAGTATTCCATCTCTCAAAAACGTATTCATTAACAGGACTGTCAGGAAGGTCGTGTCACTGCATCCGAGCCTCGCGGGGAAGAGGACGTGTATTTTGTCGTCTCTTAGAATAGGGTGTGACAGTCTCAGGGGTCAAGGCATTGAAAGTTGACCATGTGATCACTGCAGCAGGGGGTGCAATGTTCCCTAATGGAGGCACTGCTTTTTAGAACAGGACTCCATCTATGACCCCCACACATCATCCCGTGTAAAGAAACAGCAGGAAATTACAAACCTGCAGCTCCACAAAAATACAAATGCCTATTGGGGAAGTTCCACGGACGCTGACCGTGGTGAATTTCTAGGGTCTAATTCCGAAAGTGTTTTTCGAAGTGAAAATACCATTGGAAAACGCTTTGTGAATGAGGCCCCTCGTTTTTTCAATATTATTGGGTCCCTGGCAAAAAATAAAAAACAAAAAACATATGAACCCATATAGCCCACCCTTCTCTGCAAAACTTCAGAAAAATCCTGTCCTTGCAACACAGCGGTGCCCTTTTCTTCTTGCTACAGAACCTGTGCCAGAAATTATTTGTAAAAAGACAAGACACGGGGAATGAAACGGCGCTATCAAGGCACACGCAATGTGTGATGGGAGCGTGATTTCTGCCAGGTGGCAGCTATGGGCACTATCAAGGCACACGCAATGTGTGATGGGCAAGGTGGCGTGATGGGGTGGGCTGGGGAAAGGGCGGGTGAGCAGGCGGCCACACCGTGTCTTGAGAGATTGACACACATAAAAGAAGCCAAGGAATTAGGATTAACGTTAATCCCTTTCTCACGTGACCAGCAGAAAAAGGTCCATGAACTTTGACCCTTAGCGCACGCTGGAGTGGCCAAGGGAGATGGACAATAGAACAGGACAGGCCCAAGGTTTCTTTCAAGTTCCAACACAATGAAAGATTTTGGGGTCTCGGTGTTTTCCTCTCCGCCCCCCCTGAGGCGTGGGTTCAGAGGCGGCTTTTCCACACCACACATTAGCGGTTCTCCTAACAAACCAGTGGCAAGATCACCCCTAAGAAAGTAGGACCTCATATGGGCTTTTAAAGGCATTCTGAAAAGGGGACAGCATGGCAACTGAGCCGTGATCTGCAAGTTATAAAAAAGAACCACAGAGTACCCCCTTCATGGAAAGGTTGGGGTGGCTCATGAAACGTGTGTGCTTTGTGTTTCAGAAACTATAAGAAAAGAGGCACAACGACCGAGAAGCAACCCATATATCCTCCAGCATTAGAAAGGCCATTGTGTGCAGGAAGACCCACCATAAGATGTACATGATTGGTCCCGCGCATCGCATGCTTGGAGCTCATGAGGTTCGGTTCCAGAGTGCGCAAATTCTAGGATAAAGCTTCATTGCACGGCTTGAAGATCAGCTGCAGCAGGACAAGCGCTGCACAACTCCACCAAGGTTCACCAACCCTCAGGGGAAGGTTTTGTGGAAGCATTTGGCAGTGACTTTTGCACTGAGAGTTCTTTAAGTGAAAATGCATTTTTATTTCTGGAGTGGTGATCTTTTGGGTACATTGGTGTTCAGACTTGAATTGTGATTTCCCAAGTGGCAGAACATTTCTGTTCAATATATTTTTTAATAATATGATACATTATTTTACCTGCTAACTTAACCTTGTTCACAGGTGTGAAAAGCAGCACGAATGGGACCTGTTTTCAAAAGCAACCCCTGAATTCCATCACATTATCAATTACAAAAACCACAAGCAAGACATATTGTACAAGCAATGAACCCCAAGATCTTGGAGTGGGGGTCTTACATCAATCAGCCGCTGCTGCTCGGCGTCCGTCATCTCGCTGAGCCTATAGTATCGCCCGGCCAGATCCCCTGAGAGGCCATTCAACGCGTCCACCGTCACCTTCTCCACCTCCCTCCTCTCGGCGCGGGTGCAAGCGGGGGGCAGGCTGAGGCCGCGGATGCTCCTCCCGGTGCGGACGCGCGACGACAGCACGTAGCGTTCATCAAAGTATCCAGACTTCAGCTGCAAATAGAAAAGAGATAGACAAGACATCATCATTTAGGAGTCAATGACTCGCAGGTGACCAGCGGTCCTGGCCTGTGAGAGGGATCCTATCAGGATCAGGGATCAAGGGACTACATTAGGGATTGAACCCACAGGTGTGCCGAGACCTAGGCATGCTGGCCTGGTGGATATGATACATGAGGTCGAAGCTCCGTCAATCTCTGCAAATGTTCGAGGCAGCGTCAGCACAGGTCACCTTTCTTCACTCTTATTATGAAACTGTGCCCCAAAGCCCGATCCTTGACAGAGCAGTAAAAGCACAAGGAGAGAAAACAAGACTCTGATAGGACTGCAAGGCAGAGGGGAGACTCCACACAGGAGTCGAGAACACGCCAAAGGGGCGCCATCAGAAAGATATGACGAGAACACACCAAAGGGGCGCCATCGGACATGACGAGAACACGCCAAAGGGGCGCCATCAGACAGACAGGACGGAGAAGGAACTGTGCAGGAAGGAAACAAGGAGATCCGCACAAAGGATGGAGAAATAAGCAAGACAAGCGGGGGATTGACGGGAAGATGGTACGGGCAGAAGGAGAAGCAAGAGGAGGGACAGAGGAAGGAAGAGATAGGAAAGATGAATAACCAGAGGCAGGAAAATGGAGGATGAAAGAGAGAAAGAGACAGTGACAGGAGGACAAGATTTAGGAAAGCAGCAGCATCCCTTACACTCATTGGTCATTCCTTTGCTGAAGTCCCGGTGTCTTTTCTCTTTGGAAAAATATCCTGCCTACCTCTTCCTTACCTCCATCCCGGTGCCCTGCATAAGTCGCAAAACCCAGGGCCCCATGCTGAGAAGGTCCGGGGTCACGGATGGTGGGCGTGACTGCAAACCTGCGGGGCATCTACCTGCCAACGGGGCGCCACCCAACACCAAACTAGGCTACAATGAGGCACATTCCGGCCCTCAGGAACCAGTTATCTTGAGTGCATTAATAATGAGTGTTCTTATATAGCGCTTGATGCAGTATTCATGCAGCTTTTAAGCATTGCCTTATCAGGTGTTGCTATTACCCCCATAAATGGTACTGAATGTATTAACCTCGGCTGTCTGAAATAATAAGCCAGCCCTGTTGCGGGATATGATCTAGCGAAGCGCCGGCTTGCTTCGGGCTAGAGGCAAGCACTTAACTGCTGAGCCGGCCACAGGGCCAGATAATGTATCACTACTCATGTGTCTTCACAACATCACCCCTCCCCAGCATTGCAGATTCTACATCTAGACATTATGACCACCGCATGACCACCACGATGCCAGTCAGGATGAGTTTGCGCACAGACCTTGCTGGCGTCCAAGTCGGTGGGATGTTTCATGGTCCGTGGGTTGTACCCATTGTGCCGCTCTGTGATCACGGGGTCAAACAGATCTGCAAACACCTGAAAAATCAAGAGAACATGGTTAAGGAAACTTGTGGTTAGTGGATATTTAAAGCAGAGGGTAAAGACAAGAGACTACAAGAATGTCAATTCAATGTGTGTACTGAGCACCACATGCATGCACTTCAACCAAGTAAGGAGCAAAGTAGCAAAAGATCTGGTCTAGAACTGTTCTGCAGTCTTGTCTTGAGGGTCCCTTGGGCATTCATTGTGTCACAGAGTAGTGACTGGCTATGCAATGATCTGCAAGGCTAGGATAGGCAACCAAGTCCCTGGGAGAGGTCTACCTTTCTCAGAAGCTTGGTTTTCCTAAGGAATATGGATTATATGCAAGACTACAGAGTAGTTAGTGACTGGCTATGCAATGATCTGCAAGGCTAGGCTAGGCTAGGCAACCAAGTCGCTAGGAGAGGTCTACCTTTCTCGGAAGCTTGGTTTTCCCAATGGATATGGCTCATATGCAAGACTCAGAAAGCACTGCGAGGAGGAGTGCGACGGGGCGCAGACGATCAGGTGGCCGCAGAGTACTCCCTCAGACCTCCTTATACAATGATCAAATGCGCAGAGTATGCAATGACTGATGTGGTGGGAGGGGTTCTGTACGTATCTAGCCACTGAGGGACTGCGATTACGGGCCTTTGACTAAAGTGAACAGTGTCTAGTGTGTCTTCCCTGGTGTGTTGCTTTGCGCTGGAAGGTTGAGGGGAGTAGAGAGTTATCCATCACGCGCAGGCAGAACCAACAGTTTGGGCTTTTCTATGGCCAGGTAGAGTTGGCCTATTGAAATATTCCTATTATATTGTATATACGTTTTTCTTTTACAAATAATATCCTAAAAATGTAGCAACGTGATAATATTGGGTTTCACCCGTTCTATACAAAACAATAGCATGTCACTGTTAGTCTTTCCATGGTCTCGGCTAAAGAAACGAGAAAAGATAAGTAGTTTGGTCACGCCAGCGTGATGTCATGCTGTATTGATATGATATGATATGGCATTTATAACGCGCCTGTACACATGGCATAGACATTAAAAGTCTGAAGGCACCATGGATTAAGAATTGACATGATATAACACCAGAATCTGCTTATTAGACCCCATTACCTTTCAGACTGATATGTTTGATTCAGAAATGGCTTTTTGAAATCTCCTAAATGGAGCAGGAATTTAGGGAACAGAGAATTTGCTACTGGTTATAGTACTGGTGAATATGTGCTGAAAACCCCATCAATGCCAGGACACAGTGCAGACCTCGGGTACTTCCGATACAATGCAAATCTCAGAGAGGGGGCTATCGCCACTTCTACAAGTCCAAACTTAATAAGCGCCAGCGGTGATTGTGTGCGCCCTATTTGTGTAAGGATGTATAGGGGGGCTATGTGATCCTGAGCACATAGAACGAGATCACATGTTCATGTGGCAATCTTACCAGCTGTGCACATCTGTGAAGGTGCTCGCATGCAATGGTCCTCTGATTACTTACACGGGTCTCTGTGGGGGGTGGGGTCTGAGGAAGCAGCACACGGTTAGCAGAGTTTAGGTTGGGCCAGTGGTCCCAGTGGCCTCAGAGTGCACGCTGTATTGCCTTATCACGCAGGAACGCTCCTCAGATCTCTGACCTGCGTCTATGGACATAAGGAAGAGGGCGTGGCGGGCACAGTAAATAAACGTGGCTGCCATGGTTACGCTGCTATTCACATGGCCTGGGCATGCATCTTCAGGTGGAAAGAGCAGACCTCACCGGTGTGAATTCAGCCTGTCTGCCGGATCCAGAGGGTTGATGCCTCTGCAGAGATGCACACGTCTTTCCTGCGCAGAGAAGGGCCACACGCAGCCTAGATGCTGGGACCCCCGCTCCTGTTCCATGCAGTCAAGGAAGCCTTTGCAGAGAGAGTGCCCGGCTCACCAAGGCCCTTCTTTCTTCTCCTTCTTCCCTCCACATCCTTCAGTTAACAGTCACCCACCTTTACCCGGCCGGGCTGCCTGCCCACAAGCACCACCGCCTCCTCATGCTCCCTGCCCCGTACACCAGACTCCTCCAACAGCCTCTCTCCATTGTAAGCTGCGGTCTGTTTCCCTGAACTGCCCCTTCATCTCTGCTCCCGTCTCTTTCACTCTTCCTTTCTATCCATCTGTTAACCTCCTCTGGCACTCTCGTGGCGCCTCTTCCTTTCTACCCCGTCTCTTGATCCTGAAGAAACCTCTTACTAAACGTCACTCTCATTTAAATACGCCGTTCCTTCCTTCCTTCTTTCCTAGTCTCTTCCTTTCTTTAAGAGCCTCATAGCTCCAACCGCCTCCCCCGGTCCTTAACCGCCACTCACTTCCTGTTGCCCCCTACCCTGGCCCGTATCAGCCCAAGCCTAGTAAGAACCCAACCCCCCTTCCATTTCCGCGTTTCAGCCCCATGCGTCCCTCCTCCGACTCTCTGCTCCATCAATAGACGACCCCCTGATCTCTTCCGCTACTGTTCCTTAAGCTCCTGCCCCCTGGAGAGGCTCTCCCTTTTGTCCTCCCTCTCGCGTCTTTAAATGGATAGACACGCCTTTACCCGCCCCCGCCCCCCAGCTAGAATTGCCGTTCTCCAAATCCCTTCTCCTTTTCTCTCAAGACTGCTCCCTTCTTGAACCATCTCCGTACCCATCCTTTCTTTTACCTCCTGCTCCCTTCCTAGGATGCAGCTTTGCTTCTCGAATACTGCCCATCCCATTCCATGACCAGCTCCCTTCCCTCCAATACTGCCCGCCCTCATTCAATGACCAGCTACCTTCCCTCCAATACTGCCCATCCCATTCCATGACCAGCTACCTTCCCTCCAATACTGCCCATCCCATTCCATGACCAGCTCCCTTCCCTCGAATACTGCCCGCCCTCATTCAAAGACCAGCTCCCTTCTCTCCATTATTGCCCGCCCTCATTCAAAGACCAGCTCCCTTCCCTCCAATACTGCCCATCCCATGACCAGCTACCTTCCCTCCAATACTGCCCATCCCATTCCATGACCAGCTACCTTCCCACCAATACTGCCCGCCTCATTCAATGACCAGCTCCCTTCCCTCCAATACTGCCCGCCCTCGTTCAATGACCAGCTACCTTCCCACCAATACTGCCCGCCTCATTCAATGACCAGCTCCCTTCCCTCCAATACTGCCTGCCCCATTACAGGAGCAGCTCCCTTCCCTCCAATACTGCCCGCCCCATTACATGAGCAGCTCCCTTCCCTCCAATACTGCCCGCCCCATTACATGAGCAGCTACCTTCCCTCCAATACTGCCCGCCCCATTACACGAGCAGCTCCCTTCCCTCCAATACTGCCCGCCCCATTGCATGAGCAGCTCCCTTCCCTCCAATACTGCCCGCCCCATTCAATGACCAGCTCCCTTCCCTCCAATACTGCCCACCCTCATTCCATGACCAGCTCCCTTCCCTCCAATACTGCCCGCCCCATTACACAAGCAGCTCCCTTCCCTCCAATACTGCCCGCCCCATTACATGAGCAGCTACCTTCCCTCCAATACTGCCCGCCCCATTACATGAGCAGCTACCTTCCCTCCAATACTGCCCGCCCTCATTCAATGACCAGCTCCCTTCCCTCCAATACTGCCCACCCTCATTCAATGACCAGCTCCCTTCCCTCCAATATTGCCCACCCTCATTCAATGATCAGCTCCCTTCTCTCCAATATTGCCCACCCTCATTCAATGATCAGCTCCCATCCCTCCAATACTGCCCACCCTCATTCAATGAGCAGCTACCTTCCCTCCAATACTGCCCGCCCCATTACATGACCAGCTCCCTTCCCTCCAATACTGCCCACCCTCATTCAATGACCGGCTCCCTTCCCTCCAATATTGCCCACCCTCATTCAATGATCAGCTCCCTTCCCTCCAATATTGCCCACCCTCATTCAATGAGCAGCTACCTTCCCTCCAATACTGCCAGCCCCATTACATGAGCATCTCCCTTCCCTCCAATATTGCCCACCCTCATTCAATGACCAGCTCCCTTCCCTCCAATATTTCCCACTCTCACTCAATGACCAGCTCCCTTCCCTCCAATGCTGCCCGCATCATTCAATGACCAGCTACCTTCCCACCAATACTGCCCGCATCATTCAATGACCAGCTACCTTCCCTCCAATATTGCCCACACTCATTCAATGACCAGCTACTTTCCTTCCAATACTGCCCGCATCATTCAATGACCAGCTACCTTCCCTCCAATACTGCCTGCATCATTCAATGACCAGCTACCTCCCCTCCAATATTGCCCACCCTCATTCAATGACCAGCTACCTTCCCTCCAATACTGCCCGCCCTCATTCAATGACCAGCTACCTTCCCTCCAATACTGCCCACCCTCATTCAATGACTAGCTCCCTTCCCTCCAATACTGCCCGCCTCATTGAATGACCAGCTCCCTTCCCTCCAATACTGCCTGCCCTCATTCAATGACGAGCTCCCTTCCCTCCAATACCGCCCACCCTCATTCAATGACCATCTCCCTTCCCTCCAATATTGTCCACCCTCATTCAATGACCTGCTCCCTTCCCTCCAATACTGCCCACTGTCATTCAATGACCAGCTCCCTTCCCTCCAATACTGCCCGTCCCATTCCATGACCAGCTACCTTCCCTCCAATACTGCCCGCTCTCATTCAATGACCTGCTATTGTGTCTCCAATACTGCCCACCCTCATTCAATGACCAGCTACCTTCCCTCCAATACTGCCCACCCTCATCCAATGACCAGCTACCTTCCCTCCCTCATTCAATGACCAGCTCCCTTCCCTCCAATACTGCCCACCCTTATTCAATGACCAGCTACCTTCCCTCCAATGCTACCCGCCCTCATTCAATCACTAGCTCCAATACTGCCCACCCTCATCCAATGATCAGCTACCTTCCCTCCAATACTGCCCGCCCTCATTCAATGACCAGCTCCCTTCCCTCCAATACTGCCCACCCTCATTCAATGACCAGCTACCTTCCCTCCAATGCTACCCGCCCTCATTCAATCACTAGCTCCAATACTGCCCACCCTCATCCAATGATCAGCTACCTTCCCTCCAATACTGCCCACCCTCATCCAATGATCAGCTACCTTCCCTCCAATACTGCCTGCCCTTATTCAATGACCAGCTACCTTCCCTCCAATACTGCCCACCCTCATCCAATGACCAGCTACCTTCCCTCCAATACTGCCCGCCCTCATTCAATGACCAGCTCCCTTCCCTCCAATACTGCCCACCCTCATTCAATGACCAGCTACCTTCCCTCCAATGCTACCCGCCCTCATTCAATCACTAGCTCCAATACTGCCCACCCTCATCCAATGATCAGCTACCTTCCCTCCAATACTGCCCGCCCTCATTCAATGACCAGCTACCTTCCCTCCAATACTGCCTGACCTCATTCAATGACCAGCTACTTTCCCTCCAATACTCCCCGCCCCATTACATGAGCAGCTACCTTCCCTCCAATACTGCCTGCCCTTATTCAATGACCAGCTACCTTCCCTCCAATACTGCCCACCCTCATCCAATGACCAGCTACCTTCCCTCCAATACTGCCCGCCCTCATTCAATGACCAGCTCCCTTCCCTCCAATACTGCCCACCCTCATTCAATGACCAGCTACCTTCCCTCCAATGCTACCCGCCCTCATTCAATCACTAGCTCCAATACTGCCCACCCTCATCCAATGATCAGCTACCTTCCCTCCAATACTGCCCGCCCTCATTCAATGACCAGCTACCTTCCCTCCAATACTGCCTGACCTCATTCAATGACCAGCTACTTTCCCTCCAATACTCCCCGCCCCATTACATGAGCAGCTACCTTCCCTCCAATACTGCCTGCCCTTATTCAATGACCAGCTACCTTCCCTCCAATACTGCCCGCCCTCATTCAATGACCAGCTCCCTTCCCTCCAATACTGGCCACCTTCATTCAATGACCAGCTCCCTTCCGTCCAATACTGCCCACCTTCATTCAGTGACCAGCTCCCTTCCCTCCAATACTGCCCACCCTCATTCAATGACCAGCTCCCTTCCCTCCAATACTGGCCACCTTCATTCAATGACCAGCTCCCTTCCCTCCAATACTGCCCACCTTCATTCAATGACCAGCTCCCTTCCCTCCAATACTGCCCGCCCCATTCCACGACCAGCTACCTTCCCTCCAATGCTGCCCGCCCTCATTCAATCCTTAGCTCCAATACTGCCCACCCTCATCCAGTGACCAGCTACCTTCCCTCCAATGCTGCCCGCCCTCTTTCAATCCTTAGCTCCAATACTGCCCACCCTCATCCAGTGACCAGCTACCTTCCCTCCAATACTGGCCGCCCTCATTCAATGACCAGCTACCTTCCCTCCAATACTGCCTGCCCTCATTCAATGACCAGCTACTGTGTCTCCAATACTGCCCTCCCTCATTCAATGGCCAGTTGCCTTCCCTCCAATACTGCCCGCCCCATTCAGTGACCAGCTACCTTCCCTCCAATACTGCCTACCTCATTCAATAACCAGCTACCTTCCCTCCAATACTGCCCGCCTTATTCAGTGACCAGCTACCTTTCCTCCAGTACTGCCCGCCCTCATTCAATGACCAGCTACTGTGTCTCCAATACTGCCCTCCCTCATTCAATGGCCAGCTACTGTGTCTCCAATACTGCCCTCCCTCATTCAATGGCCAGTTGCCTTCCCTCCAATACTGCCCGCCCCATTCAGTGACCAGCTACCTTTCCTCCAATACTGCCAGCCCCATTCAGTGACCAGCTACCTTCCCTCCAATACTGCCTACCTCATTCAATAACCAGCTACCTTCCCTACAATACTGCCCGCCCTCATTCAATCCTTAGCTCCAATACTGCCCGCCCTCATTCAATCCTTAGCTCCAATACTGCCCGCCCTCATTCAATCCTTAGCTCCAATACTGCCCGCCCTCATTCAATGAACAGCTACCTTCCCTCCAATGCTGCCCCCCCTCATTCAATCCTTAGCTCCAATACTGCCCGCCCTCATTCAATGACTAGCTTCCTTCCATTCACCAGGAAAGGTGTTTGAAAGCCCACTATTGAAAAATAACCATCGTTTTTGTTCCAATGATCAACAGTGGCGCGCGCCAATATATAGCGACGAGCCAGGTCTGCGATTTTTTCTGCACCTATCGCCCTCCTCCACACCGTACTATCTGGCCTGTCTGAGAAAGAGTGGAGCTCTGCCATTTGCCAGGATGGCATTCTGGACAGCCAGAAGTTATCCACAAATGATAGGTTCAGATTTTCTGTTGAGCTTTCAGGATTCTGTGCAACCGTTAAAACGTCCACACAATGGGCATTCCACGTCCGACTGAACTACAAAAGAGCCTTTCAGTAGCACAAAGGAAGTCCCTGTCCCACAAGAAACAATTGCCATGTTTTGCAGCTCAGGAAAATACATATCTCACAATGTACCCCATCCCAGCACAGCTATTCATGTGCTGTGATATCCTGGCCAAAAATACCTCCACCAATATCCTACTCTCCCGGCTTTATTAATAGATAGCTAAACTGGCCCTCCTCACCGACCACAGGCAGAGGGACCGAGAGCTTGCATGGCCGCTACTCCAACGGAGGAGTGCAGCCTCTCTGCCCTGCCTGAGCCGCCTCCCCCCGTCCAGCACTCCCAGCGGCCCAGCGCCCGTGCAGTCTGTTTCCTGGCACATCCCATATAGCTATGTCTAGGGCAGCTGCAGAAGCAGCACCAAGAACCCCAGAGCACTGTTGCTGCTAAATGCCGCCTATGAGCCAGAGCTGTGTGGCCCGACGACCAGTTCCTCTGCCTCCGCCAGGCAAGACTAGGCGGCACGAAAGCCCCACCTGTTAGCCAGAACTAAAAGCGGCTGTCATAATGCACTATTTCAGGAATAGTGGTACCGATGGAGGCATAAAAAACAAGAATGCACCCAAGTGCTCAGTGAAAGAAAACATGCACCATATAGGAGCTGCAATGCAGGGAGGGCACCGAGCTTCATGAAGGATGGCAGAAAAGTTCCATCAAAGGAAAATAATGGTCTTGTTGGGAGTAACACCATGATCTAGAAGCTTTGCATAAAATAACCATAGAAAGTGGGAAAAGTGGCGACCTATTGTATCATGTTAAAATTCAGGTGCTAGGTTTATCATACACACTGGTGGCATACTGTATGAATGGGGCTAGGTTTATCATGCACACTGGTGGCATACTGGATGAATGGTGCTAGGTTTATCATACACACTGGTGGCATACTGTATGAATGGTGCTAGGTTTATCATACACACTGGTGGCATACTGTATGAATGGTGCTAGGTTTATCATGCACACTGGTGGCATACTGTATGAATAGTGCTAGGTTTATCATGCACACTGGTGGCATACTGTATGAATGGGGCTAGGTTTATCATGCACACTGGTGGCATACTGGATGAATGGTGCTAGGTTTATCATACACACTGGTGGCATACTGTATGAATGGTGCTAGGTTTATCATGCACACTGGTGGCATACTGGATGAATGGTGCTAGGTTTATCATACACACTGGTGGCATACTGTATGAATGGTGCTAGGTTTATCATGCACACTGGTGGCATACTGTATGAATAGTGCTAGGTTTATCATGCACACTGGTGGCATACTGGATGAATGGTGCTAGGTTTATCATGCACACTGGTGGCATACTGGATGAATGGTGCTAGGTTTATCATGCACACTGGTGGCATACTGTATGAATGGTGCTAGGTTTATCATACACACTGGTGGCATACTGCATGAATGGTGCTATGTTTATCATGCACACTGGTGGCATACTGCATGAATGGTGCTAGGTTTATCACGCACACTGGTGGCATACTGCATGAATGCAGCTATGTTTATCATGCACACTGGTGGCATACTGTATGAATGGGGCTAGGTTTATCATGCACACTGATGGCATACTGGATGAATGGTGCTAGGTTTATCATGCACACTGGTGGCATACTGTATGAATGGTGCTAGGTTTATCATACACACTGGTGGCATACTGCATGAATGCAGCTATGTTTATCATGCACACTGGTGGCATACTGCATGAATGCAGCTATGTTTATCATACACACTGGTGGCATACTGCATGAATGCAGCTATGTTTATCATGCACACTGGTGGCATACTGTGTGATTGGTGGTAGGTTTATGATACACACTGGTGGCATACTGCATGAATGGTGCTAGGTTTATCATACACACTGGTGGCATACTGCATGAATGGTGCTATGTTTATCATGCACACTGGTGGCATACTGTATGAATGGTGCTAGGTTTATGATACACACTGGTGGCATACTGCATGAATGGTGCTAGGTTTATCATGCACACTGGTGGCATACTGCATGAATGCAGCTATGTTTATCATACACACTGGTGGCATACTGCATGAATGCAGCTATGTTTATCATGCACACTGGTGGCATACTGCATAAATGGTGCTATGTTTATCATACACACTGGTGGCATACTGCATGAATGGGGCTAGGTTTATCATGCACACTGGTGGCATACTGCATGAATGCAGCTATGTTTATCATGCACACTGGTGGCATACTGTATGAATGGTGCTAGGTTTATCACGCACACTGGTGGCATACTGCATGAATGGGGCTAGGTTTATCATGCACACTGGTGGCATACTGTGTGATTGGTGCCAGGTTTATCATGCACACTGATGGCATACTGCATGAATGGTGCTAGGTTTATCATGCACACTGGTGGTATACTGCATGAATGCTGCTATGTTTATCATGCACACTGGTGGTATACTGCATGAATGCTGCTATGTTTATCATACACACTGGTGGCATACTGCATGAATGGTGCTAGGTTTATCATACACACTGGTGGCATACTGTATGAATGGTGCTAGGTTTATCATACACACTGGTGGCATACTGTATGAATGGTGCTAGGTTATCACGCACACTGGTGGCATACTGCATGAATGGTGCTAGGTTTATCATGCACACTGGTGGCATACTGCATGAATGCAGCTATGTTTATCATACACACTGGTGGCATACTGCATGAATGCAGCTATGTTTATCATGCACACTGGTGGCATAATGCATGAATGGTGCTATGTTTATCATACACACTGGTGGCATACTGCATGAATGCAGCTATGTTTATCATGCACACTGGTGGCATACTGCATGAATGGTGCTAGGTTTATCCTGCACACTGGTGGCATACTGCATGAATGGTGCTATGTTTATCATACACACTGGTGGCATTCTGCATGAATGCAGCTGTGTTTATCATACACACTGGTGGCATACTGCATGATGGTGCTATGTTTATCATGCACACTGGTGGCATACTGCATGAATGGTGCTAGGTTTATCATGCACACTGGTGGCATACTGCATGAATGGGGCTAGGTTTATCATGCACACTGGTGGCATACTGCATGAATGGTGCTATGTTTATCATACACACTGGTGGCATACTGCATGAATGCAGCTATGTTTATCATGCACACTGGTGGCATACTGCATGAATGGTGCTATGTTTATCATGCACACTGGTGGCATACTGCATGCATGGTGCTATGTTTATCATGCACACTGGTGGCATACTGCATGAATGGTGCTAGGTTTATCATGCACACTGGTGGCATACTGCATGAATGGGGCTAGGTTTATCATGCACACTGGTGGCATACTGCATGAATGGTGCTATGTTTATCATACACACTGGTGGCATACTGCATGAATGCAGCTATGTTTATCATACACACTGGTGGCATACTGCATGAATGGTGCTATGTTTATCATGCACACTGGTGGCATACTGCATGAATGGTGCTATGTTTATCATGCACACTGGTGGCATACTGCATGAATGGTGCTAGGTTTATCATGCACACTGGTGGCATACTGCATGAATGGGGCTAGGTTTATCATGCACACTGGTGGCATACTGCATGAATGGTGCTATGTTTATCATACACACTGATGGCATACTGTATGAATGGTGCTAGGTTCATCACGCACACTGGTGGCATACTGTGTGATTGGTGGTAGGTTTATGATACACACTGGTGGCATACTGCATGAATGGTGCTAGGTTTATCATGCACACCGGTGGCATACTGCATGAATGGTGCTGTTTATCATGCACACCGGTGGCATACTGTATGAATGGTGCTAGGTTTATGATACACACTGGTGGCATACTGCATGAATGGTGCTAGGTTTATCATGCACACTGGTGGCATACTGCATGAATGCAGCTATGTTTATCATACACACTGGTGGCATACTGCATGAATGCAGCTATGTTTATCATGCACACTGGTGGCATACTGCATGAATGGTGCTATGTTTATCATACACACTGGCGGCATACTGCATGAATGGGGCTAGGTTTATCATGCACACTGGTGGCATACTGCATGAATGCAGCTATGTTTATCATGCACACTGGTGGCATACTGTATGAATGGGGCTAGGTTTATCATGCACACTGGTGGCATACTGTATGAATGGTGCTAGGTTTATCATGCACACTGGTGGCATACTGCATGAATGGTGCTAGGTTTATCATGCACACTGGTGGCATACTGCATGAATGGGGCTAGGTTTATCATGCACACTGGTGGCATACTGCATGAATGCGGCTATGTTTATCATGCACACTGGTGGCATACTGTATGAATGGGGCTAGGTTTATCATGCACACTGGTGGCATACTGCATGAATGCAGCTATCTTTATCATACACACTGGTGGCATACTGCATGAATGGTGCTATGTTTATCATGCACACTGGTGGCATACTGCATGAATGGTGCTAGGTTTATCATGCACACTGGTGGCATACTACATGAATGGTGCTAGGTTTATCATGCACACTGGTGGCATACTGCATGAATGGTGCTATGTTTATCATACACACTGGTGGCATACTGGATGAATGGTGCTAGGTTTATCATGCACACTGGTGGCATACTGGATGAATGGTGCTAGGTTTATCATGCACACTGGTGGCATACTGTATGAATGGGGCTAGGTTTATCATGCACACTGGTGGCATACTGGATGAATGGTGCTAGGTTTATCATGCACACTGGTGGCATACTGCATGAATGGGGCTAGGTTTATCATGCACACTGGTGGCATACTGCATGAATGGTGCTATGTTTATCATACACACTGGTGGCATACTGCATGAATGCAGCTATGTTTATCATACACACTGGTGGCATACTGCATGAATGGTGCTATGTTTATCATGCACACTGGTGGCATACTGCATGAATGGTGCTAGGTTTATCATGCACACTGGTGGCATACTGCATGAATGGGGCTAGGTTTATCATACACACTGGTGGCATACTGTATGAATGGTGCTAGGTTATCACGCACACTGGTGGCATACTGCATGAATGGTGCTAGGTTTATCATGCACACTGGTGGCATACTGCATGAATGGTGCTATGTTTATCATACAAACTGGTGGCATACTGCATGAATGCTGCTATGTTTATCATACACACTGGTGGCATACTGCATGAATGGTGCTATGTTTATCATGCACACTGGTGGCATACTGCATGAATGGTGCTAGGTTTATAATGCACGATGGTGGCATACTGCATGAATGGGGCTAGGTTTATCATACACACTGGTGGCATACTGTATGAATGGTGCTAGGTTATCACGCACACTGGTGGCATACTGCATGAATGGTGCTAGGTTTATCATGCACACTGGTGGCATAGTGTGATTGGTGCTAGGTTTATCATACACACTGGTGGCATACTGTATGAATGGTGCTAGGTTATCACGCACACTGGTGGCATACTGCATGAATGGTGCTAGGTTTATCATGCACACTGGTGGCATACTGCATGAATGGTGCTAGGTTTATCATGCACACTGGTGGCATACTGTATGAATGGTGCTAGGTTTATCATACACACTGGTGGCATACTGTATGAATGGTGCTAGGTTATCACGCACACTGGTGGCATACTGCGTGAATGGTGCTAGGTTTATCATGCACACTGGTGGTATACTGTATGAATGGTGCTAGGTTTATCATACACACTGGTGGCATACTGTGTGATTGGTGCTAGGCTTATCCAGGTTTATCACGCACACTGGTGGCATACTGTGTGATTGGTGCCAGGTTTATCACGCACACTTGTGGCATACTGCATGAATGGTGCTAGGTTTATCATACACACTGATGGCATACTCTATGAATGGTGCTAGGTTTATGATACACACTGGTGGCATACTGCATGAATGGTGCTAGGTTTATCATGCACACTGGTGGCATACTGCATGAATGGTGCTATGTTTATCATACACACTGGTGGCATACTGCATGAATGCTGCTATGTTTATCATACACACTGGTGGCATACTGCATGAATGTTGCTAGGTTATCACGCACACTGGTGGCATACTGCATGAATGGGGCTAGGTTTATCATACACACTGGTGGCATACTGCATGAATGGTGCTAGGTTATCACGCACACTGGTGGCATACTGCATGAATGGTGCTAGGTTTATCATGCACACTGGTGGCATACTGCATGAATGGTGCTATGTTTATCATACACACTGGTGGCATACTGCATGAATGTTGCTATGTTTATCATACACACTGGTGGCAAACTGCATGAATGGTGCTATGTTTATCATGCACACTGGTGGCATACTGCATGAATGGTGCTAGGTTTATCATGCACACTGGTGGCATACTGCATGAATGGGGCTAGGTTTATCATACACACTGGTGGCATACTGTATGAATGGTGCTAGGTTATCACGCACGCTGGTGGCATACTGCATGAATGGTGCTAGGTTTATCATGCACACTGGTGGCATAGTGTGATTGGTGCTAGGTTTATCATACACACTGGTGGCATACTGTATGAATGGTGCTAGGTTATCACACACACTGGTGGCATACTGCATGAATGGTGCTAGGTTTATCATGCACACTGGTGGCATACTGTATGAATGGTGCTAGGTTTATCATACACACTGGTGGCATACTGTATGAATGGTGCTAGGTTATCACGCACACTGGTGGCATACTGCATGAATGGTGCTAGGTTTATCATGCACACTGGTGGTATACTGTGTGAATGGTGCTAGGTTTATCATACACACTGGTGGCATACTGTGTGATTGGTGCTAGGTTTATCATACACACTGGTGGCATACTGTGTGATTGGTGCTGGGTTTATCATGCACACTGGTGGCATACTGTGTGAATGGTGCTAGGTTTATCATGCACACTGATGGCATACTGTGTGATTGGTGCCAGGTTTATCATACACACTGGTGGCATACTGTATGAATGGTGCTAGGTTTATCATGCACACTGGTGGCATACTGCATGAATGGTGCTAGGTTTATCATGCACACTGGTGGCATACTGCGTGATTGGTGCTAGGTTTATCATACACACTGATGGCATACTGCATGAATGGTGCTAGGTTTATCATACACACTGATGGCATGCTGTGTGATTGGTGCCAGGTTTATCATGCAACCTGATGGCATACTGTATGAATGGGGCTAGGTTTATCATACACACTGGTGGCATGCTGTATGAATGGTGCTAGGTTTATCATACACACTGGTGGCATACTGTATGAATGGTGCTAGGCTATCACGCACACTGGTGGCATTCTGTGTGATTGGTGGTAGGTTTATCATACACACTGATGGCATACTGTATGATTGGTGCTAGGTTATCACGCACACTGGTGGCATACTGTGTGATTGGTTCTAGGTTTATCATACAAGCTGATGGCATACTGTATGATTGGTGCTAGGTTATCACGCACACTGGTGGCATACTGGATGATTGGTGCTAGGTTATCACGCACACTGGTGGCATACTGTATGAATGGTGCTAGGTTTATCATGCACACTGGTGGCATACTGTATGAATGGTGCTAGGTTTATCATACACACTGATGGCATACTGTATGATTGGTGCTAGGTTATCACGCACACTGGTGGCATACTGTGTGATTGGTTCTAGGTTTATCATACACGCTGATGGCATACTGTATGATTGGTGCTAGGTTATCACGCACACTGGTGGCATGCTGGATGGTTCGTGCTAGGTTATCACGCACACTGGTGGCATACTGTATGAATGGTGCTAGGTTTATCATACACACTGGTGGCATACTGTATGAATGTTGCTAGGTTTATCATACACACTGGTGGCATACTGTATGAATGGTGCTAGGTTTATCATACACACTGGTGGCATACTGTATGAATGGTGCTAGGTTTATCATGCACACTGGTGGCATACTGTATGAATGGTGCTAGGTTTATCATGCACACTGGTGGCATAATGCATGAATGGTGCTAGGTTTATCATGCACACTGGTGGCATACTGTATGAATGGGGCTAGGTTTATCATGCACACTGGTGGCATACTGTGTGATTGGTGCTAGGTTTATCATACACACTGATGGCATACTGTATGATTGGTGCTAGGTTTATCATACACACTGATGGCATACTGTATGATTGGTACTAGGTTATCACGCACTCTGATGGCATACTGTGTGATTGGTGCTAGGTTTATCATACACACTGATGGCATACTGTATGATTGGTGCTAGGTTATCACGCACACTGGTGGCATACTGTATGAATGGGGCTAGGTTTATCATGCACACTGGTGGCATACTGTGTGATTGGTGCTAGGTTTATCATACACACTGATGGCATACTGTATGATTGGTGCTAGGTTATCACGCACACTGGTGGCATACTGTGTGATTGGTTCTAGGTTTATCATACACGCTGATGGCATACTGTATGATTGGTGCTAGGTTATCACGCACACTGGTGGCATGCTGGATGGTTCGTGCTAGGTTATCACGCACACTGGTGGCATACTGTATGAATGGTGCTAGGTTTATCATACACACTGGTGGCATACTGTATGAATGTTGCTAGGTTTATCATACACACTGGTGGCATACTGTATGAATGGTGCTAGGTTTATCATACACACTGGTGGCATACTGTATGAATGGTGCTAGGTTTATCATGCACACTGGTGGCATACTGTATGAATGGTGCTAGGTTTATCATGCACACTGGTGGCATAATGCATGAATGGTGCTAGGTTTATCATGCACACTGGTGGCATACTGTATGAATGGGGCTAGGTTTATCATGCACACTGGTGGCATACTGTGTGATTGGTGCTAGGTTTATCATACACACTGATGGCATACTGTATGATTGGTGCTAGGTTTATCATACACACTGATGGCATACTGTATGATTGGTACTAGGTTATCACGCACTCTGATGGCATACTGTGTGATTGGTGCTAGGTTTATCATACACACTGATGGCATACTGTATGATTGGTGCTAGGTTATCACGCACACTGGTGGCATGCTGGATGGTTCGTGCTAGGTTATCACGCACACTGGTGGCATACTGTATGAATGGTGCTAGGTTTATCATACACACTGGTGGCATACTGTATGAATGTTGCTAGGTTTATCATACACACTGGTGGCATACTGTATGAATGGTGCTAGGTTTATCATACACACTGGTGGCATACTGTATGAATGGTGCTAGGTTTATCATGCACACTGGTGGCATACTGTATGAATGGTGCTAGGTTTATCATGCACACTGGTGGCATAATGCATGAATGGTGCTAGGTTTATCATGCACACTGGTGGCATACTGTATGAATGGGGCTAGGTTTATCATGCACACTGGTGGCATACTGTGTGATTGGTGCTAGGTTTATCATACACACTGATGGCATACTGTATGATTGGTGCTAGGTTTATCATACACACTGATGGCATACTGTATGATTGGTGCTAGGTTATCACGCACACTGATGGCATACTGTGTGATTGGTGCTAGGTTTATCATACACACTGATGGCATACTGTATGATTGGTGTTAGGTTATCACGCACACTGGTGGCATACTGTATGAATGGTGCTAGGTTTATCATACACACTGGTGGCATACTGTATGAATGGTGCTAGGTTTATCATACACACTGGTGGCATACTGTATGAATGGTGCTAGGTTTATCATGCACACTGGTGGTATACTGTATGAATGGGGCTAGGTTTATCATGCACACTGGTGGCATACTGTATGAATGGTGCTAGGTTTATCATACACACTGGTGGCATACTGAATGAATGGTGCTATGTTTATCATACACACTGGTGGCATACTGTATGATTGGTGCTAGGTTATCACGCACACTGGTGGCATACTGTGTGATTGGTTCTAGGTTTATCATACACGCTGATGGCATACTATATGAATGGGGCTAGGTTTATAATACACACTGATGGCATACTGCGTGATTGGTGCTAGGTTTATCATGCACACTGGTGGCATACTGTATGAATGGTGGTGGTTTATCATACACACTGGTGGCATACTGTATGAATGGTGCTAGGTTTATCATGCACACTGGTGGCATACTGTATGAATGGTGCTAGGTTTATCATGCACACTGGTGGCATACTGTATGAATGGGGCTAGGTTTATCATGCACACTGGTGGCATACTGTGTGATTGGTGCTAGGCTTATCATACACACTGGTGGCATACTGTATGAATGGGGCTAGGTTTATGATACACACTGATGGCATACTGTGTGATTGGTGCTAGGTTTATCATACACACTGATGGCATACTGTATGATTGGTGCTAGGTTATCACGCACACTGGTGGCATACTGTGTGATTGGTTCTAGGTTTATCATACACGCTGATGGCATACTGTATGAATGGGGCTAGGTTTATGATACACACTGATGGCATACTGTGTGATTGGTGCTAGGTTTATCATACACACTGATGGCATACTGTATGATTGGTGCTAGGTTATCACGCACACTGGTGGCATACTGTGTGATTGGTGCTAGGTTTATCATACACACTGATGGCATACTGTATGATTGGTGCTAGGTTATCACGCACACTGGTGGCATACTGTATGATTGGTGCTAGGTTTATCATACACACTGATGGCATACTGTATGATTGGTGCTAGGTTATCACGCACACTGATGGCATACTGTGTGATTGGTGCTAGGTTTATCATACACACTGATGGCATACTGTATGATTGGTGCTAGGTTATCACGCACACTGGTGGCATACTGTATGAATGGGGCTAGGTTTATCATGCACACTGGTGGCATACTGTGTGATTGGTGCTAGGTTTATAATACACACTGATGGCATACTGTATGATTGGTGCTAGGTTTATCATACACACTGATGGCATACTGTATGATTGGTGCTAGGTTATCACGCACACTGATGGCATACTGTGTGATTGGTGCTAGGTTTATCATACACACTGATGGCATACTGTATGATTGGTGCTAGGTTATCACGCACACTGGTGGCATACTGTATGAATGGTGCTAGGTTTATCATACACACTGGTGGCATACTGTTTGAATGGTGCTAGGTTTATCATACACACTGGTGGCATACTGTATGAATGGTGCTAGGTTTATCATGCACACTGGTGGTACACTGTATGAATGGGGCTAGGTTTATCATGCACACTGGTGGCATACTGTATGAATGGTACTAGGCTTATCATACACACTGGTGGCATACTGAATGAATGGTGCTATGTTTATCATACACACTGGTGGCATACTGTGTGATTGGTGCTAGGTTCATCATACACGCTGATGGCATACTGTATGAATGGTGCTAGGTTTATCATACACACTGGTGGCATACTGGATGAATGGTGCTAGGTTTATCATGCACACTGGTGGCATACTGTATGAATGGTGGTGGTTTATCATACACACTGGTGGCATACTGTATGAATGGTGCTAGGTTTATCATGCACACTGGTGGCATACTGTATGAATGGTGCTAGGTTTATCATGCACACTGGTGGCATACTGTATGAATGGGGCTAGGTTTATCATGCACACTGGTGGCATACTGTGTGATTGGTGCTAGGTTTATCATACACACTGGTGGCATACTGCATGAATGCAGCTATGTTTATCATACACACTGGTGGCATACTGCATGAATGGTGCTAGGTTTATCATGCACACCGGTGGCATACTGCATTAATGGTGCTATGTTTATCATGCACACTGGTGGCATACTGTATGAATGGTGCTAGGTTTATGATACACACTGGTGGCATACTGCATGAATGGTGCTAGGTTTATCATGCACACTGGTGGCATACTGCATGAATGCAGCTATGTTTATCATACACACTGGTGGCATACTGCATGAATGCAGCTATGTTTATCATGCACACTGGTGGCATACTGCATGAATGGTGCTATGTTTATCATACACACTGGTGGCATACTGCATGAATGCAGCTATGTTTATCATGCACACTGGTGGCATACTGCATGAATGGTGCTAGGTTTATCATGCACACTGGTGGCATACTGCATGAATGGTGCTATGTTTATCATACACACTGGTGGCATACTGCATGAATGGTGCTATGTTTATCATGCACACTGGTGGCATACTGCATGAATGGTGCTAGGTTTATCATGCACACTGGTGGCATACTGCATGAATGGGGCTAGGTTTATCATACACACTGGTGGCATACTGTATGAATGGTGCTAGGTTCATCACGCACACTGGTGGCATACTGTGTGATTGGTGGTAGGTTTATGATACACACTGGTGGCATACTGCATGAATGGTGCTAGGTTTATCATGCACACCGGTGGCATACTGCATGAATGGTGCTGTTTATCATGCACACCGGTGGCATACTGTATGAATGGTGCTAGGTTTATGATACACACTGGTGGCATACTGCATGAATGGTGCTAGGTTTATCATGCACACTGGTGGCATACTGCATGAATGCAGCTATGTTTATCATACACACTGGTGGCATACTGCATGAATGCAGCTATGTTTATCATGCACACTGGTGGCATACTGCATGAATGGTGCTATGTTTATCATACACACTGGCGGCATACTGCATGAATGCAGCTATGTTTATCATGCACACTGGTGGCATACTGCATGAATGGGGCTAGGTTTATCATACACACTGGTGGCATACTGCATGAATGGTGCTAGGTTATCACGCACACTGGTGGCATACTGCATGAATGGTGCTAGGTTATCACGCACACTGGTGGCATACTGCATGAATGGTGCTAGGTTTATCATACACACTGGTGGCATACTGCATGAATGGTGCTATGTTTATCATGCACACTGGTGGCATACTGCATGAATGGTGCTAGGTTTATCATGCACACTGGTGGCATACTGCATGAATGGGGCTAGGTTTATCATGCACACTGGTGGCATACTGCATGAATGGTGCTATGTTTATCATACACACTGGTGGCATACTGCATGAATGCAGCTATGTTTATCATACACACTGGTGGCATACTGCATGAATGGTGCTATGTTTATCATGCACACTGGTGGCATACTACATGAATGGTGCTATGTTTATCATGCACACTGGTGGCATACTGCATGAATGGTGCTAGGTTTATCATGCACACTGGTGGCATACTGCATGAATGGGGCTAGGTTTATCATGCACACTGGTGGAATACTGCATGAATGGTGCTATGTTTATCATACACACTGGTGGCATACTGCATGAATGCAGCTATGTTTATCATACACACTGGTGGCATACTGCATGAATGGTGCTATGTTTATCATGCACACTGGTGGCATACTGCATGAATGGTGCTAGGTTTATCATGCACACTGGTGGCATACTGCATGAATGGGGCTAGGTTTATCATACACACTGGTGGCATACTGTATTAATGGTGCTAGGTTATCATGCACACTGGTGGCATACTGCATGAATGGTGCTAGGTTTATCATACAAACTGGTGGCATACTGCATGAATGCTGCTATGTTTATCATACACACTGGTGGCATACTGCATGAATGGTGCTATGTTTATCATGCACACTGGTGGCATACTGCATGAATGGTGCTATGTTTATCATACAAACTGGTGGCATACTGCATGAATGCTGCTATGTTTATCATACACACTGGTGGCATACTGCATGAATGGTGCTATGTTTATCATGCACACTGGTGGCATACTGCATGAATGGTGCTAGGTTTATAATGCACGATGGTGGCATACTGCATGAATGGGGCTAGGTTTATCATACACACTGGTGGCATACTGTATGAATGGTGCTAGGTTATCACGCACACTGGTGGCATACTGCATGAATGGTGCTAGGTTTATCATGCACACTGGTGGCATAGTGTGATTGGTGCTAGGTTTATCATACACACTGGTGGCATACTGTATGAATGGTGCTAGGTTATCACGCACACTGGTGGCATACTGCATGAATGGTGCTAGGTTTATCATGCACACTGGTGGCATACTGCATGAATGGTGCTAGGTTTATCATGCACACTGGTGGCATACTGTATGAATGGTGCTAGGTTTATCATACACACTGGTGGCATACTGTATGAATGGTGCTAGGTTATCACGCACACTGGTGGCATACTGCGTGAATGGTGCTAGGTTTATCATGCACACTGGTGGTATACTGTATGAATGGTGCTAGGTTTATCATACACACTGGTGGCATACTGTGTGATTGGTGCTAGGCTTACCCAGGTTTATCACGCACACTGGTGGCATACTGTGTGATTGGTGCCAGGTTTATCACGCACACTTGTGGCATACTGCATGAATGGTGCTAGGTTTATCATACACACTGATGGCATACTGTATGAATGGTGCTAGGTTTATGATACACACTGGTGGCATACTGCATGAATGGTGCTAGGTTTATCATGCACACTGGTGGCATACTGCATGAATGGTGCTATGTTTATCATACACACTGGTGGCATACTGCATGAATGCTGCTATGTTTATCATACACACTGGTGGCATACTGCATGAATGGTGCTATGTTTATCATGCACACTGGTGGCATACTGCATGAATGTTGCTAGGTTATCACGCACACTGGTGGCATACTGCATGAATGGGGCTAGGTTTATCATACACACTGGTGGCATACTGCATGAATGGTGCTAGGTTATCACGCACACTGGTGGCATACTGCATGAATGGTGCTAGGTTTATCATGCACACTGGTGGCATACTGCATGAATGGTGCTATGTTTATCATACACACTGGTGGCATACTGCATGAATGTTGCTATGTTTATCATACACACTGGTGGCATACTGCATGAATGGTGCTATGTTTATCATGCACACTGGTGGCATACTGCATGAATGGTGCTAGGTTTATCATGCACACTGGTGGCATACTGCATGAATGGGGCTAGGTTTATCATACACACTGGTGGCATACTGTATGAATGGTGCTAGGTTATCACACACACTGGTGGCATACTGCATGAATGGTGCTAGGTTTATCATGCACACTGGTGGCATACTGTATGAATGGTGCTAGGTTTATCATACACACTGGTGGCATACTGTATGAATGGTGCTAGGTTATCACGCACACTGGTGGCATACTGCATGAATGGTGCTAGGTTTATCATGCACACTGGTGGTATACTGTGTGAATGGTGCTAGGTTTATCATACACACTGGTGGCATACTGTGTGATTGGTGCTAGGTTTATCATACACACTGGTGGCATACTGTGTGATTGGTGCTGGGTTTATCATGCACACTGGTGGCATACTGTGTGAATGGTGCTAGGTTTATCATGCACACTGATGGCATACTGTGTGATTGGTGCCAGGTTTATCATACACACTGGTGGCATACTGTATGAATGGTGCTAGGTTTATCATGCACACTGGTGGCATACTGCATGAATGCAGCTATGTTTATCATACACACTGGTGGCATACTGCATGAATGCAGCTATGTTTATCATGCACACTGGTGGCATACTGCATGAATGCAGCTATCTTTATCATACACACTGGTGGCATACTGCATGAATGGTGCTATGTTTATCATGCACACTGGTGGCATACTGCATGAATGGTGCTAGGTTTATCATGCACACTGGTGGCATACTGCATGAATGGGGCTAGGTTTATCATGCACACTGGTGGCATACTGCATGAATGGTGCTATGTTTATCATGCACACTGGTGGCATACTACATGAATGGTGCTATGTTTATCATGCACACTGGTGGCATACTGCATGAATGGTGCTAGGTTTATCATGCACACTGGTGGCATACTGCATGAATGGGGCTAGGTTTATCATGCACACTGGTGGAATACTGCATGAATGGTGCTATGTTTATCATACACACTGGTGGCATACTGCATGAATGCAGCTATGTTTATCATACACACTGGTGGCATACTGCATGAATGGTGCTATGTTTATCATGCACACTGGTGGCATACTGCATGAATGGTGCTAGGTTTATCATGCACACTGGTGGCATACTGCATGAATGGGGCTAGGTTTATCATACACACTGGTGGCATACTGTATGAATGGTGCTAGGTTATCACGCACACTGGTGGCATACTGCATGAATGGTGCTAGGTTTATCATACAAACTGGTGGCATACTGCATGAATGCTGCTATGTTTATCATACACACTGGTGGCATACTGCATGAATGGTGCTATGTTTATCATGCACACTGGTGGCATACTGCATGAATGGTGCTATGTTTATCATACAAACTGGTGGCATACTGCATGAATGCTGCTATGTTTATCATACACACTGGTGGCATACTGCATGAATGGTGCTATGTTTATCATGCACACTGGTGGCATACTGCATGAATGGTGCTAGGTTTATAATGCACGATGGTGGCATACTGCATGAATGGGGCTAGGTTTATCATACACACTGGTGGCATACTGTATGAATGGTGCTAGGTTATCACGCACACTGGTGGCATACTGCATGAATGGTGCTAGGTTTATCATGCACACTGGTGGCATAGTGTGATTGGTGCTAGGTTTATCATACACACTGGTGGCATACTGTATGAATGGTGCTAGGTTATCACGCACACTGGTGGCATACTGCATGAATGGTGCTAGGTTTATCATGCACACTGGTGGCATACTGCATGAATGGTGCTAGGTTTATCATGCACACTGGTGGCATACTGTATGAATGGTGCTAGGTTTATCATACACACTGGTGGCATACTGTATGAATGGTGCTAGGTTATCACGCACACTGGTGGCATACTGCGTGAATGGTGCTAGGTTTATCATGCACACTGGTGGTATACTGTATGAATGGTGCTAGGTTTATCATACACACTGGTGGCATACTGTGTGATTGGTGCTAGGCTTATCCAGGTTTATCACGCACACTGGTGGCATACTGTGTGATTGGTGCCAGGTTTATCACGCACACTTGTGGCATACTGCATGAATGGTGCTAGGTTTATCATACACACTGATGGCATACTGTATGAATGGTGCTAGGTTTATGATACACACTGGTGGCATACTGCATGAATGGTGCTAGGTTTATCATGCACACTGGTGGCATACTGCATGAATGGTGCTATGTTTATCATACACACTGGTGGCATACTGCATGAATGCTGCTATGTTTATCATACACACTGGTGGCATACTGCATGAATGGTGCTATGTTTATCATGCACACTGGTGGCATACTGCATGAATGTTGCTAGGTTATCACGCACACTGGTGGCATACTGCATGAATGGGGCTAGGTTTATCATACACACTGGTGGCATACTGCATGAATGGTGCTAGGTTATCACGCACACTGGTGGCATACTGCATGAATGGTGCTAGGTTTATCATGCACACTGGTGGCATACTGCATGAATGGTGCTATGTTTATCATACACACTGGTGGCATACTGCATGAATGTTGCTATGTTTATCATACACACTGGTGGCATACTGCATGAATGGTGCTATGTTTATCATGCACACTGGTGGCATACTGCATGAATGGTGCTAGGTTTATCATGCACACTGGTGGCATACTGCATGAATGGGGCTAGGTTTATCATACACACTGGTGGCATACTGTATGAATGGTGCTAGGTTATCACGCACGCTGGTGGCATACTGCATGAATGGTGCTAGGTTTATCATGCACACTGGTGGCATAGTGTGATTGGTGCTAGGTTTATCATACACACTGGTGGCATACTGTATGAATGGTGCTAGGTTATCACACACACTGGTGGCATACTGCATGAATGGTGCTAGGTTTATCATGCACACTGGTGGCATACTGTATGAATGGTGCTAGGTTTATCATACACACTGGTGGCATACTGTATGAATGGTGCTAGGTTATCACGCACACTGGTGGCATACTGCATGAATGGTGCTAGGTTTATCATGCACACTGGTGGTATACTGTGTGAATGGTGCTAGGTTTATCATACACACTGGTGGCATACTGTGTGATTGGTGCTAGGTTTATCATACACACTGGTGGCATACTGTGTGATTGGTGCTGGGTTTATCATGCACACTGGTGGCATACTGTGTGAATGGTGCTAGGTTTATCATGCACACTGATGGCATACTGTGTGATTGGTGCCAGGTTTATCATACACACTGGTGGCATACTGTATGAATGGTGCTAGGTTTATCATGCACACTGGTGGCATACTGCATGAATGGTGCTAGGTTTATCATGCACACTGGTGGCATACTGCGTGATTGGTGCTAGGTTTATCATACACACTGATGGCATACTGCATGAATGGTGCTAGGTTTATCATACACACTGATGGCATACTGTGTGATTGGTGCCAGGTTTATCATGCAACCTGATGGCATACTGTATGAATGGGGCTAGGTTTATCATACACACTGGTGGCATGCTGTATGAATGGTGCTAGGTTTATCATACACACTGGTGGCATACTGTATGAATGGTGCTAGGCTATCACGCACACTGGTGGCATTCTGTGTGATTGGTGGTAGGTTTATCATACACACTGATGGCATACTGTATGATTGGTGCTAGGTTATCACGCACACTGGTGGCATACTGTGTGATTGGTTCTAGGTTTATCATACAAGCTGATGGCATACTGTATGATTGGTGCTAGGTTATCACGCACACTGGTGGCATACTGGATGATTGGTGCTAGGTTATCACGCACACTGGTGGCATACTGTATGAATGGTGCTAGGTTTATCATGCACACTGGTGGCATACTGTATGAATGGTGCTAGGTTTATCATACACACTGATGGCATACTGTATGATTGGTGCTAGGTTATCACGCACACTGGTGGCATACTGTGTGATTGGTTCTAGGTTTATCATACACGCTGATGGCATACTGTATGATTGGTGCTAGGTTATCACGCACACTGGTGGCATGCTGGATGGTTCGTGCTAGGTTATCACGCACACTGGTGGCATACTGTATGAATGGTGCTAGGTTTATCATACACACTGGTGGCATACTGTATGAATGTTGCTAGGTTTATCATACACACTGGTGGCATACTGTATGAATGGTGCTAGGTTTATCATACACACTGGTGGCATACTGTATGAATGGTGCTAGGTTTATCATGCACACTGGTGGCATACTGTATGAATGGTGCTAGGTTTATCATGCACACTGGTGGCATAATGCATGAATGGTGCTAGGTTTATCATGCACACTGGTGGCATACTGTATGAATGGGGCTAGGTTTATCATGCACACTGGTGGCATACTGTGTGATTGGTGCTAGGTTTATCATACACACTGATGGCATACTGTATGATTGGTGCTAGGTTTATCATACACACTGATGGCATACTGTATGATTGGTACTAGGTTATCACGCACACTGATGGCATACTGTGTGATTGGTGCTAGGTTTATCATACACACTGATGGCATACTGTATGATTGGTGCTAGGTTATCACGCACACTGGTGGCATACTGTATGAATGGGGCTAGGTTTATCATGCACACTGGTGGCATACTGTGTGATTGGTGCTAGGTTTATCATACACACTGATGGCATACTGTATGATTGGTGCTAGGTTTATCATACACACTGATGGCATACTGTATGATTGGTGCTAGGTTATCACGCACACTGATGGCATACTGTGTGATTGGTGCTAGGTTTATCATACACACTGATGGCATACTGTATGATTGGTGTTAGGTTATCACGCACACTGGTGGCATACTGTATGAATGGTGCTAGGTTTATCATACACACTGGTGGCATACTGTATGAATGGTGCTAGGTTTATCATACACACTGGTGGCATACTGTATGAATGGTGCTAGGTTTATCATGCACACTGGTGGTATACTGTATGAATGGGGCTAGGTTTATCATGCACACTGGTGGCATACTGTATGAATGGTGCTAGGTTTATCATACACACTGGTGGCATACTGAATGAATGGTGCTATGTTTATCATACACACTGGTGGCATACTGTATGATTGGTGCTAGGTTATCACGCACACTGGTGGCATACTGTGTGATTGGTTCTAGGTTTATCATACACGCTGATGGCATACTATATGAATGGGGCTAGGTTTATGATACACACTGATGGCATACTGCGTGATTGGTGCTAGGTTTATCATGCACACTGGTGGCATACTGTATGAATGGTGGTGGTTTATCATACACACTGGTGGCATACTGTATGAATGGTGCTAGGTTTATCATGCACACTGGTGGCATACTATATGAATGGTGCTAGGTTTATCATGCACACTGGTGGCATACTGTATGAATGGGGCTAGGTTTATCATGCACACTGGTGGCATACTGTGTGATTGGTGCTAGGCTTATCATACACACTGGTGGCATACTGTATGAATGGGGCTAGGTTTATGATACACACTGATGGCATACTGTGTGATTGGTGCTAGGTTTATCATACACACTGATGGCATACTGTATGATTGGTGCTAGGTTATCACGCACACTGGTGGCATACTGTGTGATTGGTTCTAGGTTTATCATGCACACTGGTGGCATACTGCATGAATGGTGCTAGGTTTATCATGCACACTGGTGGCATACTGCGTGATTGGTGCTAGGTTTATCATACACACTGATGGCATACTGCATGAATGGTGCTAGGTTTATCATACACACTGATGGCATACTGTGTGATTGGTGCCAGGTTTATCATGCAACCTGATGGCATACTGTATGAATGGGGCTAGGTTTATCATACACACTGGTGGCATGCTGTATGAATGGTGCTAGGTTTATCATACACACTGGTGGCATACTGTATGAATGGTGCTAGGCTATCACGCACACTGGTGGCATTCTGTGTGATTGGTGGTAGGTTTATCATACACACTGATGGCATACTGTATGATTGGTGCTAGGTTATCACGCACACTGGTGGCATACTGTGTGATTGGTTCTAGGTTTATCATACAAGCTGATGGCATACTGTATGATTGGTGCTAGGTTATCACGCACACTGGTGGCATACTGGATGATTGGTGCTAGGTTATCACGCACACTGGTGGCATACTGTATGAATGGTGCTAGGTTTATCATGCACACTGGTGGCATACTGTATGAATGGTGCTAGGTTTATCATACACACTGATGGCATACTGTATGATTGGTGCTAGGTTATCACGCACACTGGTGGCATACTGTGTGATTGGTTCTAGGTTTATCATACACGCTGATGGCATACTGTATGATTGGTGCTAGGTTATCACGCACACTGGTGGCATGCTGGATGGTTCGTGCTAGGTTATCACGCACACTGGTGGCATACTGTATGAATGGTGCTAGGTTTATCATACACACTGGTGGCATACTGTATGAATGTTGCTAGGTTTATCATACACACTGGTGGCATACTGTATGAATGGTGCTAGGTTTATCATACACACTGGTGGCATACTGTATGAATGGTGCTAGGTTTATCATGCACACTGGTGGCATACTGTATGAATGGTGCTAGGTTTATCATGCACACTGGTGGCATAATGCATGAATGGTGCTAGGTTTATCATGCACACTGGTGGCATACTGTATGAATGGGGCTAGGTTTATCATGCACACTGGTGGCATACTGTGTGATTGGTGCTAGGTTTATCATACACACTGATGGCATACTGTATGATTGGTGCTAGGTTTATCATACACACTGATGGCATACTGTATGATTGGTACTAGGTTATCACGCACACTGATGGCATACTGTGTGATTGGTGCTAGGTTTATCATACACACTGATGGCATACTGTATGATTGGTGCTAGGTTATCACGCACACTGGTGGCATACTGTATGAATGGGGCTAGGTTTATCATGCACACTGGTGGCATACTGTGTGATTGGTGCTAGGTTTATCATACACACTGATGGCATACTGTATGATTGGTGCTAGGTTTATCATACACACTGATGGCATACTGTATGATTGGTGCTAGGTTATCACGCACACTGATGGCATACTGTGTGATTGGTGCTAGGTTTATCATACACACTGATGGCATACTGTATGATTGGTGTTAGGTTATCACGCACACTGGTGGCATACTGTATGAATGGTGCTAGGTTTATCATACACACTGGTGGCATACTGTATGAATGGTGCTAGGTTTATCATACACACTGGTGGCATACTGTATGAATGGTGCTAGGTTTATCATGCACACTGGTGGTATACTGTATGAATGGGGCTAGGTTTATCATGCACACTGGTGGCATACTGTATGAATGGTGCTAGGTTTATCATACACACTGGTGGCATACTGAATGAATGGTGCTATGTTTATCATACACACTGGTGGCATACTGTATGATTGGTGCTAGGTTATCACGCACACTGGTGGCATACTGTGTGATTGGTTCTAGGTTTATCATACACGCTGATGGCATACTATATGAATGGGGCTAGGTTTATGATACACACTGATGGCATACTGCGTGATTGGTGCTAGGTTTATCATGCACACTGGTGGCATACTGTATGAATGGTGGTGGTTTATCATACACACTGGTGGCATACTGTATGAATGGTGCTAGGTTTATCATGCACACTGGTGGCATACTATATGAATGGTGCTAGGTTTATCATGCACACTGGTGGCATACTGTATGAATGGGGCTAGGTTTATCATGCACACTGGTGGCATACTGTGTGATTGCTGCTAGGCTTATCATACACACTGGTGGCATACTGTATGAATGGGGCTAGGTTTATGATACACACTGATGGCATACTGTGTGATTGGTGCTAGGTTTATCATACACACTGATGGCATACTGTATGATTGGTGCTAGGTTATCACGCACACTGGTGGCATACTGTGTGATTGGTTCTAGGTTTATCATACACGCTGATGGCATACTGTATGAATGGGGCTAGGTTTATGATACACACTGATGGCATACTGTGTGATTGGTGCTAAGTTTATCATACACACTGATGGCATACTGTATGATTGGTGCTAGGTTATCACGCACACTGGTGGCTTACTGTGTGATTGGTGCTAGGTTTATCATACACACTGATGGCATACTGTATGATTGGTGCTAGGTTATCACGCACACTGGTGGCATACTGTATGATTGGTGCTAGGTTTATCATACACACTGATGGCATACTGTATGATTGGTGCTAGGTTATCACGCACACTGATGGCATACTGTGTGATTGGTGCTAGGTTTATCATACACACTGATGGCATACTGTATGATTGGTGCTAGGTTATCACGCACACTGGTGGCATACTGTATGAATGGGGCTAGGTTTATCATGCACACTGGTGGCATACTGTGTGATTGGTGCTAGGTTTATAATACACACTGATGGCATACTGTATGATTGGTGCTAGGTTTATCATACACACTGATGGCATACTGTATGATTGGTGCTAGGTTATCACGCACACTGATGGCATACTGTGTGATTGGTGCTAGGTTTATCATACACACTGATGGCATACTGTATGATTGGTGCTAGGTTATCACGCACACTGGTGGCATACTGTATGAATGGTGCTAGGTTTATCATACACACTGGTGGCATACTGTTTGAATGGTGCTAGGTTTATCATACACACTGGTGGCATACTGTATGAATGGTGCTAGGTTTATCATGCACACTGGTGGTACACTGTATGAATGGGGCTAGGTTTATCATGCACACTGGTGGCATACTGTATGAATGGTACTAGGCTTATCATACACACTGGTGGCATACTGAATGAATGGTGCTATGTTTATCTATCATACACACTGGTGGCATACTGGATGAATGGTGCTAGGTTTATCATGCACACTGGTGGCATACTGTATGAATGGTGGTGGTTTATCATACACACTGGTGGCATACTGTATGAATGGTGCTAGGTTTATCATGCACACTGGTGGCATACTGTATGAATGGTGCTAGGTTTATCATGCACACTGGTGGCATACTGTATGAATGGGGCTAGGTTTATCATGCACACTGGTGGCATACTGTGTGATTGGTGCTAGGTTTATCATACACACTGGTGGCATACTGCATGAATGCAGCTATGTTTATCATACACACTGGTGGCATACTGCATGAATGGTGCTAGGTTTATCATGCACACCAGTGGCATACTGCATTAATGGTGCTATGTTTATCATGCACACCGGTGGCATACTGTATGAATGGTGCTAGGTTTATGATACACACTGGTGGCATACTGCATGAATGGTGCTAGGTTTATCATGCACACTGGTGGCATACTGCATGAATGCAGCTATGTTTATCATACACACTGGTGGCATACTGCATGAATGCAGCTATGTTTATCATGCACACTGGTGGCATACTGCATGAATGGTGCTATGTTTATCATACACACTGGTGGCATACTGCATGAATGCAGCTATGTTTATCATGCACACTGGTGGCATACTGCATGAATGGTGCTAGGTTTATCATGCACACTGGTGGCATACTGCATGAATGGTGCTATGTTTATCATGCACACTGGTGGCATACTGCATGAATGGTGCTAGGTTTATCATGCACACTGGTGGCATACTGCATGAATGGGGCTAGGTTTATCATGCACACTGGTGGCATACTGCATGAATGGTGCTATGTTTATCATGCACACTGGTGGCATACTGCATGAATGCAGCTATGTTTATCATGCACACTGGTGGCATACTGCATGAATGGTGCTATGTTTATCATGCACACTGGTGGCATACTGCATGAATGGTGCTATGTTTATCATGCACACTGGTGGCATACTGCATGAATGGTGCTAGGTTTATCATGCACACTGGTGGCATACTGCATGAATGGGGCTAGGTTTATCATGCACACTGGTGGCATACTGCATGAATGGTGCTATGTTTATCATACACACTGGTGGCATACTGCATGAATGCAGCTATGTTTATCATACACACTGGTGGCATACTGCATGAATGGTGCTATGTTTATCATGCACACTGGTGGCATACTGCATGAATGGTGCTAGGTTTATCATGCACACTGGTGGCATACTGCATGAATGGGGCTAGGTTTATCATACACACTGGTGGCATACTGTATGAATGGTGCTAGGTTATCACGCACACTGGTAGCATACTGCATGAATGGTGCTAGGTTTATCATGCACACTGGTGGCATACTGCATGAATGGTGCTATGTTTATCATACAAACTGGTGGCATACTGCATGAATGCTGCTATGTTTATCATACACACTGGTGGCATACTGCATGAATGGTGCTATGTTTATCATGCACACTGGTGGCATACTGCATGAATGGTGCTAGGTTTATAATGCACACTGGTGGCATACTGCATGAATGGGGCTAGGTTTATCATACACACTGGTGGCATACTGTATGAATGGTGCTAGGTTATCACGCACACTGGTGGCATACTGCATGAATGGTGCTAGGTTTATCATGCACACTGGTGGCATAGTGTGATTGGTGCTAGGTTTATCATACACACTGGTGGCATACTGTATGAATGGTGCTAGGTTATCACGCACACTGGTGGCATACTGCATGAATGGTGCTAGGTATATCATGCACACTGGTGGCATACTGCATGAATGGTGCTAGGTTTATCATGCACACTGGTGGCATACTGTATGAATGGTGCTAGGTTTATCATACACACTGGTGGCATACTGTATGAATGGTGCTAGGTTATCACGCACACTGGTGGCATACTGCGTGAATGGTGCTAGGTTTATCATGCACACTGGTGGTATACTGTATGAATGGTGCTAGGTTTATCATACACACTGGTGGCATACTGTGTGATTGGTGCTAGGCTTATCCAGGTTTATCACGCACACTGGTGGCATACTGTGTGATTGGTGCCAGGTTTATCACGTACACTGGTGGCATACTGCATGAATGGTGCTAGGTTTATCATACACACTGATGGCATACTGTATGAATGGTGCTAGGTTTATGATACACACTGGTGGCATACTGCATGAATGGTGCTAGGTTTATCATGCACACTGGTGGCATACTGCATGAATGGTGCTATGTTTATCATACACACTGGTGGCATACTGCATGAATGCTGCTATGTTTATCATACACACTGGTGGCATACTGCATGAATGGTGCTATGTTTATCATGCACACTGGTGGCATACTGCATGAATGTTGCTATGTTTATCATACACACTGGTGGCATACTGCATGAATGGTGCTATGTTTATCATGCACACTGGTGGCATACTGCATGAATGGTGCTAGGTTTATCATGCACACTGGTGGCATACTGCATGAATGGGGCTAGGTTTATCATACACACTGGTGGCATACTGTATGAATGGTGCTAGGTTATCACGCACGCTGGTGGCATACTGCATGTATGGTGCTAGGTTTATAATACACACTGGTGGTATAGTGTGATTGGTGCTAGGTTTATCATACACACTGGTGGCATACTGTATGAATGGTGCTAGGTTATCACACACACTGGTGGCATACTGCATGAATGGTGCTAGGTTTATCATGCACACTGGTGGCATACTGTGTGATTGGTGCTAGGTTTATCATACACACTGGTGGCATACTGTGTGATTGGTGCTAGGTTTATCATGCACACTGGTGGCATACTGTGTGAATGGTGCTAGGTTTATCATGCACACTGATGGCATACTGTGTGATTGGTGCCAGGTTTATCATACACACTGGTGGCATACTGTATGAATGGTGCTAGGTTTATCATGCACACTGGTGGCATACTGCGTGAATGGTGCTAGGTTTATCATGCACACTGGTGGCATACTGCGTGATTGGTGCTAGGTTTATCATACACACTGATGGCATACTGCATGAATGGTGCTAGGTTTATCATACACACTGATGGCATACTGTGTGATTGGTGCCAGGTTTATCATGCACACTGCTGGCATACTGTATGAATGGGGCTAGGTTTATCATACACACTGGTGGCATACTGTATGAATGGTGCTAGGTTTATCATACACACTGGTGGCATACTGTATGAATGGTGCTAGGCTATCACGCACACTGGTGGCATTCTGTGTGATTGGTGGTAGGTTTATCATACACACTGATGGCATACTGTATGATTGGTGCTAGGTTATCACGCACACTGGTGGCATACTGTGTGATTGGTTCTAGGTTTATCATACAAGCTGATGGCATACTGTATGATTGGTGCTAGGTTATCACGCACACTGGTGGCATACTGGATGATTGGTGCTAGGTTATCACGCACACTGGTGGCATACTGTATGAATGGTGCTAGGTTTATCATGCACACTGGTGGCATACTGTATGAATGGTGCTAGGTTTATCATACACACTGATGGCATACTGTATGATTGGTGCTAGGTTATCACGCACACTGGTGGCATACTGTGTGATTGGTTCTAGGTTTATCATACACGCTGATGGCATACTGGATGAATGGTGCTAGGTTTATCATGCACACTGGTGGCATACTGTATGAATGGTGCTAGGTTTATCATGCCCACTGGTGGCATGCTGGATGGTTCGTGCTAGGTTATCACGCACACTGGTGGCATACTGTATGAATGGTGCTAGGTTTATCATACACACTGGTGGCATACTGTATGAATGTTGCTAGGTTTATCATACACACTGGTGGCATACTGTATGAATGGTGCTAGGTTTATCATACACACTGGTGGCATACTGTATGAATGGTGCTTGGTTTATCATGCACACTGGTGGCATACTGTATGAATGGTGCTAGGTTTATCATGCACACTGGTGGCATACTGTATGAATGGTGCTAGGTTTATCATGCACACTGGTGGCATACTGCATGAATGGTGCTAGGTTTATCATGCACACTGGTGGCATACTGTATGAATGGGGCTAGGTTTATCATGCACACTGGTGGCATACTGTGTGATTGGTGCTAGGTTTATCATACACACTGATGGCATACTGTATGATTGGTGCTAGGTTTATCATACACACTGATGGCATACTGTATGATTGGTACTAGGTTATCACGCACACTGATGGCATACTGTGTGATTGGTGCTAGGTTTATCATACACACTGATGGCATACTGTATGATTGGTGCTAGGTTATCACGCACACTGGTGGCATACTGTATGAATGGGGCTAGGTTTATCATGCACACTGGTGGCATACTGTGTGATTGGTGCTAGGTTTATCATACACACTGATGGCATACTGTATGATTGGTGCTAGGTTATCACGCACACTGATGGCATACTGTGTGATTGGTGCTAGGTTTATCATACACACTGATGGCATACTGTATGATTGGTGTTAGGTTATCACGCACACTGGTGGCATACTGTATGAATGGTGCTAGGTTTATCATACACACTGGTGGCATACTGTATGAATGGTGCTAGGTTTATCATGCACACTGGTGGCATACTGCGTGAATGGTGCTAGGTTTATCATGCACACTGGTGGCATACTGCGTGATTGGTGCTAGGTTTATCATACACACTGATGGCATACTGCATGAATGGTGCTAGGTTTATCATACACACTGATGGCATACTGTGTGATTGGTGCCAGGTTTATCATGCACACTGCTGGCATACTGTATGAATGGGGCTAGGTTTATCATACACACTGGTGGCATACTGTATGAATGGTGCTAGGTTTATCATACACACTGGTGGCATACTGTATGAATGGTGCTAGGCTATCACGCACACTGGTGGCATTCTGTGTGATTGGTGGTAGGTTTATCATACACACTGATGGCATACTGTATGATTGGTGCTAGGTTATCACGCACACTGGTGGCATACTGTGTGATTGGTTCTAGGTTTATCATACAAGCTGATGGCATACTGTATGATTGGTGCTAGGTTATCACGCACACTGGTGGCATACTGGATGATTGGTGCTAGGTTATCACGCACACTGGTGGCATACTGTATGAATGGTGCTAGGTTTATCATGCACACTGGTGGCATACTGTATGAATGGTGCTAGGTTTATCATACACACTGATGGCATACTGTATGATTGGTGCTAGGTTATCACGCACACTGGTGGCCTTCTGTGTGATTGGTTCTAGGTTTATCATACACGCTGATGGCATACTGGATGAATGGTGCTAGGTTTATCATGCACACTGGTGGCATACTGTATGAATGGTGCTAGGTTTATCATGCACACTGGTGGCATGCTGGATGGTTCGTGCTAGGTTATCACGCACACTGGTGGCATACTGTATGAATGGTGCTAGGTTTATCATACACACTGGTGGCATACTGTATGAATGTTGCTAGGTTTATCATACACACTGGTGGCATACTGTATGAATGGTGCTAGGTTTATCATACACACTGGTGGCATACTGTATGAATGGTGCTAGGTTTATCATGCACACTGGTGGCATACTGTATGAATGGTGCTAGGTTTATCATGCACACTGGTGGCATACTGTATGAATGGTGCTAGGTTTATCATGCACACTGGTGGCATACTGCATGAATGGTGCTAGGTTTATCATGCACACTGGTGGCATACTGTATGAATGGGGCTAGGTTTATCATGCACACTGGTGGCATACTGTGTGATTGGTGCTAGGTTTATCATACACACTGATGGCATACTGTATGATTGGTGCTAGGTTTATCATACACACTGATGGCATACTGTATGATTGGTACTAGGTTATCACGCACACTGATGGCATACTGTGTGATTGGTGCTAGGTTTATCATACACACTGATGGCATACTGTATGATTGGTGCTAGGTTATCACGCACACTGGTGGCATACTGTATGAATGGGGCTAGGTTTATCATGCACACTGGTGGCATACTGTGTGATTGGTGCTAGGTTTATCATACACACTGATGGCATACTGTATGATTGGTGCTAGGTTATCACGCACACTGATGGCATACTGTGTGATTGGTGCTAGGTTTATCATACACACTGATGGCATACTGTATGATTGGTGTTAGGTTATCACGCACACTGGTGGCATACTGTATGAATGGTGCTAGGTTTATCATACACACTGGTGGCATACTGTATGAATGGTGCTAGGTTTATCATACACACTGGTGGCATACTGTATGAATGGTGCTAGGTTTATCATGCGCACTGCTGGTATACTGTATGAATGGGGCTAGGTTTATCATGCACACTGGTGGCATACTGTATGAATGGTGCTAGGTTTATCATACACACTGATGGCATACTATATGAATGGGGCTAGGTTTATGATACACACTGATGGCATACTGCGTGATTGGTGCTAGGTTTATCATGCACACTGGTGGCATACTGTATGAATGGTGGTGGTTTATCATACACACTGGTGGCATACTGTATGAATGGTGCTAGGTTTATCATGCACACTGGTGGCATACTGTATGAATGGTGCTAGGTTTATCATGCACACTGGTGGCATACTGTGTGATTGGTGCTATGTTTATCATACACACTGATGGCATACTGTGTGATTGGTGCCAGGTTTATCATACACACTGATGGCATACTGTGTGGTTGGTGCCAGGTTTATCATACACACTGATGGCATACTGTATGATTGGTGCCAGGTTTATCATACACACTGGTGGCATACTGTATGGTTGGTTCTAGGTTTATCATGCACACTGATGGCATACTGTGTGATTGGTGCCAGGTTTGTCATACACACTGATGGCATACTGTGTGATTGGTTCTAGGTTTATCATACACACTGATGGTACACTGTATGATTGGTGCTAGGTTGTCACGCACACTGGTGGCATACTGTGTGATTGGTTCTAGGTTTATCATACACACTGATGGCATACTGTATGATTGGTGCTAGGTTATCACGCACACTGGTGGCATACCGTATGATTGGTGCTAGGTTTATCATGCACACTGATGGCATACTGTATGATTGGTGCTAGGTTATCACGCAAACTGGTGGCATACCGTATGATTGGTGCTAGGTTTCTCATGCACACTGATGGCATACTGTATGATTGGTGCTAGGTTATCACGCACACTGGTGGCATACCGTATGATTGGTGCTAGGTTTCTCATGCACACTGATGGCATACTGTATGATTGGTGCTAGGTTATCACGCACACTGGTGGCATACCGTATGATTGGTGCTAGGTTTATCATGCACACTGATGGCATACTGTGTGATTGGTGCTAGGTTATCACGCACACTGGTGGCATACTGTATGATTGGTGCTAGGTTTATAATACACACTGTTGCCATACTGTGTGATTGGTGCCAGGTTTATCATGCACACTGATGGCATACTGTGTGATTGGTGCCAGGTTTATCATACACACTGATGGCATACTGTGTTTTTGGTGCCAGGTTTATCATACACACTGATGGCATACTGTATGATTGGTGCCAGGTTTATCATACACACTGGTGGCATACTGTATGGTTGGTTCTAGGTTTATCATGCACACCGATGGCATACTGTGTGATTGGTGCCAGGTTTGTCATACACACTGGTGGCATACTGTGTGATTGGCTCTAGGTTTATCATACACACTGATGGTATACTGTATGATTGGTGCTAGGTTGTCACGCACACTGGTGGCATACTGTGTGATTGGTTCTAGGTTTATCATACACACTGATGGCATACTGTATGATTGGTGCTAGTTTATCACGCACACTGGTGGCATACCGTATGATTGGTGCTAGGTTTATCATGCACACTGATGGCATACTTTATGATTGGTGCTAGGTTATCACGCACACTGGTGGAATACCGTATTATTGGTGCTAGGTTTCTCATGCACACTGATGGCATACTGTATGATTGGTGCTAGGTTATCACGCACACTGGTGGCATACCGTATGATTGGTGCTAGGTTTCTCATGCACACTCATGGCATACTGTATGATTGGTGCTAGGTTATCACGCACACTGGTGGCATACCGTATGATTGGTGCTAGATTTATCATGCACACTGAATGATTGGTGCTAGGTTATCACGCACAGTGGTGGCATACCGTATGATTGGTGCTAGGTTTATCATGCACACTGATGGCATACTGTGTGATTGGTGCTAGGTTATCACGCACACTGGTGGCATACCGTGTGATTGGTGCTAGGTTTATCATGCACACTGATGGCATACTGTGTGATTGGTGCTAGGTTTATCATACACACTGATGGCATACTGTATGATTGGTGCTAGGTTATCACGCACACTGGTGGCATACCGTATGATTGGTGCTAGGTTTATCATGCACACTGATGGCATACTGTATGATTGGTGCTAGGTTATCACGCACACTGGTGGCATACCGTATGATTGGTGCTAGGTTTCTCATGCACATTGGTGGCATTCTGTGTGATTGGTGCCAGGTTTATAACACACACTGATGGCATACTGTATGATTGGTGCCAGGTTTCTCATACACACTGGTGGCATACTGTGTGATTGGTTCTAGGTTTATCATACACACTGATGGTATACTGTATGATTGGTGCTAGGTTGTCACGCACACTGGTGGCATACCGTATGATTGGTGCTAGGTTTCTCGTGCACACTGGTGTCATACTGTATGATTGGTGCCAGGTTTATCATACACACTGATGGCATACTGTGTGATTGGTGCCAGGTTTATCATGCACACTGATGGCATACTGTATGGTTGGTTCTAGGTTTATCATGCACACTTATGGCATACTGTATGGTTGGTTCTAGGTTTATCATGCACACTGGTGGCATACTGAATGAATGGTGCTATGTTTATCATACACACTGGTGGCATACTGTATGAATGGTGCTAGGTTATCACGCACACTGGTGGCATAATGTGTGATTGGTTCTAGGTTTATCATACACACTGATGGCATACTGTATGATTGGTGCTAGGTTACCACGCACACTGGTGGCATACTGTGTGATTGGTTCTAGGTTTATGATACACACTGATGGTATACTGTATGATTGGTGCTAGGTTATCACGCACACTGGTGGCATACTGTATGGTTGGTTCTAGGTTTATCATGCACACTGATGGCATACTGTGTGATTGGTGCCAGGTTTGTCATACACACTGGTGGCATACTGTGTGATTGGTTCTAGGTTTATCATACACACTGATGGAATACTGTATGATTGGTGCTAGGTTGTCACGCACACTGGTGGCATACTGTGTGATTGGTTCTAGGTTTATCATACACACTGATGACATACTGTATGATTGGTGCTAGGTTATCACGCACACTGGTGGCATACCGTATGATTGGTGCTAGGTTTCTCATGCACACTGGTGGCATACTGTGTGATTGGTGCCAGGTTTATCATACACACTGATGGCATACTGTGTGATTGGTGCCAGGTTTATCATGCACACTGATGGCATACTGTATGGTTGGTTCTAGGTTTATCATGCACACTGATGGCATACTGTATGGTTGGTTCTAGGTTTATCATGCACACTGGTGGCATACTGTATGAATGGTGCTAGGTTATCACGCACACTGGTGGCATACTGTATGAATGGTGCTAGGTTATCACGCACACTGGTGGCATACTGTGTGATTGGTTCTAGGTTTATCATACACACTGATGGCATACTGTATGATTGGTGCTAGGTTACCACGCACACTGGTGGCATACTGTGTGATTGGTGCTAGGTTATCACGCACACTGGTGGCATACTGTATGATTGGTGCTAGGTTTCTCGTGCACACTGGTGGCATACTGTATGATTGGTGCCAGGTTTATCATACACACTGATGGCATACTGTGTGATTGGTGCCAGGTTTATCATGCACACTGATGGCATACTATATGGTTGGTTCTAGGTTTATCATGCACACTGATGGCATACTGTATGGTTGGTTCTAGGTTTATCATGCACACTGGTGGCATACTGAATGAATGGTGCTATGTTTATCATACACACTGGTGGCATACTGTATGAATGGTGCTAGGTTATCACGCACACTGGTGGCATACTGTGTGATTGGTTCTAGGTTTATCATACACACTGATGGCATACTGTATGATTGGTGCTAGGTTACCACGCACACTGGTGGCATACTGTGTGATTGGTTCTAGGTTTATGATACACACTGATGGTATACTGTATGATTGGTGCTAGGTTATCACGCACACTGGTGGCATACTGTATGGTTGGTTCTAGGTTTATCATGCACACTGATGGCATACTGTGTGATTGGTGCCAGGTTTGTCATACACACTGGTGGCATACTGTGTGATTGGTTCTAGGTTTATCATACACACTGATGGTATACTGTATGATTGGTGCTAGGTTGTCACGCACACTGGTGGCATACTGTGTGATTGGTTCTAGGTTTATCATACACACTGATGGCATACTGTATGATTGGTGCTAGGTTATCACGCACACTGGTGGCATACCGTATGATTGGTGCTAGGTTTCTCATGCACACTGGTGGCATACTGTGTGATTGGTGCCAGGTTTATCATACACACTGATGGCATACTGTGTGATTGGTGCCAGGTTTATCATGCACACTGATGGCATACTGTATGGTTGGTTCTAGGTTTATCATGCACACTGATGGCATACTGTATGGTTGGTTCTAGGTTTATCATGCACACTGGTGGCATACTGTATGAATGGTGCTAGGTTATCACGCACACTGGTGGCATACTGTGTGATTGGTTCTAGGTTTATCATACACACTGATGGCATACTGTATGATTGGTGCTAGGTTACCACGCACACTGGTGGCATACTGTGTGATTGGTTCTAGGTTTATGATGCACACTGATGGTATACTGTATGATTGGTGCTAGGTTGTCACGCACACTGGTGGCATACTGTGTGATTGGTTCTAGGTTTATCATACACACTGATGGCATACTGTATGATTGGTGCTAGGTTATCACGCACACTGGTGGCATACTGTGTGATTGGTTCTAGGTTTATCATGCACACTGATGGCATACTGTATGATTGGTGCTAGGTTATCACGCACACTGGTGGCATACCGTATGATTGGTGCTAGGTTTCTCATGCACACTGGTGGCATACTGTGTGATTGGTTCTAGGTTTATCATACACACTGGTGGCATACTGTATGATTGGTGCCAGGTTTATCATGCACACTGGTGGCATACTGTGTGATTGGTGCCAGGTTTATCATGCACACTGATGGCATACTGTATGATTGGTGCTAGGTTATCACGCACACTGGTGGCATACCGTATGATTGGTGCTAGGTTTATCATGCACACTGATGGCATACTGTATGATTGGTGCTAGGTTTATCATGCAAACTGATGGCATACTGTGTGATTGGTGCCAGGTTTATCATGCAAACTGATGGCATACTGTGTGATTGGTGCCAGGTTCATCATACACACTGATGGCATACTGTGTGATTGGTGCCAGGTTTATCATACACACTGATGGCATACTGTATGATTGGTGCCAGGTTTATCATACACACTGGTGGCATACTGTATGGTTGGTTCTAGGTTTATCATGCACACCGATGGCATACTGTGTGATTGGTGCCAGGTTTGTCATACACACTGGTGGCATACTGTGTGATTGGTTCTAGGTTTATCATACACACTGATGGTATACTGTATGATTGGTGCTAGGTTGTCACGCACACTGGTGGCATAATGTGTGATTGGTTCTAGGTTTATCATACACACTGATGGCATACTGTATGATTGGTGCTAGTTTATCACGCACACTGGTGGCATACCGTATGATTGGTGCTAGGTTTATCATGCACACTGATGGCATACTGTATGATTGGTGCTAGGTTATCACGCACACTGGTGGAATACTGTATGATTGGTGCTAGGTTTCTCATGCACACTGATGGCATAATGTGTGATTGGTGCTAGGTTATCACGCACACTGGTGGCATACCGTATGATTGGTGCTAGGTTTCTCATGCACACTCATGGCATACTGTATGATTGGTGCTAGGTTATCACGCACACTGGTGGCATACCGTATGATTGGTGCTAGGTTTATCATGCACACTGATGGCATACTGTATGATTGGTGCTAGGTTATCACGCACACTGGTGGCATACCGTATGATTGGTGCTAGGTTTATCATGCACACTGATGGCATACTGTGTGATTGGTGCTAGGTTATCACGCACACTGGTGGCATACAGTGTGATAGGTGCTAGGTTTATCATGCACACTGATGGCATACTGTGTGATTGGTGCTAGGTTTATCATACACACTGATGGCATACTGTATGATTGGTGCTAGGTTATCATGCACACTGGTGGCATACCGTATGATTGGTGCTAGGTTTATCATGCACACTGATGGCATACTGTATGATTGGTGCTAGGTTATCACACACACTGGTGGCATACCGTATGATTGGTGCTAGGTTTCTCATGCACATTGGTGGCATTCTGTGTGATTGGTGCCAGGTTTATAACACACACTGATGGCATACTGTATGATTGGTGCCAGGTTTCTCATACACACTGGTGGCATACTGTGTGATTGGTGCCAGGTTTGTCATACACACTGGTGGCATACTGTGTGATTGGTTCTAGGTTTATCATACACACTGATGGTATACTGTATGATTGGTGCTAGGTTGTCACGCACACTGGTGGCATACTGTGTGATTGGTTCTAGGTTTATCATACACACTGATGGCATACTGTATGATTGGTGCTAGGTTATCACGCACACTGGTGGCATACCGTATGATTGGTGCTAGGTTTCTCATGCACACTGGTGGCATACTGTGTGATTGGTGCCAGGTTTATCATACACACTGATGGCATACTGTGTGATTGGTGCCAGGTTTATCATGCACACTGATGGCATACTGTATGGTTGGTTCTAGGTTTATCATGCACACTGATGGCATACTGTATGGTTGGTTCTAGGTTTATCATGCACACTGGTGGCATACTGAATGAATGGTGCTATGTTTATCATACACACTGGTGGCATACTGTATGAATGGTGCTAGGTTATCACGCACAGTGGTGGCATACTGTGTGATTGGTTCTAGGTTTATCATACACACTGATGGCATACTGTGTGATTGGTGCCAGGTTTGTCATACACACTGATGGCATACTGTGTGATTGGTTCTAGGTTTATCATACACACTGATGGTACACTGTATGATTGGTGCTAGGTTGTCACGCACACTGGTGGCATACTGTGTGATTGGTTCTAGGTTTATCATACACACTGATGGCATACTGTATGATTGGTGCTAGGTTATCACGCACACTGGTGGCATACCGTATGATTGGTGCTAGGTTTATCATGCACACTGATGGCATACTGTATGATTGGTGCTAGGTTATCACGCAAACTGGTGGCATACCGTATGATTGATGCTAGGTTTCTCATGCACACTGATGGCATACTGTATGATTGGTGCTAGGTTATCACGCACACTGGTGGCATACCGTATGATTGGTGCTAGGTTTCTCATGCACACTGATGGCATACTGTATGATTGGTGCTAGGTTATCACGCACACTGGTGGCATACCATATGATTGGTGCTAGGTTTATCATGCACACTGATGGCATACTGTATGATTGGTGCTAGGTTATCACGCACACTGGTGGCATACTGTATGATTGGTGCTAGGTTTATAATGCACACTGATGGCATACTGTGTGATTGGTGCTAGGCTATCACGCACACTGGTGGCATACCGTGTGATTGGTGCTAGGTTTATCATGCACACTGATGGCATACTGTGTGATTGGTGCTAGGTTATCACGCACACTGGTGGCATACTGTGTGATTGGTGCTAGGTTTATCATACACACTGTTGCCATACTGTGTGATTGGTGCCAGGTTTATCATGCACACTGATGGCATACTGTGTGATTGGTGCCAGGTTTATCATACACACTGATGGCATACTGTGTGATTGGTGCCAGGTTTATCATACACACTGATGGCATACTGTATGATTGGTGCCAGGTTTATCATACACACTGGTGGCATACTGTATGGTTGGTTCTAGGTTTATCATGCACACTGATGGCATACTGTGTGATTGGTGCCAGGTTTGTCATACACACTGGTGGCATACTGTGTGATTGGTTCTAGGTTTATCATACACACTGATGGTATACTGTATGATTGGTGCTAGGTTGTCACGCACACTGGTGGCATACTGTGTGATTGGTGCTAGGTTTATCATACACACTGATGGCATACTCTATGATTGGTGCTAGGTTATCACGCACACTGGTGGCATACTGTGTGATTGGTTCTAGGTTTATCATACACGCTGATGGCATTCTGTATGATTGGTGCTAGGTTATCACGCACACTGGTGGCATACTGGATGATTTGTGCTAGGTTATCACGCACACTGGTGGCATACTGTGTGATTGGTGCTAGGTTTATCATACACACTGTTGCCATGCTGTGTGATTGGTGCCAGGTTTATCATGCACACTGATGGCATACTGTGTGATTGGTGCCAGGTTTATCATACACACTGATGGTATACTGTATGATTGGTGCTAGGTTATCATACACACTGATGGCATACTGTATGATTGGTGCTAGGTTTCTCATGCACACTGGTGGCATACTGTGTGATTGGTGCTATGTTTATCATACACACTGATGGCATACTGTGTGATTGGTGCCAGGTTTATCATACACACTGATGGCATACTGTGTGATTGGTGCCAGGTTTATCATACACACTGATGGCATACTGTATGATTGGTGCCAGGTTTATCATACATACTGGTGGCATACTGTATGGTTGGTTCTAGGTTTATCATGCACACTGATGGCATACTGTGTGATTGTTGCCAGGTTTGTCATACACACTGGTGGCATACTGTGTGATTGGTTCTAGGTTTATCATACACACTGATGATATACTGTATGATTGGTGCTAGGTTGTCACGTACACTGGTGGCATACTGTGTGATTGGTTCTAGGTTTATCATACACACTGATGGCATACTGTATGATTGGTGCTAGGTTATCACGCACACTGGTGGCATACCGTATGATTGGTGCTAGGTTTATCATGCTCACTGATGGCATACTGTATGATTGGTGCTAGGTTATCACGCACACTGGTGGCATACTGTATGATTGGTGCTAGGTTTCTCATACACACTGATGGCATACTGTATGATTGGTGCTAGGTTATCACGCACACTGGTGGCATACCGTATGATTGGTGCTAGGTTTATCATGCACACTGATGGCATACTGTATGATTGGTGCTAGGTTATCACGCACACTGGTGGCATACCGTATGATTGGTGCTAGGTTTATCATGCACACTGATGGCATACTGTATGATTGGTGCTAGGTTATCACGCACACTGGTGGCATACCGTATGATTGGTGCTAGGTTTATCATGCACACTGATGGCATACTGTGTGATTGGTGCTAGGTTATCACGCACACTGGTGGCATACTGTGTGATTGGTGCTAGGTTTATCATACACACTGTTGCCATACTGTGTGATTGGTGCCAGGTTTATCATGCACACTGATGGCATACTGTGTGATTGGTGCCAGGTTTATCATACACACTGATGGCATACTGTGTTTTTGGTGCCAGGTTTATCATACACACTGATGGCATACTGTATGATTGGTGCCAGGTTTATCATACACACTGGTGGCATACTGTATGGTTGGTTCTAGGTTTATCATGCACACCGATGGCATACTGTGTGATTGGTGCCAGGTTTGTCATACACACTGGTGGCATACTGTGTGATTGGCTCTAGGTTTATCATACACACTGATGGTATACTGTATGATTGGTGCTAGGTTGTCACGCACACTGGTGGCATACTGTGTGATTGGTTCTAGGTTTATCATACACACTGATGGCATACTGTATGATTGGTGCTAGTTTATCACGCACACTGGTGGCATACCGTATGATTGGTGCTAGGTTTATCATGCACACTGATGGCATACTGTATGATTGGTGCTAGGTTATCACGCACACTGGTGGAATGCCGTATTATTGGTGCTAGGTTTCTCATGCACACTGATGGCATACTGTATGATTGGTGCTAGGTTATCACGCACACTGGTGGCATACCGTATGATTGGTGCTAGGTTTCTCATGCACACTCATGGCATACTGTATGATTGGTGCTAGGTTATCACGCACACTGGTGGCATACCGTATGATTGGTGCTAGATTTATCATGCACACTGAATGATTGGTGCTAGGTTATCACGCACAGTGGTGGCATACCGTATGATTGGTGCTAGGTTTATCATGCACACTGATGGCATACTGTGTGATTGGTGCTAGGTTATCACGCACACTGGTGGCATACCGTGTGATTGGTGCTAGGTTTATCATGCACACTGATGGCATACTGTGTGATTGGTGCTAGGTTTATCATACACACTGATGGCATACTGTATGATTGGTGCTAGGTTATCACGCACACTGGTGGCATACCGTATGATTGGTGCTAGGTTTATCATGCACACTGATGGCATACTGTATGATTGGTGCTAGGTTATCACGCACACTGGTGGGATACCGTATGATTGGTGCTAGGTTTCTCATGCACATTGGTGGCATTCTGTGTGATTGGTGCCAGGTTTATAACACACACTGATGGCATACGGTATGATTGGTGCCAGGTTTCTCATACACACTGGTGGCATACTGTGTGATTGGTTCTAGGTTTATCATACACACTGATGGTATACTGTATGATTGGTGCTAGGTTGTCACGCACACTGGTGGCATACCGTATGATTGGTGCTAGGTTTCTCGTGCACACTGGTGGCATACTGTATGATTGGTGCCAGGTTTATCATACACACTGATGGCATACTGTGTGATTGGTGCCAGGTTTATCATGCACACTGATGGCATACTGTATGGTTGGTTCTAGGTTTATCATGCACACTGATGGCATACTGTATGGTTGGTTCTAGGTTTATCATGCACACTGGTGGCATACTGAATGAATGGTGCTATGTTTATCATGCACACTGGTGGCATACTGTATGAATGGTGCTAGGTTATCACGCACACTGGTGGCACACTGGTGGCATACTGTGTGATTGGTTCTAGGTTTATCATACACACTGATGGCATACTGTATGATTGGTGCTAGGTTACCACGCACACTGGTGGCATACTGTGTGATTGGTTCTAGGTTTATGATACACACTGATGGTATACTGTATGATTGGTGCTAGGTTATCACGCACACTGGTGGCATACTGTATGGTTGGTTCTAGGTTTATCATGCACACTGATGGCATACTGTGTGATTGGTGCCAGGTTTGTCATACACACTGGTGGCATACTGTGTGATTGGTTCTAGGTTTATCATACACACTGATGGTATACTGTATGATTGGTGCTAGGTTGTCACGCACACTGGTGGCATACTGTGTGATTGGTTCTAGGTTTATCATACACACTGATGACATACTGTATGATTGGTGCTAGGTTATCACGCACACTGGTGGCATACCGTATGATTGGTGCTAGGTTTCTCATGCACACTGGTGGCATACTGTGTGATTGGTGCCAGGTTTATCATACACACTGATGGCATACTGTGTGATTGGTGCCAGGTTTATCATGCACACTGATGGCATACTGTATGGTTGGTTCTAGGTTTATCATGCACACTGATGGCATACTGTATGGTTGGTTCTAGGTTTATCATGCACACTGGTGGCATACTGTATGAATGGTGCTAGGTTATCACGCACACTGGTGGCATACTGTATGAATGGTGCTAGGTTATCACGCACACTGGTGGCATACTGTGTGATTGGTTCTAGGTTTATCATACACACTGATGGCATACTGTATGATTGGTGCTAGGTTACCACGCACACTGGTGGCATACTGTGTGATTGGTGCTAGGTTATCACGCACACTGGTGGCATACCGTATGATTGGTGCTAGGTTTCTCGTGCACACTGGTGGCATACTGTATGATTGGTGCCAGGTTTATCATACACACTGATGGCATACTGTGTGATTGGTGCCAGGTTTATCATCCACACTGATGGCATACTATATGGTTGGTTCTAGGTTTATCATGCACACTGATGGCATACTGTATGGTTGGTTCTAGGTTTATCATGCACACTGGTGGCATACTGAATGAATGGTGCTATGTTTATCATACACACTGGTGGCATACTGTATGAATGGTGCTAGGTTATCACGCACACTGGTGGCATACTGTGTGATTGGTTCTAGGTTTATCATACACACTGATGGCATACTGTATGATTGGTGCTAGGTTACCACGCACACTGGTGGCATACTGTGTGATTGGTTCTAGGTTTATGATACACACTGATGGTATACTGTATGATTGGTGCTAGGTTATCACGCACACTGGTGGCATACTGTATGGTTGGTTCTAGGTTTATCATGCACACTGATGGCATACTGTGTGATTGGTGCCAGGTTTGTCATACACACTGGTGGCATACTGTGTGATTGGTTCTAGGTTTATCATACACACTGATGGTATACTGTATGATTGGTGCTAGGTTGTCACGCACACTGGTGGCATACTGTGTGATTGGTTCTAGGTTTATCATACACACTGATGGCATACTGTATGATTGGTGCTAGGTTATCACGCACACTGGTGGCATACCGTATGATTGGTGCTAGGTTTCTCATGCACACTGGTGGCATACTGTGTGATTGGTGCCAGGTTTATCATACACACTGATGGCATACTGTGTGATTGGTGCCAGGTTTATCATGCACACTGATGGCATACTGTATGGTTGGTTCTAGGTTTATCATGCACACTGATGGCATACTGTATGGTTGGTTCTAGGTTTATCATGCACACTGGTGGCATACTGTATGAATGGTGCTAGGTTATCACGCACACTGGTGGCATACTGTGTGATTGGTTCTAGGTTTATCATACACACTGATGGCATACTGTATGATTGGTGCTAGGTTACCACGCACACTGGTGGCATACTGTGTGATTGGTTCTAGGTTTATGATGCACACTGATGGTATACTGTATGATTGGTGCTAGGTTGTCACGCACACTGGTGGCATACTGTGTGATTGGTTCTAGGTTTATCATACACACTGATGGCATACTGTATGATTGGTGCTAGGTTATCACGCACACTGGTGGCATACTGTGTGATTGGTTCTAGGTTTATCATGCACACTGATGGCATACTGTATGATTGGTGCTAGGTTATCACGCACACTGGTGGCATACCGTATGATTGGTGCTAGGTTTCTCATGCACACTGGTGGCATACTGTGTGATTGGTTCTAGGTTTATCATACACACTGGTGGCATACTGTATGATTGGTGCCAGGTTTATCATGCACACTGGTGGCATACTGTGTGATTGGTGCCAGGTTTATCATGCACACTGATGGCATACTGTATGATTGGTGCTAGGTTATCACGCACACTGGTGGCATACCGTATGATTGGTGCTAGGTTTATCATGCACACTGATGGCATACTGTATGATTGGTGCTAGGTTTATCATGCAAACTGATGGCATACTGTGTGATTGGTGCCAGGTTTATCATGCAAACTGATGGCATACTGTGTGATTGGTGCCAGGTTCATCATACACACTGATGGCATACTGTGTGATTGGTGCCAGGTTTATCATACACACTGATGGCATACTGTATGATTGGTGCCAGGTTTATCATACACACTGGTGGCATACTGTATGGTTGGTTCTAGGTTTATCATGCACACCAATGGCATACTGTGTGATTGGTGCCAGGTTTGTCATACACACTGGTGGCATACTGTGTGATTGGTTCTAGGTTTATCATACACACTGATGGTATACTGTATGATTGGTGCTAGGTTGTCACGCACACTGGTGGCATAATGTGTGATTGGTTCTAGGTTTATCATACACACTGATGGCATACTGTATGATTGGTGCTAGTTTATCACGCACACTGGTGGCATACCGTATGATTGGTGCTAGGTTTATCATGCACACTGATGGCATACTGTATGATTGGTGCTAGGTTATCACGCACACTGGTGGAATACTGTATGATTGGTGCTAGGTTTCTCATGCACACTGATGGCATAATGTGTGATTGGTGCTAGGTTATCACGCACACTGGTGGCATACCGTATGATTGGTGCTAGGTTTCTCATGCACACTCATGGCATACTGTATGATTGGTGCTAGGTTATCACGCACACTGGTGGCATACCGTATGATTGGTGCTAGGTTTATCATGCACACTGATGGCATACTGTATGATTGGTGCTAGGTTATCACGCACACTGGTGGCATACCGTATGATTGGTGCTAGGTTTATCATGCACACTGATGGCATACTGTGTGATTGGTGCTAGGTTATCACGCACACTGGTGGCATACAGTGTGATAGGTGCTAGGTTTATCATGCACACTGATGGCATACTGTGTGATTGGTGCTAGGTTTATCATACACACTGATGGCATACTGTATGATTGGTGCTAGGTTATCACGCACACTGGTGGCATACCGTATGATTGGTGCTAGGTTTATCATGCACACTGATGGCATACTGTATGATTGGTGCTAGGTTATCACACACACTGGTGGCATACCGTATGATTGGTGCTAGGTTTCTCATGCACATTGGTGGCATTCTGTGTGATTGGTGCCAGGTTTATAACACACACTGATGGCATACTGTATGATTGGTGCCAGGTTTCTCATACACACTGGTGGCATACTGTGTGATTGGTGCCAGGTTTGTCATACACACTGGTGGCATACTGTGTGATTGGTTCTAGGTTTATCATACACACTGATGGTATACTGTATGATTGGTGCTAGGTTGTCACGCACACTGGTGGCATACTGTGTGATTGGTTCTAGGTTTATCATACACACTGATGGCATACTGTATGATTGGTGCTAGGTTATCACGCACACTGGTGGCATACCGTATGATTGGTGCTAGGTTTCTCATGCACACTGGTGGCATACTGTGTGATTGGTGCCAGGTTTATCATACACACTGATGGCATACTGTGTGATTGGTGCCAGGTTTATCATGCACACTGATGGCATACTGTATGGTTGGTTCTAGGTTTATCATGCACACTGATGGCATACTGTATGGTTGGTTCTAGGTTTATCATGCACACTGGTGGCATACTGAATGAATGGTGCTATGTTTATCATACACACTGGTGGCATACTGTATGAATGGTGCTAGGTTATCACGCACACTGGTGGCATACTGTGTGATTGGTTCTAGGTTTATCATACACACTGATGGCATACTGTATGATTGGTGCTAGGTTACCACGCACACTGGTAGCATACTGTGTGATTGGTTCTAGGTTTATGATACACACTGATGGTATACTGTATGATTGGTGCTAGGTTATCACGCACACTGGTGGCATACTGTATGGTTGGTTCTAGGTTTATCATGCACACTGATGGCATACTGTGTGATTGGTGCCAGGTTTGTCATACACACTTGTGGCATACCGTATGATTGGTGCTAGGTTTATCATGCACACTGATGGCATACTGTATGATTGGTGCTAGGTTTATCATGCACACTGATGGCATACTGTATGATTGGTGCTAGGTTTATCATACACACTGTAATGTAAGCGGCGTGTCCATCATGCTTAGTACGACAGCTTCATGTTTAGAGTGAGAACGTCAGAGGTATTTTTTGTATTCGTATGTGAACACTGGGGTGTCATTTTGACAAGAAGCAACATACTTATAAAACATCAAGCGAGAGTGGAGGCAGGCCCTGGGTAGGGGGCTTTACAGTAAGCTTCTTTGTACTGACTGAGTTAGAGCAGGAGCTGAAGGGTTCTTTTTGGAACATATTCCAGGAAGATGGTCAAGAGTAGAAGCCATGAATAATCCAACATAGAAGTGCCAAAGGCCAGTGGCACGATAGTGCCCCATGTATAGTCCTGAGGGAAGCAGGCATGGGACGCGCGTTAGGGGGTCCCTTAGAGTGGGGTGGAAAGAGGTAGTGGATTTTCTTTCAGACGCTAGAGGTGCAGTTTTACTCTAGTTTTTAAGAGTTGCACTGGTGGAATCTTGGAGTAGCCCAACTGGGGCAGTAAAGGAAAGGGGGGAAGCAAGAGGTGCAAGGTGGGGTGTGGTACAGGGAGGTTACAGACGGGCGCGGAGCAGAGGTGCAAGGTGAGGTGTGGTACAGGGAGGTTACAGAGGGGCGCGGAGCAGAGGTGCTAGATGGGGTGTGGTACAGGGAGGTTACAGAGGGGCGCGGAGCAGAAGTGCTAGGTGGGGTGTGGTACAGGGAGGTTACAGAGGGGCGCGGAGCAGAGGTGCCAGGTGGGGTGTGGTACAGGGAGGTTATAGAGGGGCGCGGAGCAGAGGTGCCAGGTGGGGTGTGGTACAGGGAGGTTACGGAGGGGCGCAGAGCACAGGTGCAAGGTGGGGTGTGGTACAGGGAGGTTACAGAGGGGCGCGGAGCAGAGGTGCAAGGTGAGGTGTGGTACAGGGAGGTTACGGAGGGGCGCGGAGCAGAGGTGCCAGGTGGGGTGTGGTACAGGGAGGTTACGGAGGGGCGCGGAGCACAGGTGCCAGGTGGGGTGTGGTACAGGGAGGTTACAGAGGGGCGCGGAGCAGAGGTGCTAGGTGGGGTGTGCTACAGGGAGGTTACGGAGGGGCGCAGAGCACAGGTGCAAGGTGGGGTGTGGTACAGGGAGGTTACGGAGGGGCGCGGAGCAGAGGTGCCAGGTGGGGTGTGGTACAGGGAGGTTACAGAGGGGCGCGGAGCAGAGGTGCTAGGTGGGGTGTGGTACAGGGAGGTTACGGAGGGGCGCAGAGCACAGGTGCAAGGTGGGGTGTGGTACAGGGAGGTTACGGAGGGGCGCAGAGCAGAGGTGCTAAGTGGGGTGTGGTACAGGGAGGTTACGGAGGGGTGCAGAGCAGAGGTGCTAAGTGGGGTGTGGTACAGGGAGGTTACGGAGGGGTGCAGAGCAGAAGTGCTTGATGGGGTCTGGTACAGGGAGGTTACAGAGGGGCGCAGAGCAGAGGTGCAAGGTGGGGTGTGGTACAGGGAGGTTACAGAGGGGCGCGGAGCAGAGGTGCCAGCTGGGGTGTGGTACAGGGAGGTTACGGAGGGGCACGGAGCACAGGTGCCAGGTGGTAAGAGTGTAGGGAGATGAAGCCAGCATGATTGGGGCGCAGGGGGCAAGATTGGCAATGGATTTTAAAAAGAGAAGCAGGAGCTTGAAGAAAGAGATTTTGCCAGGGATGGCATCCAGCATGGCGTGTCTGGGTGGAGATGGGTGTGGGTTGGTTGGGTGGAAATGTGCTTGTATAGCAAAGTTCAGAAATATGCTTAGAGGAGTGAAAGAGCAAAGCGGAAGACCAAGGAATAGGCTCACGCAATGGTTGCGCTTGCTGAGCACTGGAGTAGAGATCCAGGTTTTGGCAGAGCAGCGGGCAAGGTGGTGGCATAGGGGGCTGAGCCTCTCTGTAATGGTAGTGGCCATGGTGAACTAGAAGAGATTCAGACTACTATCAAAGAGGAACACCAGGGTGCAGATTGTGAATGAGGGAACCCATGGGAAAGGCGATAGGAGACGGGGAAATGGGGCTTACGCTGGAGGCAGGGAGAAATAAGAACTGGGCACGAGGCAGTATAGCGCCATCCAGTGGCAGACGGCAGTACAGAAATTAGTGATACATTCAGAGCTTGCAGGGGTAAAGGAGGGGCTCATCTATGAAGCCGACTACTCAGTGAGGAGCCGTAGAGGTGAAGAGGAGTGGCTCAAAGACTGGCCCTTGGGGACCACCAACCGGGACGGGTGTGCAGGGGGTATTGAAGTTCCAGGAGACAGAGCAGGAGTGGTCTGAGGGATGGGAGGAGATATAGCTTGTAGCCAAGGGCAGAGGGAGTTTGAAGGAGGGAGGGGTGATGAACCGGGCCGATGGGTGAAGACGGTGGAGAGAGGCAGGTGTGGTGGGCAGCCGTGATGAAGTTGAGATGTGGGTCACAGCAGACTTGGTGGAATGCCAGCTTGGGGAGGCTTGCAAAGTGAGTGTTGGTTGTACCATTGAAGACCGTCCTCTGGAGGATTTTGGGGGGGTGGGCGGGAGAGGATCAGAGTTCTAGAATGAAGGATTGGTGGGGTCAGCAGTGGTTTCTTTTCAGAGGGGAGGAGACCAGCAGTTTTATAGCAGGCTGGGCCATGTCATTAAAGAGAGAGGTTTGAGAGAGAGGTGGTTTTAGGGAACAGTTATGAGTTCTTTCATAGTTTGAGATGCAAAGCAATGCATCAGTGCACAGGATGGGTTGGTAGAGCGTAGGGTGGGTAGAGGTGTCAAGCCGGTCAAGTGGCACAGTGAGTAGAGCCCTGCTTTGACATCCGTGCAGAGCCTGCTAACGCAGCTTCGAATCCCTTCCGAGGTCGATGAATGAGCACCACACCCCTTGGGTAATAATAAGCAGCGCTCAGATACCTGAGGGTTCGTAGCGCTATATAAGTGCCTAATTATTATTATTTATTATTAGCTGTGATTAGGGAGGTGGGAGAAACGTGGGCTAGTGAGGAGAGCATGGGGGAACCGGAAGTGAGGAAGAAGAAAGGGGTAGGATACAAAATGGCTGCTAAGGGGCCATGTATTTTGAGGATTTTGGAGAAGTAGGGGGCAAAGTCATTAGCAGAGAGGACAGAGGCTACGCCCCGACTCTTGGGGAGAGCATGGCCTGGGGGTCATGGGTGGCTTGCCGTGGATGAGAGTGAGGAGGCGAGTTGAGTCAAGAGCAGGGGCGCGGGAAAGAAAAGACAGCCCACAGCTGCCCTTGTTATGTCTAGACAGTGCTGTGCCCAGGTCTAGCAGTGCAGGCCCTGCACAGTTCAGGTGTGTGACGGACCAGCATCTGCTGTGTGGGTGGCGCCGTTTAGGTGGCACTTTGGTGTGGGTTGCTTGTGTGTGGTGACTGGCAGGTGCAAGGTGTGCTTGGAAAGTGCTTTGCGCTGGTGTGTGCTGAGCAGCGAGTGCCGGCCATGCACACTATGATGGCTGCACCCTGCTTATCGTTCACAGCATGAAGGCCAAGCCATGTGCGTATGCACGTGTGTGTGTATGGGGTTTAACAAGCAGAGTGCTGTACCATAGAGAGGAAGAATGCAGAGATGCTGGTGGGAACCGGAAGCGGAGGGGGCGGGGCGTGGAAGGGGAAGAAAGATGCTATCAGGGGGGGGCACGCGCTTTGAAGAGCAGTCGCCTTCTTGAAGGGGCGCAATGCCTCTGTTCAGGGCACCCCTGGGGTTGTCATGACACATGTGTACATGCTGTGAGTCTGGACTGCGAAGGTCCTCACAGACGGGTCCGGGCCTCACCTCATAGGTCTCCTCGTCTCCGGCCACCATGCCGACGGTCTTGATGAAGGGGTGCCCAGGGTTGTCCACGCCTGTCTGGATGCACTGGTCCACGGTCCAGCCTGTGGGGGTGCTTTTGTTGCACAGTTTTGCGTACATTGCAGGCGTCAAGACACTGGCCATGCAGTTGTTGTGTTTGCGAAGGTCGGGGTATTCGGCACTGTGCAAGAAACACAAGAAAGAAAAAGAAAAAAGTCCATCAGAAATGGGCAGAGGGCGGGTCTAGCGCTGCCGGGCACAGCACTAACATGCCAGGTACATGTTCGGTTGCCTGTCATGCGAATGAGATGGCATGCACATTATAAGAAGGGCAGCTACCATGTGTAACTGTGTACTGAGGTAACCCGCGCCCCCTCAATAACCCCGAGTGTGTTATCACTGCGAAGGTGAGGGATTTGCAATTAAAGGTTTTACTGGGAACTGGCCAGTCCTGTTGAAGGATCTTGAACTCTGTGATGCTGAACGGCCTTTTGCTGCAGAAGAGGTCTCCAGGGGCCCAGGGTACAGAAACTTTGCACAGATGCAAGAAGAGCAAAGTTGCACAGTGTTAGCACTAGGGCAAAGTTTGCCCTATTTTTAAAAAACACTGGGACACGTTAGAAACCCATTGCACCACGAGAAGTGCAGTTCGGCATTTTAAAAGCACCAGGGCAAAAATTGCCCTAGTGCACAGAAGATGCATTTACACTACATTTTTGCACCAGGGCAACGTTAACACTAGGGCAAACTTTGCCCTGATGCAAAAATACATCAAAAATATGTCTTTTTTTTGTTTACACTAGGGCAATTTTTGACCTGGTGCTTTTAAAATGCAAATCTGACTTGTCATGATGCAAAGTCTTATAATGTGTCCCAGTGTTTTTAAAAATAGGGCAAACGTTGCATTAGTGCTAACACCGTGCAACGTTGAACTTTCACTGCTGCAAAGTTCCTGTAAAATGGCCTTAGGATGCCAGCTACCTCCCAAACACAGGTTTCTGTTCATAAGATGTGTAACTCTTTGATATGCGTTGGCTGACAGGGGCAGAAAAGAGGTGACCTTGGCATGTGGAGGCTCCGGGGACCCCCTCCCACAGTGAAGAGAGTCTCAAGAGACGTAAACAGATCACCTTTGGGGGGCTCCACTTCACCCCCACGCCCCTCGGCAGAGGCCTTTCCTACTGGCGGGCCATGGAGCTAATGGGCAGATTGGCCCTTGCTAGTGGAACACAGCTAGAATAGCGCTTTCAAAATACCACATGGTGATCATGTTTCAGGTAACACCATAAACCTACACATGAAGTCTACAACGAACAACACAAACATTAACACAGAAATTAAGTCAAGACAACCAATTTAAAGTTCAAAAATGACAATATTCAGAACATGAAACCTGAAAAGTGTGAGCAGCGTAAATTGCCGGGCGGCAAAGTCACCCCAGACCCCAGGGGGGCATTTAAAAAGAAGCACAACACATATTTTCAAGAACTGCAAAACAGTGGAAATGTCCAGTGGTTAATGTGGGCATAAGGGGATATTTGTTGTTGGCTGCAACGAGTTCCCCATCTTTAGGGTGCCTGGGCGGTATCCATGTAAACATGCCTGTTTTCAATGGATATTTTCCTATTTTTTAAACTAATGCTTTGCACGGAAATATGATTGAAAAAAATCAGCTTTTAGGGCTAATCCTGTTAAATATTTTTCCAGGCTTACTTTCTCCTTTACTACGGATTATTATTTATTTATTGAGCATTTGCTAGGCGTATTATTTATTTATTGAGCATTTGCTGGGCATGTTATTTATTTATTTATTGCTCTTGTGGGGTGCATTGTTTATTTATTTATTAATTGAGCATTTATTAGGCGCCTATACAACAGAATGGCGTTTCAAGGCGCCACAAGGCAAAGTGGGGAGGGAGCAAGGGAATTAATCACAGTGGAAATACAGCAAATATACATTTGTGGTCCTACTAGGCCATGTGGCATTCAGACCTGCAAGTGCAGTGAAGAGAAGTGCAAGAGATATGGGTGGGTGGGGGGGAGGAATAGACAAGTGCAGGGGGGTGCCCGTGAGGAAAGTGCCAAGGGGGATCCAAGGAGGAGGCCCAAGTACTAGGGAGGACGGATCCCAGGAATGGGATGCCCAGCCACAAGGAGGGGCCAAAAGGGGGCAGTGCAGTGGGGGGAGGGGTGCTGGAGTCGACTGGGTATAGGGCCTGGTAACCTGTGAGATTCACGAGGACTAGGCCACCAGTCTCAGCGGCAGGGGGATAGTTAGCAAGGAACGAAAAGAGGGAAAGAGGACGAGAAGAGCAGAGAATTGAGAAGTTTCTGGAACCTAAGGAGGTCCGGCTCAAGTTGGAGAGGGGCAGGGAGGCTGTTCCAAAAGGAGGTGCCAGCCGAGGAGAGAGACCCGCACCTCTCTCTGCTTGTAGAAGTGTTTGACAATCAAAGAGTTGGAATTACAGGAGCGCACGGCTCTAGTAGTGGAGTATTTAGGGAGGTAAAGTTGAAGATAGCCGGGTCCCAGGCCCCAGAAGGCCTTGTGGACGATTCCGAGGGTCTTGAATTTGATGCTTGCAGACACTGGGAGCCAGTGGAGAGATTTTAGGGCTGGAAAGATATGGTCTCTGGGCTTGAGGCCAAGGATAAGTTTTGCAGCCATATTCTGGATTAGCTGAAGGGGCGTAGGCAGGCGAGGGGGACGTTGAAGAAGAGGTTGTTGCAGTAGTCAAGCCTAGAGAGGACCAGAGCTCTGGAGACAGTGAGCTTCCGGGGGAAGGTGAGGAAAGGGAGAATGCCTCTGAGGAGGTGAAGCTGGAAGTGGGCCTTCTTGACAAGGTCCACGATGTGAGGGGTGAAGGAGAGAGCAGAGTTGAAAATGACCCCAAGGTTTGTGGCCTCAGGATGGTGAAGGTAGAGGGCCCAAGGAGGGCAGCCAGAGGGTAGGAGGAAAGCAAAGTGCAGGTGCCCCAATGAGAAGGATCTCAGTCTTACTGGCATCAAGACAGAGATCGTTACCTGCAGAACATGCCTGGATGGCAGTCAGACAGTCAGGGATGAGAGAAGAGGAAGAAGAGGCAGTGGAGGGAAGTGTGAAGGAAAGCTGTGTGTGTCATGATGCCTACCTCCAAGGAGCCAGGTCCGACCCAGCAACCCCAGAGGCAGGCATCATTTCCCCCAGGGGAGTGCCAGCGGGCCCAAGCTGGGGCCCTTTGGACACAGTCCTGGCGCCTTAGGCGCCAGGCTCATGTTGGACCCCTGTCCTGGCGCCTTAGGCGCCAGGCTCATAAAGCTAGACATGTGTTCAAGTGTTTTCATGTGCACTTACCTGATGCAGACCATGCTTCTACATCCAGGCCCTCTTGAGGCCTGAATGGAACTACTTTACCTGTGGCACTACTTTCCCCTGGGTGTGGTCAGGGAAGGATACATACCTGGAATTTCTTCCAAAGCTATTTAAACCACGCCCGATCAGCAACTCACGCTTCGCGTTGTTCTGCTCCTCGCAGCTGGACGCTCACCGTGTCAGCTCCTGCATCTGGACTTCAGCCACGCCTGTCAGCATCCTGGGTCGCCTGCAAAGGGAGATAAGAGAGAATTGGAGAGGAATTAGACCTTACCTGCTAAAGCTGCATCACGGGAACATCACACCGACGATCCTGAAAGGGAAGACATCATTTTAAAAGCATTTCGCTTCGATCGCTGCAGCGCTGCATTTCACTCACCTTTCCTGGGCGCCTCCATCTTCAGCAGCGATCATCCGGATCCGCAGCCACTTCCCAGAGCCTAGAGAGAAAAAGACAAGAACACAAGGTGAGAGAAGGAAGGGAATAGGAAAAGCTCAGTTTCCTTCTAAGACTTACCTGTTGGGTCATTCCCATTTCATCTCGGGTCCTGCCGCTTCCTGGCATTCCGGACCCCGGCCCCTATGCGGAAAAAGACAAAGACTTTGAATGAGCGAATGCAAAGACATTACCCGAACGCTCATCCAGAACTTACCTGTCATTTACTGGAACTGCACGTTTCACTTCGGGTCGGCGCCATATCTCCGGCATTCCGAACCCCGGCCCCTAAGGGGAAAAAAGACATAAGCATTAGCGCTTGCTGCAATAAGACAATGAACATTATTATTAAGCTTGAACTTTTGAACTTGCTACATAACTCTTACAGCGCCTCACCTGAATAGTCAAGCTTACCTGAACTCCCATCAAACCTCAATCCAGTGAAGTAACTGGGTTTCAACGCGCCCCTGCATCAGAAGCAGGATGGAGAACTCATCCTTCCAGACCCTAAGGTGAGACTTCACAGGGAATCGAGGAAGGGTATCGTGGAGGGTTGGAAGGGAGTGGGAGGCTTGAGCATTATTCCGTCAGTAGGTAATACTCCCTTTTCACGCACAGGGGAACATTCCTGCGAGCCAGTGAGTCCATCTTCAGAGTCCTGCGCTTCACCATAGAAGAAGCATCAGCACTCGAAGCCAGACCTGCGCCTCCGTGGGAATCAGGTGAGCGTGACAGTGTGTCGTCAGCATAGCACTGGAAATGAGGAGAGAAGTAGGAGATTAGGTGAGCAAGAGGGGCGAGATAGATATTGAAGAGCCATGACATAGGATAAAGCACTGGGGGACACTGCAGGTCGAGAGTGTGGTGGTGGAGGAAAAGGGGCCCAGTTGCAACTGGGATGGGTGATTGGTGAGGCAGGAGGTCAGCCTTTCCAGTGCCTGGTCCGTGATACCGAGGGTATCACGTAGTCGTTTTATGGGGATAAAATGGTTGACCATGTCAAAGGTAGAGGAGAGATTGAGGAGAATGAGGACAGCAGGAGAGTTAGAGTCAAGATTTGCAAGCATGTCTTCACAGGCGTTCAGGAGAGCGGTTTCCGTGCCTCTGGATGCCTGGAATCTTGATTGTTGGTCACGGAGGCAACCAACAAGTTCAGTGTGGAGGGTCAGTTGGGGGAGGACCAGCTTCTCCAAGAGTTTACCCAGGAAGGGGGTAGTGGAGATTGGGTGATAGTTAGCCAGGTAGGAGGGGACAACAGAGAGAGGGTGCACAAGGGAGTTTTTGAAGGATAGGGGGAAAGAGCCAATGACGAAGGAGTAGTTGCTGAAGTCAGCAAGAGCCAGAGAGGAGATATTGCCCTTAATAGTCTTAGAAGAGCAGGGGAGCACCTGTTTGGAGGAGACCTTCATAGAGCGGACAACTTTAGAGACCTCATCCGTTGCTATGGGCAGGAGGGAGGAGAGTGCTGCGGGTGGAAGGAGGGGAGCCAATGGAGGCTGGGCAATAGGTGCGGAAGTGGAGATGGGGTTGTAGGGGAGTGAGGACATGATGTCCTGAGCTTTAGAATAGAAATGTGGGGCCAATGCGGTGCAGAGAGCTGGGAGGGAAGGAGAGAGTTGGAGACTGCAGTTGGATTGACGAGTTCCTTACAGATTTCGAAAGGTTCACCCGTGTTATTAGTGACTGTTTGAAGGAATAGAGATGTTACTCTAAGTGCCATGTTGCCAGCATACAAGGCAGCTCCCGAGGGGTTCCAGTAACCTGGCTCAGGGCAGTTACATGCTTGCAATATACTTTTCAGCGTGGAGCCTTAGGAAAAGGAGGTCTGATTAGCAGATCTCACTTTCCGAGACACAATTATCAGCAAGGTTTTGTTTGAAAAAGAAAAACAATGTCAGGCTATTGTACTCTCAGAGACGGCTTTCCATCGCAGAGTGCCACTAGAAACAGATGTTTACCAACTAATTCAGAGTGTGATGATACCCCTTCCCCTTCCCAACTTAGCACTTGTTTTTTCTGTTCAGATCGGCACTCCCGACCGCACTTCCTTTCTGAACTTGCACGTTCTGAATGTCACAAGGCCTAGTAGGATCGTTATTGTATTTTCTCCCATGGCGCGATACACTGTGTGTTGTATAGGCGCTGAACACATATCCAATACAAAAATAAATGAATAAAACGGTAGATGTCTTTGTGGGCAGATATGCTGTTTTGGAGTTGGAGAAGCCTTTGATGAGGCACCAGTGTTACTTCCGAATGTTAGGCACACTTATGTGGTTGGCGGCTTTCATGCATGCAAGGCTACTTGATGAAAAGCTGGTAAAAGTGGGGTTCCATGGTCTAATCTGGAGATAACGGGTCCTTGCATAGCCATTTGATGAGACATCTCTGGAGTGCACTTGTTTATCTGTCACTGTATGCATTGCTGGCATTGCACTCCTTTTAGAGCGCCCTTAATGTGTTGCTTGTTGCCCAGTATAAACCCAATAGATGTACATAGGAAACAATGGGGAGAGATTTCTCTGCTTTAGAAATACTGAGCCAACGTGCTGAAAGGCAAAGCAGAGGGAAAATCCTAAAATGTACAAAAGCCCAGCTTTTAGGGGTTATCTATAGATGTCTGTCTGTATGGCTAGGTTGTTATAAAGCGGGGGCCTCGATGGTAGGAAATTGAACTCTATGCTTAGTGCAAAGGTGGGGTCGGTGGTACAGTGCCAGAGGCAAGCTGGCTGGTGCACTAATGTTAGGAACGTGCGGTCTTCAGCTCTTTCCTGAGATGCCGGAGTCGAGATGATGTCTGCTGGGGGGCTGCCTCACAGTGCAGGCCCACCCAGAGGTGGGCTATTCCCTGCATGTCCTGTGATAGTGGGCGCTGCTGCAATGGCCCAGACCCACAAGCATGGCCAGCTTTCTATGTTGCTAAGTTCCTTGAGTCAATATCGCCTTGAATGCCATGCCATGCTGGGCGTTTAGAAGGTGTGCCGCGTGCCACCCACAGCCAGTGTAGCTCGCTGAGCGTGGGGGGCGGGGGGGGGGGGCTATGCTCAAATTTCCTGATGCCGGAGATGAATTGATATCAGGAGTGGTTTTTTTGCTTGAATGGCACTGCTAGATTTGCTACAAAAACGGCGAGATTCATGCCAGATCATGAGATTGGCGAAAGATTTGTTTAACTGGGTTGCAGAGGGGCACAAGCACAAGATTTGATTGAGTTTTTGACCTGCCCTTGTCATCCACAAATGGTTGAGGGCCAGACAGTGTTTTAGGGCGGTGATCTTCAACCGGTCCCAGCTACATTCAACCCATAGATAGAGCCTCTGGGAGCTTACCTCTGCACCCCCAGCACCCCAGCCTTAATATGTTGCCAGTATAGAGCTATAACTAAAGGCCAGCCACAATGTGGCGACACTCTGCACCCGACTGGATGGCGCAATGATCTGAAACTCCAAATCTTAATGACACAGTCAACCAAGCACCTAGTCTGTGAACCCCATGTGTGTGGCCAAAAGAGTAAGTCATTCTATGGTGAAATGCACTCCTTTTTCCATGATCTGTTAGGCATTATCTGAACACAGACTGGCCATATTGCAGCATCCTGGGTGTGGATCTAGGCCATCCAGCAGCATCCTGGGCGTGCATCTAGGCCATCCTGCAGCATCCTGTGTGCATCCTGTGTGCATCTAGGCCATCCTGCAGAATCCTCTGTGTGGATCTATGCCATCCTGCAGCATCCTGGGTGTGGATCTAGGCCATCCTGAAGCATCATGGGTGTGTATCTAGGCCTTCCTGCAGCATCCTGTGTGTGGATCTAGGCCATCCTGCAGCATCCTGTGTGTGGATCTAGGCCATAATGCAGCATCCTGGGTGTGGATCTAGGCCATCCTGCAGCATCCTGTGTGTGGATCTAGTCCATCCTGCAGCATCCTGTGTGTGGATCTATGCCATCCTGTGTGTGGATCTAGGCCATCCTGTGTGTGGATCTAGGCCATCCTGTGTGGATCTAGGCCATCCTGCAGCATCCTGGCCGTGGATCTAGGCCATCCTGCAGCATCCCTTGTGTGTATCTATGCCATCCTGCAGCATCCTGTGTGTGGATCTAGGCCATCCTGCAGCATCCTATTTGTGGATCTAGGCCATCCTGTGTGTGGATCTAGGCCATCTTGTGTGTGGATTTAGGCCATCCTGTGTGGATCTAGGCCACCCTGCAGCATCCTGTGTGTGGATCTAGGCCATCCTGCAGCATTCTGTGTGTGTGGATCTAGGCCATCCTGCAGCTTCCTATGTGTGGATCTAGGCCATCCTGCAGCATCCTGGGTGTGGATCTAGGCCACCCTGCAGCATTCTGGGCGTGGATCTAGGCCATCCTGCAGCATCCTGTGTGTGGATCTAGACCATCCTACAGCATTCTGGGTGTGGATCTAGGACATCCTGCAGCATCCTGTGTGTGGATCTAGGCCATCCTGCAGCATCCAGTGTGTGGATCTAGGCCATCCTACAGCATTCTGGGTGTGGATCTAAGACATCCTGCAGCATCCTGTGTATCCATCCTGCAGCATCCTGTGTGTGTATCTAGGCCATCCTGCAACATTCTGGGTGTGGATCTAGGCCGTCCTGCAGCATCCTGGGTGTGGATCTAGGCCATCCTGCAGCATTATGGGTTTGGATCTAGCCCTTCCTGCAGCATCCTCGGTGTGGATCTAGGCCATCCTGCAGCATTATGTGTGTGGGTCTAGGCCATCCTGCAGCATCCTGTGTGTGGATCTAGACCATCCTACAGCATTCTGGGTGTGGATCTAGGACATCCTGCAGCATCCTGTGTGTGGATCTAGGCCATCCTGCAGCATCCTGTGTGTGGATCTAGGCCATCCTACAGCATTCTGGGTGTGGATCTAGGACATCCTGCAGCATCCTGTGTATCCATCCTGCAGCATCCTGTGTGTGTATCTAGGCCATCCTGCAACATTCTGGGTGTGGATCTAGGCCGTCCTGCAGCATCCTGGGTGTGGATCTAGGCCATCCTGCAGCATTATGGGTTTGGATCTAGGCCTTCCTGCAGCATCCTGGGTGTGGATCTAGGCCATCCTGCAGCATTATGTGTGTGGATCTAGGCCATCCTGCAGCATCCTGTGTGCGGATCTAGGCCATCCTGCAGCATCCTGGGCGTGGATCTAGGCCATACGTCAGCATTCTGGGCTTGGATCTAGGCCATCCTGCAGCATCCTGTGTGTGTATCTAGGTCACCCTGCAGCATTCTGGGTGTGGATCTAGGCCATCCTGCAGCATCCTGGTTGTGGATCTAGGCCATCCTGCAGCATTATGGGTGTGGATCTAGGCCATCCTGCAGCATTCTGGGTGTGGATCTAGGCCATCCTGCAGCATACTGGGTGTGGATCTAGGCCATCCTGCAGCATTATGGGTGTGGATCTAGGCCATCCTGCAGCATCCATCCTGCAGCATCCTGTGTGTGTATCTAGGCCATCCTGCAGCATTCTGGGTGTGGATCGAGGCCATCCTGCAGCATCCTGGGTGTGGATCTAGGCCATCCTGCAGCATCCTGGGTGTGGATCTAGGCCATCCTGCAGCATTCTGGGTGTGGATCTAGGCCATCCTGCAGCATCCATCCTGCAGCATCCTGTGTGTGTATCTAGGCCATCCTGCAGCATTCTGGGTGTGGATCTAGGCCATCCTGCAGCATCCTGGGTGTGGATCTAGGCCATCCAGCAGCATCCTGGGCGTTCATCTAGGCCATCCTGCAGCATCCTGTGTGCATCTAGGCCATCCTGCAGATTCCTCTGTGTGGATCTATGCCATCCTGCAGCATCCTGGGTGTGGATCTAGGCCATCCTGCAGCATCCTGTGTGTGTGGATCTAGGCCATCCTGCAGCATCCTGTGTGTGGATCTAGGCCATCCTGCAGCATCCTGGGTGTGGATCTAGGCCATCCTGAAGCATCATGTGTGTGGATCTAGGCCATCCTGCAGCATCATGGGCGTGGATCTAGGCCATCCTGCAGCATCCTGGGTGTGGATCTAGGCCATCCTGCAGCATCCGGTGTGTGGATCTAGGCCTCCATGCACTTGTAGGAACCTGGTCTTTTGGGTGATCTTCCCTGGGAATGGACGATTTGTGATCAGGCTGTAGTTTGACGGTGTTTGGGGCAATCTGTGCTTTATTGAGAAGTGGGTCTATTAACCTTGCTTGTAAAGATGAGGGAGTGGTCCTTTGTGAGAGGTGCATTTAAACTTTGTGGGATGGGCCGGAATACTTGGCCCTGGGTACATTTAACGATGGATACGGGGAGTACATCACCCTTGTATGTGCTAGGTTTAATTGGTATAAAGTGTTTATATAGAATTGTTTATATTGAATGCTCATATATCGATTTTTTTATGTTGAAAACCTTTATAGTGAATGCATTTAGGTGTGGTAAAGAGTTAAATATTTTGGGTAAAGGGGTGGGGTGGGTTTTTAGGGGTTGGAAACAAGGGATTTGGGGGATTCCCCCCCAAAAAGTGCATTCACTATAAACGTTTTCAATATAAAATATTCGAGATATGGGCATTCCATATACAATATTTCGATATAAAGACATGTAACGGGTTTAAGGGATAAGGACATGCATGCAAGTTCAGGTGTCGAGAGGAGTATTAATTTTCACTATTAATACACCGTGCTAGGGTTAGGATGGGCATGAGGAGTATCGGGGTTCAAGGCAGCGGTGAGTCCACGGATGCCTTGACCCTTGAGATAAAGATGAGACACCCATTCTCACTGGATCCGAGAATATCATGACGGGGGGGGGCAGACTTAAAACATTCTTCCCCTGGACTGGAGGCTGCACAAAGGACCCCCTTAAGTCCAGGAAGCCCCTGTAGATTTGTTCCGACACATCGTACAAGAAGCACTGAGTATCACCTTCCAGTAGTGTTCATGTGGTTAGGTATGTGAAAGACATCTAGAAGGCAGCAGCCATTGAGCTGTGAAAGTCTAGCTCCAAGTAGACTTTGCTATCTGGCACCCCCAATTCCTTTCCCACTCCACCTTCTTTTCCTTTCCCACTCCACCTTCTTTTCCTTTCCCACTCCACCTTCTTTTCCTTTCCCACTCCGTTCACTCTTGGAACTATGAAGCAGGCTAAGTTGTTCTGCGGCAGATGGTCCATTTCTTATGGACCCGAGTACCATGTGATCTGATGCCACACTTGGCAACTACGGGCAACTGCTTGTGTAAATTATTGACTTAACATTTGTTGCCGTGCATCCATCCTGGAGTCAACACTTGATTAACGGTGGCCAACGCTATATGGCCATTCCAAAATCCACATTCGATTAACTGTAACCAAGGACATGTCTGTTTCCGACTCAGTACTTGGCTGGCAGTGGCCAACGGCTTATGTTCATACGTAGATTCTGAGCTTACGCACTCAGCCATTATTCTGCCCGAGATGCGGTAGCGCTATTAGCGTTGGGCGGTATCCCTCTCCACCCAACACATCATGTCATCTCAGATCTCACTTCTGGAAAGGTGTCATGGTTCACACCAGTAAGGAGCTCTCCACAGGAGTGTGGGTGCTACTGGAGAGCTGAAGGGACAGCACACTCAGTCAGATCAGTCTGAGAAGACAGTGTCTGAAGGCAAGTGGGTTGCTAGGGAACAGGGTGCTCTTCTTCCCATTCGCAAGGAAGAGTGGACATTCTGAACCTTAACCAATTACATAGTTTACTAAAGGGAGCTGGTGCATCTTCAACACCTGGTGTGAGGTAAGCTTGAATTATACGATGACAGACGGTCAGCATACAAAAAGCACAGAGGACCGAACAATGGCAAATTTACTCTCTCCACGAAAGTAACAGAGCAGGAGTTCCAGCAATCTTCCCCAGCCTCCAGGTGTTGCAGCGAGAAACAGCATCCCAGGAAGATGATATGAGAGAGGCTGAATCCATGGTACCTATACCTGCGTGTCATGACATCAAACGGTTTACCAAATGGGCCGCCTGCCTCTGCCAACCTCATTGACTTTTTATGCCATGCTCAGCAACTGTTTGGGCTGGACACAGCTAGTGATTTGGGTAGAGGAGACAGGAAGTTAGAGTTCCAATGATCTGTAGACCGGGGATCCGCAAGGAATGGGGAGCCATGAAGCATCACTGGAAAGGCATCACTGAGAAGAATAAAGGTAATGCCCTGCCCCCCCCCCCCCAGTGCCTCCCGACACCCCATGGCTCAGACCCAGGCTACTCAGGAGTTGCCTTCACTGGTCACCTGAATCAAGGAGAAGCTAGCCGTGCAGGCTTTTAATCCTGCCATTTACACTGTAGGCTAATTCATCAACAGGCTCAAATGGACTTTGTGAGACCCTCTTAATCTGTCCAGCCAATGGACCCATTAACATTTAAACCCTACCATCAGGCTCTGAGAAGGGAAGAGGAAGTTGAGCTGTGCTTAACAGCTCATTGAGAGGCTAGAGAAGGAGTCCACAGCTGTGGCTCTCCAGATGTTTTGGACTACATCTCCATGTCCCCTCACTATCGATTATTAATGTGACATTTATTGAGCGTGGACCTAGCTTCGAGAAGCAGCAGAGCACTTTACCTGGGTATACAACAGTACTAATGCATTACGGAGCACTTTTCAGAGGTAACAACAGAACAGATATACAGTGGTGGATAGGATACAGAGGGGCACAGAGGAGGGGTACAGCTGTGCCGGGTGGCAGGGTGGAGAGAGGCAGACGGCGTCTAGTGAGCCAGTTGGCGTAGGGGGCGACATTATGGCCTAGGTGTTGATTTATGCCATCCTGCTCAGTCGACTCCGGGACATCCTTGGTATCACTGATCAGGCCCTGGCGTGGTTGACCTCCTTTTTCACCGACCAACCATCTCAGGTAACTGGGGTCTTTCCTCTCGTCTATCTCTCTCTCTACTTGTGGTGTTCCCCAGGGGTGTAACCTCTCTCCCTGGCTCTTCAACCATACCTGGCACCTCTTGGCCACCGCATCGCTACTTTATGCTCCAATTTTCAATGTTATGCAGATGACACTCAGCCTTCTTTCAGGCTCCCCTCAGCCACCTCTGTTTCTTCTCTCATACCAGACTGTCTGGCCGCGATTCAGGAATGGTGTGCCGCCAATGATCTCTGCCTTAATGCCAGTAAGACTGAGATCCTCCTCATTGGAACACCCGCTTCCTCCTTTTCTCTCTCTCTCTCTGGACACCCACTCTGGGCCCTCTTCCTGCTCCTTCCTGTGAGGCTAAGAACCTTGGTATCATCTTCGACTCCACCCTCTCCTTCTCTCCTCACATCTCTGACGTCTCTAAGAAGTCACACTACCAGCTGCACCTCCTCAAAGGTATTCCTCCTTTCCTCTCCTTCCCCCAGAAGCTCACTGTCTCCAGAGCTCTGGTCCCCTCTAGGCTGGACTATTGCAACAGCCTCTTTCTAAATCTTCCTGCCTCTACTCTTTGACATTTACAACTTATCCAGAACAGGACTGCAAGACATGTCCTTCACCTCAAGCCCAGGGATCTTATCTCTCCAGCTCTGAAATCTCATTACTGGCTCCCAGTCGCTGCAAGGATCAAGTTCAAGGCCCTCTGCATAGTCCACAAGGCTTTCTGGGGCCTGGGACCGCTCTGCCTCCACCTTTCTCTTCCAAAACATCTTCCTTCTTGATCTCTCCACTCATCCACTTCTAACTCTCTGAGTCTCAGATGCTTCTCCAAGCAGAGAGTTGGGGGCAGAACCATCCCCTCGGCTGGGGCCTCCCTCTGGAACAGCCTCCCTGCCTCTCTCAAACGTGAGCAGAACCACCTCTGGTTCCAGAAGCAACTCTAGACCTTCCTTTCCACTTCCGCTCTCCCTCTTCCTCTGCCCTGCTGATGCACCTGACTGCTCCGTGCACTGGTCACCTGGTCACCCTCTGAACTCGGGCACACCCGCACTGCACCCTGGCATCCCTTGCAGTCCCCTTCCCTGCACTTGTGAGTTAACTGCACTTGGGCCGGAGGACAGTATGCTGGTTTCCCCCCAGGAGTGAGAGCGAAGTGAGAGTGGATAGCGTGAGGATACAGTAAGCGGTTGGCAGCAAGGAGACTCTCTTTTCGTTCGCTCGTGGTGGTTGCCGCATGGCAGGTAGCCTGCTCTCACATGGCGGGGCAGACAGCGCAAGAGCTACAACACCTGGGGAGCTTGCCAGTCGGCCCCCCCCAACCCACAGATAAGTGCACTATCGGGAAGGGGTTGGAACATCGAATAACGGAAATACCTAAGTGTGTCTTTCTGCTAACCGAGAATGATAGCGAGGAAGAAACTGTTGTCTTTCTGAACGCTACGGTTTTGCTTGTGTGTTGCTTACTGTTTGTGAACACTGGCTAGGTCTGCATGTTTTCTACAACGACTTCCGTAACGGGAGGGAACGGAATTCCTGGAATCACTGGCAGGGGCAGGCAAGCTCAGGAAGTCTCTGCATTACCAAGGGATCCATAAGTCATAAGCGTTGTTGGGTATTACATGTTACACTGCAAACTTCAGGTTATCAGTCAGTCAAAAGCTACATGTTTAGTCTGTGCACGCTGTGTTATGTTTGTTGCTTGGATTGCATGAATGTGTCATTATTTAGGAGGTCTACTAGGCGAAGAGGCACATTGCTAACTAAGAAGGGGTGTGTCCTGCAGGTTTATGCCACAGGGTATGAGTGTGAGACACCCTAACAAAGGAGTGCGTCCTGCAGGTTTATGCCACAGGGTATGAGTGCGAGACACCCTAACTAAGGAGTGCGTCCCGCAGGTTTATGCCACAGGGTATGAGTGCAAGACACCCTAAGAAGGGGTGTGTCCTGCAGGTTTATGCCACAGGGTATGAGTGCAAGACACCCTAACTAAGAAGGTGTGTGTCCTGCAGGTTTATGCCACAGGGTATGAGTGCGAGACACCCTAACTAAGGAGTGCGTCCTGCAGGTTTATGCCACAGGGTATGAGTGTGAGACACCCTAACAAAGGAGTGCGTCCTGCAGGTTTATGCCACAGGGTATGAGTGCGAGACACCCTAACTAAGGAGTGCGTCCCGCAGGTTTATGCCACAGGGTATGAGTGCAAGACACCCTAAGAAGGGGTTTGTCCTGCAGGTTTATGCCACAGGGTATGAGTGCAAGACACCCTAACTAAGAAGGTGTGTGTCCTGCAGGTTTATGCCACAGGGTATGAGTGCGAGACACCCTTACTAAGGAGTGTGTCCTGCAGGTTTATGCCACAGGGTATGAGTGCAAGACACCCTAACTAAAAAGGGGTGTGTCCTGCAGGTTTATGCCACAGGGTATGAGTGCAGGACACCCTAACTAAGAAGGGGTGTGTCCTGCAGGTTTATGCCACAGGGTATGAGTGCGAGACACCCTAACTAAGGAGTGCGTCCCGCAGGTCTATGCCACAGGGTATGAGTGCAAGACACCCTAACTAAGAAGGGGTGTGTCCTCAGGTTTATGCCACAGGGTATGAGTGCAAGACACCCTAACTAAGAAGGTGTGTGTCCTGCAGGTTTATGCCACAGGGTATGAGTGCGAGACACCCTAACTAAGAAGGGGTGTGTCCTGCAGGTTTATGCCACAGGGTATGAGTGCGAGACACCCTAACTAAGAAGGGGTGTGTCCTGCAGGTTTATGCCACAGGGTATGAGTGCGAGACACCCTAACTAAGGAGTGCGTCCCGCAGGTCTATGCCACAGGGTATGAGTGCAAGACACCCTAACTAAGAAGGGGTGTGTCCTGCAGGTTTATGCCACAGGGTATGAGTGCAAGACACCCTAACTAAGAAGGGGTGTGTCCTGCAGGTTTATGCCACTGGGTATGAGTGCGAGACACCCTAACTAAGGAGTGCGTCCCGCAGGTCTATGCCACAGGGTATGAGTGCAAGACACCCTAACTAAGAAGGGGTGTGTCCTGCAGGTTTATGCCACAGGGTATGGGTGCAAGACACCCTAACTAAGAAGGGGTGTGTCCTGCAGGTTTATGCCACAGGGTATGAGTGCGAGACACCCTAACTAAGGAGTGTGTCCCGCAGGTCTATGCCACAGGGTATGAGTGCAAGACACCCTAACTAAGAAGGGGTGTGTCCTACAGGTTTATGCCACAGGGTATGAGTGCAAGACACCCTAACTAAGAAGGGGTGTCTCCTGCAGGTTTATGCCACAGGGTATGAGTGCAAGACACCCTAACTAAGAAGGGGTGTCTCCTGCAGGTTTATGCCACAGGGTATGAGTGCAAGACACCCTAACTAAGAAGGCGTAGCCATGTGTCCTGCAGGTTTATGCCACAGGGTATGAGTGCGAGACTCCCTAACAAAGGAGTGCGTCCTGCAGGTTTATGCCACAGGGTATGAGTGCGAGACACCCTAACTAAGGAGTGCGTCCTGCAGGTCTATGCCACAGGGTATGTGTGCGAAACACCCTAACAAAGGAGTGCGTCCTGCAGGTTTATGCCACGGGGTATGAGTGTGAGACCCCCTAACTAAGAAGGGGTGTCTCCTGCAGGTTTATGCCACAGGGTATGAGTGCAAGACACCCTAACTAAGAAGGGGTGTCTCCTGCAGGTTTATGCCACAGGGTGTGAGTGCAAGACACCCTAACTAAGAAGGCGTAGGCATGTGTCCTGCAGGTTTATGCCACAGGGTATGAGTGCGAGACTCCCTAACTAAGGAGTGCGTCCTGCAGGTCTATGCCACAGGGTATGTGTGCGAAACACCCTAACAAAGGAGTGCGTCCTGCTCGTTTATGCCACGGGGTATGAGTGTGAGACCCCCTAACTAAGAAGGGGTGTCTCCTGCAGGTTTATGCCACAAGGTATGAGTGCAAGACACCCTAACTAAGAAGGGGTGTCTCCTGCAGGTTTACGCCACAGGGTATGAGTGCGAGACACCCTAACTAAGGAGTGCGTCCTGCAGGTCTATGCCACAGGGTATGAGTGTGAGACCCCCTAACTAAGAAGGGGTGTCTCCTGCAGGTTTATGCCACAGGGTATGAGTGTGAGACCCCCTAACTAAGAAGGGGTGTCTCCTGCAGGTTTATGCCACAGGGTATGAGTGCAAGACACCCTAACTAAGAAGGGGTGTCTCCTGCAGGTTTATGCCACAGGGTATGAGTGTGAGACCCCCTAACTAAGGAGTGCGTCCTGCAGGTTTATGCCACAGGGTATGAGTGTGAGACACCCTAACTAAGAAGGGGTGTCACCTGCAGGTTTATGCCACAGGGTATGAGTGCAAGACACCCTAACTAAGAAGGGGTGTCTCCTGCAGGTTTACGCCACAGGGTATGAGTGCAAGACACCCTAACTAAGAAGGGGTGTCTCCTGCAGGTTTATGCCACAGGGTATGAGTGCGAGACCCCCTAACTAAAAAGGGGTGTCTCCTGCAGGTTTATGCCACAGGGTATGAGTGTGAGACCCCCTAACTAAGAAGGGGTGTCACCTGCAGGTTTATGCCACAGGGTATGAGTGCGAGACACCCTAACTAAGGAGTGCTTCTTGCAGGTTTATGCCACAGGGTATGAGTGCGAGACACCCTAACTAAGAAGGGGTGTCTCCTGCAGGTTTATGCCACAGGGTATGAGTGTGAGACACCCTAACTAAGGAGTGCGTCCTCAGGTTTATGCCACAGGGTATGAGTGCAAGACACCCTAACTAAGGAGTGCGTCCCGCAGGTTTATGCCACAGGGTATGAGTGTGAGACACCCTAACTAAGGAGTGCATCCTGCAGGTTTATGCCACAGGGTATGAGTGTAAGACACCCTAAGAAGGGGTGTCTCCTGCAGGTTTATGCCACAGGGTATGAGTGTGAGACCCCCTAACTAAGAAGGGGTGTCTCCTGCAGGTTTATGCCACAGGGTATGAGTGCGAGACACCCTAACTAAGAAGGGGTGTCTCCTGCAGGTTTATGCCACAGGGTATGAGTGTGAGACCCCCTAACTAAGGAGGGGTGTCTCCTGCAGGTTTATGCCACAGGGTATGAATGCAAGACACCCTAACTAAGAAGGGGTGTCTCCTGCAGGTTTACGCCACAGGGTATGAGTGCAAGACACCCTAACTAAGAAGGGGTGTCTCCTGCAGGTTTACGCCACAGGGTATGAGTGCGAGACCCCCTAACTAAGAACGGGTGTGTCCTGCAGGTTTACGCCACAGGGTATGAGTGCGAGACCCCCTAACTAAGAAGGGGTGTCTCCTGCAGGTTTATGCCACAGGGTATGAGTGCGAGACACCCTAACTAAGGAGTGCGTCCTGCAGGTTTACGCCACAGGGTATGAGTGTGAGACCCCCTAACTAATAAGGGGTGTCTCCTGCAGGTTTATGCCACAGGGTATGAGTGCAAGACACCCTAACTAAGAAGGGGTGTCTCCTGCAGGTTTATGCCATAGGGTATGAGTGCAAGACACCCTAACTAAGAAGGGGTGTGTCCTGCAGGTTTACGCCACAGGGTATGAGCAGGTTTATGCCACAGGGTATGAGTGTGAGACCCCCTAACTAAGAAGGGGTGTCTCCTGCAGGTTTATGCCACAGGGTATGAGTGCAAGACACCCTACTAAGAAGGGGTGTCTCCTGCAGGTTTATGCCACAGGGTATGAGTGCGAGACCCCCTAACTAAGAAGGGATGTCTCCTGCAGGTTTATGCCACAGGGTATGAGTGCGAGACACCATAACTAAGAAGGGGTGTCTCCTGCAGG